>NC_057740.1:25862402-25918491 GCF_004010195.1 Chiloscyllium plagiosum | reverse complement strand
ATGTATCTGGAGGTTGGTGGGGTGGTAGGTGAGGACCAGTGGGGTTCTGTCCTCGTGGCGATTGGAGGGGCGGAGTTCAAGGGCAGAGGAGCAGGAAGTGGAGGAGATGCGATGGAGAGCATCGTTGATCACGTCTGGGGGAAAATTGCGGTCTTTGAAGAAGGAAGCCATCTGGGTTGTTCGGTATTAGAATTGGTCCTCCTGGGAGCAAATGCAGCGAAGGCAAAGGAATTGGGAATATGGGATGGCGTTTTTACAGGGGGCAGGGTGGGAGGAGGTGTAATCTAGGTAGCTGTGGGAGTCAGTCAGTTTGTAGTAAATGTCTGTGTTGAGTCGGTCGCCCGAGATAGAAATGGAGAGGTCTAGGAAGGGGAGGGAGGAGTCTGAGACAGTCCAGGTAAATTTGAGGTTGGGGTGGAAGGTGTCCACATGATGATAAGGCCTGGTGTGTGGGGTTTAGGAGAAGGATATGGATGAAGGGTTTCAGAATCTAAATTTATTGAACTCGATATTCAGTCTGTAAGGCTACAGGGTCCACAAGTGGAAAATAAGATACTATTCTTGTAGCGTGTGCTGAGCTTCATGGAGAATGGGTCTGGGTGGGTTACTCTTCGGAGGGTCGGTGTGGAGTGGTTGGGCTGAAGGGCCTGTTTCCACACTGTAGGGAATCTAATCTACTCTAATCAAACTGCAGCAAGCCTGAGGCAGAGATGTAGGCCAGGGAACACAGTGGCATTCAGAAGTGGCAGGCAACAGGACGTTCAGAATCTGAAGTCTCAAGTTCTGAAGTCTGAAGAAAGGTCATTGGTCCCAAAACATTGATTCTGCTTTCTCTGCACAGATACTGCCAGACCTGCTGAGTTTCTCCAGCTGTTCCAATTAGATGTAACTTGATGTTGTTGAAGGACGTTTATAGATTAAAGTTGCCTGTAAATCCTGAGTTCCATATCAAAAGAATAAAACATAAAATGGTAGCCTTTTTTGGAGATTCTTGTAGTAACTCAAGAAGACGTTGCTATTTTATAACAATATTTTACGAATCGAAAATAAGCTACTATCCTGCTGCTGAACTGTAGTCAAGTTGAATTTCAGTTAATATGAACTAAACAGTGTGCACATTCATTCAAGGGTTAATTATTATTGACTTTAGAGATCCTGTTGTTTCTGTGGTTTGTAGGAAAAGCCAATAAAATCTTCAGATATTGTGGCATTGGTATGTTCTCTTCCTCAAAATGTGTTTGTTTGTTAGTTTTAGAAAGTACCCTTTGCTTTCTTGTGTTTACTTAATGAGCTATCGCAGGAAGAAAACCATTGGGCATTGGTCTAGTATTTGAGGTGCAGCAGGTGTCGGAAGAGTATGCAGAATTAAACGCATGTAGAATTAAAGTTTTTCTATCTTTCATATTGCATTATATTGTTTGCAAATGTCCGATGACATTCATCAAAATGGGCCCGAGGATGGATGATGCAGATAACTGTGGGCAAGCCTGCCATCTGATCACTTCAGGCAAAGTGAGTGAGTTTCTGGTCCCTCAGGGTGACAGCAGCTGGGATGTTTTTGGCTACCCATAACTTTGCTGGTGATGGTGCAGGAAAGTGAAGAACTTGAAGCGTCCAACTTTATAGTAATTGACACAAGAGGAGTTCCAAAATATTACTGCCATTTATCAAAGTGTACTAATTTGACTCTAGTTACCTTGAAAATGGACTTTTAAAACAGTTGATTTAACAGCTCATGCCAGATGCATGTTTGAGGGAGATATTGAGAGTCTACGTGGATAGTATTAGTTTCTTGGAAAAGAAACATGAGCTTTTTGAGTGAAATAGCTTTTCCATGTCAATAACATTGTACAATTTCTTGATTGTTTGCGTAACAAGCTCCAAAATAGGGCAAATAAACCTTTGAAGACTTGATTAGAGCCATTATCGTGATCCAAAACTGAGTTTTAAATTGGATCAGTGCCAGCTAACAGCCACTAAAATTTATGTTACCTGATAACAGCTTAACTTATATTATATAACAGTTCTTCACAAGTTTCCTTCCCGTATTACCTGACACTCAACCCACTTTTTATTGACCTAAATCTATGTTAATAAACCGTTTTCCAGCATGTTCTGGAAATAAAGGCACAATTTGTTCAACTTTACAACTAGTTTTCAATTTGAAATATATGCCCCCTGAGCTAAACCGTTAGACATTATAACAATTTATCATCAGCATTTCTGAATATAATTTGCAGCCTTTTTAGAGGCTTATCAATAGCTGACAAACAATAAGAATATAAGAAATAAATAGGAGCAGAAGTAGACATCAGACCCTTAGTCTCTACTCCACAATTCAATACAATTCTGACTGATCTTATGCCTGAAACATGACTCCCTGAGAAATGAAAAACCCATCTCTCTTAACCTTAAATAAACTCAAAAAAGAAAGCATTTGCAACTGTCTGGATTAAAGTATTCCATAGATTTACAGCCTTCACAGTAAAAACACTTCTCAGCTCAGCGCTGTATAACTGATTCCTTATCCTGAGGCTGCGCCCCCCACCCCCCCCCACCGTTCTAGAAACCCCAGTTGGAAGAATTAACCTCTTTGTGACTACCTTTGTCAAGCCCCTTCAGAACCTTGTACGTTCAATGTTATCTCATTCTTCTAAACTCCACAGAATACAGTATAGGACAAATTTACTCAGCCTATTACTATAAGACAACACTTTTTCAACGTACAGATTTAATAAATCTTGCTGCACTGCCCCCAAAACTTGTGGATACTTCTTTAGCTATGGAGTCTAAAACTGTACAATCATCCAGATGAAGTCTTGCCAAACACCTGTACAATTGTAGCAAGATTTCCTTACTTTGTATCCCAGTCTTTTGCAATAAAGGTCATCATGCTATTGATATTCTAAGTTGCTTGCTGTAGCAGCATTCAAACATTCTGTGTTCCTTGCATGAGCACACCTAGATTGCTCTGACCATCAACAATTAAAATTCCAGGCAATAAAAAGATAATCAGGCATAAAATTTAGAGTTAAAACAATAACTTTCCACCATAACCTAAGTGAAAGTAAGTAGAAAACTATCTTAAACATTATATATTCCAACATATTACAGGAAAGAAAGACTTGCATTTGTACCACACCTTTATAAACATGGGATGTCCTAAAGCAGCTTACTGTTCTGAAGTCATAGGTGTGACTTCAATGTCCAAGCAGTAACAGTTTCAAAGGATTTTGAATATGTTAAAGATAGGATGGCTCTGGGCTTATTCTTGGAGCCTAGCACATCATGAAGAGGATTGCATAGTGCTGCCCTTGGCTTATGACATGACATCACCATGGGACAAGGCAGGGAGGCAGATTCCGAGAATTACCATAGCCGGTACAGGGTTTGACCCTGTGCTGTTGGTATTATTCTTCAATGCTTAGCCAAATGAGCTAACCCCCAAGTCACTTGGTGACACAGTGGCTCACTGGTTAGCACTGCTGCGTCACAATGCCAGGGACCTACTTTGATTATGGCCTTGGGTGACCATGTGGAGTTTTCACATTCTCCCTGTGTCTGTGTGAGTTTCTGCTGGTTGCTCCAGTTTCCTTCCACAGTCCAAACATGTGCATGTTAGGTGAATTGGCAATGCTAAATTGCCTTGTAGTGGCCATGGATGTGCAGGCTAAATGGGTTAACTATGATAACTGCAGGGCGTTGAGGGGAGGGAAATCCTTTGGATGGTTGATGGAGACTCAGTGGGCCAAATGGCCTTTATCTGCACTATAAAGATTCACCAAAGTACTTGTGAAGTTAGATACTGTTTTAATGTTGGTATTACAACACTAACTTTTACACAGTGATTTCCTACCAAAGTCTATTTGTTTAGTGCCATTCATTGAAAGATAAATGTTGGCCAAGACAACCAGGTAACTGCCCTGCTCTTTTCAAAATATTGTCGTGCAGTCTTTTATATTCTCTTGAGAAAGCACCAGGGCATCAATTTAATATCTCATCAAAAAGCAGAGGAAGAAAATGACTAGATAAAATATTACATGCAGGATTTCATACAATGCAGTAAAAGATTATTCACAACACGCTGCAGAGAGTTTTGTCAATAACATATTTATTGAACCATTTCATTTTATAATTTAACGTTGTGCAATTCTTATTGATTATAGTTCTACTGTCGCTCTACTATTTCACATCAGAGAAGTATTTTCAGAAAGTCATTGTCTAAGAATAAGAAAAATGTACTATTTCTTAAAGGTTGCCAACCCCCATTTTGAGATATATCTATTCAAAATATGAAATAAATTAATTTGTTAATGTTACTGAGCCTCTGCTGTGTACATTGTGACTGCCTGCTCATTACTGATTTAAGTGTTTAGCTAACTAATATAGTCTTATGAAAATGTTCAGCATTTTATAAGTAGAGGGATAAATTCTGTGCATCATGTGCCCAAAGCCAAATGAAATGAGTAGCAATTCAAGGTTATTCATCATTAGACACCAAAAAAGCACTTTTCACAGTCTTCAGAGCATCCACCTAGTATTAGTGTAAAAGCCTTTATAGATTCCCATCTCCACTGCATAGCTTCATTTGTTAAATTGCTTGTGTGCTTATGGAGAGACTCCAGGGTAAGGAATCATCAGCTATGCATTGTGGCATAACTAGGCCACCAGGCAGGTCAGAAATAGACGGTCTCGCTTTTATGCGGGTAATTCACATTGCCCTTAGACTAAGAGTCTCTTCTCAGTTATAATCAGATTGCTGACATTGCTTATGACTCTTTGAATTCAGAATAAACAAATAAAGATTAATCCCATTAGCAGGAAGATCCTCAGGAGAGTTGAAAATGATTGTTGATATCCTAAACCTATTCTATCAAGGTTATGCCATAATCCTATTTAAATATATCTCACCTTATGGGACCCATCAGCTAAAATTTGTGTTACAAGGTGTTCACGTCCCTGTTCTTTTAACAGATTACAGATAACACATTAATATCGAGTGCAATATCTATTTAATTGAACATTGCTCAACTGCACAACTGTTTTCATGGAGTTCAGAGCTGCTGGTATATGTATTCAAGAAGTAATTATTGAACTTACTAACAACTCACAAATTGTGCAAACCAGTAATGGTCTCCAAGCTTCAATAACTTTCTTGTAATTGTTAAATGCAAAATTTTAAAAAGTGTATCGTACAACCTCACAAAATTGGTTACCATTTTGTTTATATGTTTCCATTAGTTTTATTTCAGATGGCCTAGAAAAGATGTGTTTTGTTCTTTTATACACATAAATTCTCAAATTCTACACGAGAACTATATCTATACTTAAAATTACTTTACTGGCTGTAATTTGCCATGGAATGTTCCAAGTTCATGAATGTCATTATATGAATGAAAGGCCTCTTTTCATTCTGTCTAAATAAAAAAAGAAATATTTGCATTTGTATAGCACTGCTCACAACCACTGAGCTTCGCAAAACCCTTTAAAGGCAATGAAGTAATTTCGAAATGCAGTCACTGCTGTGTTGTCAGAAACACAGCGTCCAATTTGGACACAGCAAGCTCCCACAGACAGCAAAGTGATAAAGACCACACAATCTATTTGTTGACGTTGGTTGAGAAAAAATATTAGCCAGAACACTGGATCTTTTACATCCACCAGACCAGGCAGATGATGCCTCAATTTAACATCTCATCAAATTTATGGCATCTCCAACAGTGCTCCCTCAGTATTGCACTGGAATGTCAACATTGATTTTTACGCTGAAGTTCTGGAGTGGGATTTGAATCAGAACCACATTGTTTGTTAAACACTCTTCCTATGCTGACTTCAGAATGGCTGCAACTACCATTCCCCACATTTAACATGGCTTGCGGATTAAAGTTAATAAATTACAAAAATAACAATGCTTTGGTGTTGGTGTCAGAAAAATTACCACAGCTGAGGACTCACTTATTTAGTGACCATCAGTCCCATTTTCATAGCAATGATAGCAACAGAGGCACCATGTTCCAGTGCAATTCACCGCTGCAATATCAATTTTTATAATAAATTATTGTATTCAGTACATATTCAAGTAGAAATTTTAGAAATCATTTGATAAATTATCACACTAAGATTTGAGAAGAGTATTAAAGCTTATGGAATTAAGGGTGAATTAGGATGAAGATCAGTTTAGCAAATAGAACAAAAAGTGACAATAAGTGAAAAGACTGCAGGTTGAGGTAGTAGTTAATAGACTTCTATAGAACCTATTCTGTATTCTTCACCTTAACAAGTGAAATGGAATATGTCTTGACATTTACAACAGTTTTCATGAAGCCAAACTATTTGCGTGATTAATTTAACTGAGATTGAGTGTTCAAAAATGAACAAATTCAATGGAGAGGTCAAGTAGCAGATCAATTTTAATTGTGGAAAGGTACAGCTTTAAAAATTAAGATAAACTGTACCTTGAGCCTAAGGGAAAATAATCTCTACTCATTTGAAAGGTAGAGGATAAATGGGTAGAGACTAATGACTTTAGGCGTCTGTCATGGTATCATCTCTGACTTTTCTTGTCTCCTTCTACTGCTATAAATGTGCCTATATGTGTCAATTTTAATGAAATGGATATTGTGGGTTTGGACAAGTCAAGACCTAAAGCTTTCTGACCCATCCAGCATGCAATTTCTCAGCTGCCCTTGCGTATCTGCAGACAAATCCCAAAGTTTGGTTAGAGGTGGCAGCTGGCCAATTGCTGGGCGTGAAAGGAAACTGCCTACCAGCACAGGGCAAACAGTCAGCAACATTCAGATACATCATAAAAAGATTTCCATGATCAAGATAAAAGGTTAGGAGCCAGGGAAAGGAAAAACCTCAGTTTTCCTTATGTAACCCAACAGAGCAGCCTGGCAGGTAAGAAAAAACTTACTACTTTGTGTCCATCTCATCTACTATTTCCAAATCAGTTACAAAGCAGAAACTGGCAACCACTTAACATTGGAGACTCACTCACCAATGCCCAATTCCCTTCCCATGGCCTTCTACCTTAACTGGTTCCTTTTGAGTGTCTGAAACCATTGGGTCCTTCTTTTATAAAATCCCTACAGTGTGGAAACAGGTCCTTTGACCTAACAAGTCTACACTGATTCTCTGAAGAGCATCCCACGCAGACTCATCGCTGTACCCCTGCATTTATCATAGTTAACGCACCCAGCCTACACATCCCTGGACACTATGGGCAATTTAGCATGGCCAGTCCACCTAATCTGCACACCTTTGCACTGTGGGACAAAATCAGAGCACCTGGACACAACCCGCGCAGACACAGGGAGAATGTGCAAACTCCAGACAGACAGTCACCTGAAGTTGGAATTGAACCCAGGTTCCTGGTGCTGTGAGGCAGCAGTACTAACCACTGAACCACCATGCTGCTCCTTTATTTATATAACTTTGACTCAGATGATGTTACATGATGGAAAAGCCACAAAGGTTTTCCCACTCAAAAGGAATCTGGAAAAGCACATTAAGGCAAAAAAAGCAAGGTGATTGCTGAAGGGCTGGGGCACAGGACTAGCTTATTTCCTGTTGTAGGTAGCCATGAGAGGCCAAATGGCTGCTCTCTGTACTACAACTATTGTATGATTCTAAATCGCCAGTTAAAATTATTCAAGTCCAATGATGTTATTGCTATAGGAGTCACCACTTTAGAATGCTGGAGCCTAAAATAGTCATGAAGCATGCAGCTGATGTCAAGTGGGAGGGTGAGGGGTGATAATTAGTTAAAGTCTTAAAGATGTCCAACATTAAGACCACAGATGGAATATTGTGTACAGCATTAGATCTGAAAATGTGTTGCTGGAAAAGCGCAGCAGGTCAGGCAGCATCCAAGGAACAGGAGAATCGACGTTTCAGGCATAAGCCCTTCTTCAGGATTCCTGAAGAAGGGCTTATGCCCGAAACGTCGATTCTCCTGTTCCTTGGATGCTGCCTGACCTGCTGCGCTTTTCCAGCAACACATTTTCAACTCTGATCTCCAGCATCTGCAGTCCTCACTTTCTCCTCCCTACAGCATTAGATCACCCGATTATTATAAAGGATATTTCATTATATGAGAAGCCGCAGCATAGTTTCACCGGTATACTAAGGAGTAATGGATTATGCTGAACTAAGGCTCGAAAAGCAAGACTTTCTTTCTCTAGCTGAAGTGAAGAAGGTTGAGAAATGACCTGTTATCAAGGATTATTGTATTATTGTAAATAGTGATTGATTTGTTTTCCACTAGTTGGTAAAAACATAACTGAGAGGGTACAGTTTGAAGATAACCATACAAAATAAAAGCCTTCCTAACTGAGGTGTAGTTGAGGACATGGTTGTCTGTTGTAGCAAAGTCCTTAATTACTTATTCAGGCAGATTGGAACATTGTTAGAAAATTAAAAAATAAGGACTGTGAACCAGGCCATTAAACTAGCTGAATAATGTTGAGGAAGTTTTTACATTATTAGATTTTTTTAATTGTCAGAGTATCAAAGTATAAGGGAACTGTACAGGACTGTATAATGGAAAGGAGGTTGGAGATGAGCAATTAATTCATTTAGTGGTATCGCAACCTCAATGAGCTATATAACAGAATCGTTACAATGCTGAAGATGGCCATTCAGCCCATGCTGTCTGTACAGCCCACATCAGCTCCCACTTCTTATAATCTTAAGCATTGACATATACTTGATAGGCCAAATGGTTGGCTTTGTTTCTGTAATTTTCTAAACAAAAACTTGCATTTATGTAGTATGTCTCACAACAACTGAGCAGCTCAAAAAGCTTTACAGCCAATGAAGAACTTTTGAAATGTCACTGTTCTAGTGTGGGGAAAATATTCAATTAAAAGTTTTCTCCCGTAACATTTACCCATTATGATTTGGAACATATGATTAAACCAAATGGTTCAACATGTGAGGTTGGATTTGTTCTTCCGAAAACACAATTTATGAATAATTGAACATAAGAGCATCTGTCTGACAATATTGAAACAAAGGCAAAATGCCTGAAATTTGAAATGTAAGTACAAAATTCTGAAAATTGCACAGCTCATTTACCTCTCTGCTTGCCACACTTTACTCTCTGCAGTATCCTGCAGTAACCATTCACAATTACTTTGAACCCATCTTTTGTTATTTTACATATCCCATAATTACATCCATTTAACTATGCACTTTAGTTCCTTTTGAAATGAGGTGGTAACGTAGTGGTAATATCAGTGAGCTAACAATTCAGCATCCCAAGCTAATATTCTGGGGAAAGTGAGGACTGCAGATGCTGGAGATCAGAGCTGAAAATGCGCAGCAGGTCAGGCAGCATCCAAGGAGCAGGAGAATTGACGTTTCGGGCATGAGCCCTTCCTGAAGAAGGGCTCATGCCCGAAACATCGATCCTCCTGCTCCTTGGATGCTGCCTGACCTGCTGCGCTTTTCCAGCAACACATTTTCAGCTCTAATATTCTGGGGACCATGGGTTTGAATTGAAACCATAGTGATTCACCGCCCTCTGGGCAATTAGGAATGGACAATAAATATTGTCCCAGGCAGTAATGCCCACATCCTGTTAAAGAACAAAAAACGTATCATTCCTGATCTTCACCCTGTCCTCTCCAAGTCCTAGCAACACATCTTGCACCCATCACTTTTCTTGACTTTGTACTTGCTTCAAAGTTGTGCCTTTGTAATTGTAAAACAAACGTACATGGGATGTGGGCATAGCTGGCTAGATCAGCATTTATTTCCAATCTTTATTTGTCAAGAGAACAGTTAATAGTCATAGAGTTGGACCGCACAGAAACAGACCATTCGACCCGAATTGTCTGTGCCAACCGCATATCCTAAATTGATCTTAATCCAATTTGCCAGCAGTTGGCCCACATCCCTTCCTATTCATATACCCATGCAAGTGCTTTTAAGTGTACCCGTCTCCACCACCTCCTCTGGAAGCTCAGTCAACCACATTTCTGTCAATCTGGAGTCACATGTAGGTGAGGCTTGGTCCGCACGGGAGATTTTCCTCCCTCAAAGGCATTAGTGAACTGTTTTCCAGTTCACCAATATGAAATGTTAACCCTCTGTTTCGGTCTCCATGCTGAGCATATTCCATCATGTTCTTATTGATGAAACTGCTAATTTTGCTGATTTTCGTTGGTTTGGTAGAATTAATTGTATTTTAAATTCATGCATACGTTTTAATCTTATCATTGAGTGTCAAAAGATTATCACTGAGCATACATTGGAACAAGTCAGTTCAATAAAACTGAGTCTAACACTTTGCTAAGACTGATAATGATTTAAATGCAAAATGGTGTTTTTAAAAAACTTAACATTTGATTGGCAAAGTATTACAATTCCAGAAATTAACTCCTTCTGCCATTCTTAAACTGGAATAAATACCAATCATGATTTTATTCAACTTGCTGGAGTCTGTATTCATTGATTGATTGATTGATACAATATGTATCTTCAATGTTGATATATCACATCTTTTGTACGAGGTCAAACTGAACCCTTTGACGGGACGTTTTAGCTTTCCTTACTCTAGTTCAGCTGACAAGAAGGGAGCTTTTTTTTTTCTCTTTGAGTGGGAGCAGGGCGCGCAAATGTGGCGGAAGATAACTCTCACTACCCACCCACTGCTTTCGTCGACAGCTAATGCTTCCCCTACGTGTGTTCTTTTAAGTCAGCAATAAGCTTTGATACCACAGCCTTATTAAGGAAGGATGATAAGAAAATACTTCTGCTGATAAGCCGCTTCCAGCAGCTATGAGAGTTCAGCCAGCAGTTCTTCACGACACACTCCACTGAGCATTAACCAGGCCTCCAGCACGTACTGCGTACTCACTTACAATTTCAAAATCACACCTACCCTCCGCTGACCCAAAATGAAAGCGGCGTCCATTAAAAAAAATGTGGAAAAGCAAACATCAGAATTGAATTTGAAGCATTCTGACAAGTTGTCATAAATATATAATGAGCTTTGCGTAACTCAGCTCGAATATAATTAACCATAAGACATGTGTCAGCCCACAGTCAATAACTTTTGATTTGCTGACCAATAAACATTTTGAATATAGATTGCAGACCACTATTCTGATCCAGGTGGTCAGGCAGGATAACCCTGATCAACTCCACAGTCCATGCTTCTCATGAGCTGGCCGCCAGGAGGTATACAAGAGCAGACTAGAGTTACTTGCCTTCTCTCTCCCTGTGGGACATGGATTGACTTACAAAGGCCAGATTGACATTGAAAGTGCAAAGTCAGTTGAGTGCAAGAGATTAAAAATTGGGAGGATTCATTATCGTAGCAGTCTTTGTAATTCTTGTTTTGATTTTGCAGTTTTAAGCGCCGATTTTCAACCCGGTTTTCAGGTCAATGTATTTATGTTGTCACCGTTCCAAGCCACAGCCACCCTGCTATTTTCGCTCCTGCCTCGAACAAGGAGAGCAGGTCAGTCTGTGGGAAGAATAACAGCGCTGGGCTAGACCCGCCTGCAAGATGTATATCCGCTTTGAATGGTTTTTCTCTGAATGTCAGTGAAGGCTAGAATTCAAAGCCAGCACTTCAGGGGGAGCCGACACTAAAGAGTTTGATAAATGAAGTGTCAAAAGTAACATTTTCCATCGGTGTCTGTCCTAGATTGGGATTTCCGAAGGGGAAGAAAACACGTGACACTAAAACAACAAATGAAATCTATAGTACAGCCAGAAGAGCTGTAAATGCTTGTAACAGTTTGAACTGACGGTATGTAGAAAGATTTAGGCTAGATGGACAGTTCAAATTACTTACTTTGATCAAATATCAGATTTTGGCTCTATAGTTTGCACTGAAGCAGAAAGATGTTATTTAATGATTCGCTTAAGCTGTTAGAAGGAATCAAACTTGATTTTCTACCACCCAAAAAAAAACACGTTGAGCAAATAAGTTAACCCTAAATGATAATCACAAATATTTAGAGCTTGTTCCAAATAACCATTGCCCACAAAAAAAACTGCAAATGCTGTAAATCAGAAACAAAACCCAGAAATTGCTGAAAAAGTTCAGCAGGTCTGGCAGCGTCTGTGGAGAGAAGTAAGTTAACTGTCTTGTTGATGTAAACTTAACTCTGACTTCTCTCCACAGACCTGCTGAATGTTTCTAGCCATTTTGGTTTTTGTTGCCATTTCCCATGGTTGTTGGGCCTTTCAGCAATCCTAGTAAATTAACCAGGTGTGAATCATTCCCACTGGATCAAGCAGTTACTTCAATAGCACTGTTGCAAAGGTAGTGATGGATTGGCTCCACTAGGCAGGATTTATTATCAAGTAGCTTTGAAATGCTTTGGACAGATTACTTCTCAACGAATCAGAGTTCAGTTTTGAGTGTTTTGCTCGACCACCAGCTGATAGCTATTTAGTGCAGATTGGGTTGCATCAACAGAATTCAATCAGTTACTTTCTACTAATTGGCTACTTTATCTTCACCATTGATATTGGCCCAGAGACAAAAGAACAATGAAACACTGTTCTTCATGGTGAATACATTGGCATGCCAATCTGTTTCACTTTCTAATCAGATAAGATGTCCCCTTGGTCAAATCCCCTGACTATCCAACAGTTAAGTGTCGGAGGTTAATTACAAAAGTTTCACCATTATAATGTTAAACTCTACAGTAGTTGTACATATTGTGACATTGCAGAGAGTGCATGCCAAACTTAATATATTCCCCCAACACCAGCAGGCAAGAATCATGTGGATTTATAGTACCTTTTTCATTCAACTTGATACAACAGAATGTGAAATCATAGATGAATGTTTTACTGAGTTAATTACCAAACATTTATTTATAATTTACTGAACATTGAGCAGTATCAGAAATAGCCTCAGGCAATATTAATTTAGTCCAATGATAAATCACAAAATGTCATTTGAAGTGTCCACATGAGAATAATTGTCCTTTTGAAATGCTCTGGCAAATATATGAAAACAAACTGGTTTCTGTACAAAGACTCATCGACAACATTGTAAAGTAAACTTCCTTTTCTCTTCAACATCATATTTTGTTGCACACAACTTCTTCATTAGGGCTCAATGTTTGCTCTTGATTTGGAATGCATTCTCTTTTGATGGTAACAATAATTAATGAATTTAATGAATTCAAGAAATCATACAAATGCCAAAAAAGACAGAACAAAAATGTAACTGCTCTGATTAAGCACATTTTTCATCCAGTGGCGCCCCTTATTACATCTTGCCATTTTACACATCTTGCCATTTTACACATCTCATGTCTACAGTATGTTCGAGTTTCCAGGAGAAATGCATCACCATGACGCTAGTCATTCAATCAATAGTTCAAACAGCTACTACATAGTTCCTAAGATAACAAGCAAGTACTAAAATATTTACTGCAGTGAAAAGTACTTTCATAATTAGGATTATCCATAACATAATCTCCAACTTTGGTTACTATTTAACCCTTAACTAACACCATACTATTATTTTATGATATTAAAAGCCCAAGTGAAATATTATGGATTGGCTCTTAACCTGACAAGCTTTTTTTGTCAGCTTCATTGAGATCCAATAGAAAAGTTGCCTGAACACCATAACTTGAGGTGAACCATCATGTTGCTCCATTGCCACTTTTAAGTTCATCAGGGCTTAGTGTAGCATGGACGAATAAGTAAGAATAATTATTTGCAGAAACAAGGAAATAATTTGAAATCTGAGTAGAAGAGAGCAAAACTAAAGCATATTTGGTGACTCTCATGTAACATTATAGTCATAAAGCTGTTCCTAACATCTCATGAACATAACAACTGTAACGTAAAGCATTGTTGAGCTCTACGGTTCGTGAGTAATAAGCTTTGAAATATGTGACTGGCCATGGGGATCAAAGCACACTGGAGATGCAGGAGCTTAAAAGAATGAGCAGGCATTGGCTGTTCACTGTTGAAAGTGACAGATGTCAAGAGCTTATTGGGATTAGTTCAGATTGTGATCTAAAAGCAGCATCCAGTGTCATTGTAACATGTTAAGGCTATTGCCTGTCAAGCCTGGGATTTCTAATCTACTGATAGCATGACAGTGCACTAAACTGAAACAGTCACGATTTTTCACCTTTTTGGTATGCATTGGAAATCTACCTTATGCACAATGGGTCCAATTTACACCTTGTGACATTGGCAGTACCTGTACTTGCACCAACCAAAGTTTGGGGAGTGGTGGCAACAAAATTTGAAGGTTAGCACTATGCTTGTTTAATCTATACCGTTATTCAGTTTATTTAATCTATTTGTCGTGGGGAGGGGAAAGCAACATACCATCCAAAAACTGTGCAGATGTGAAATAGAATCTGTATTTGTGTTCTTCTTAGGAATTCCCTTCAGATCAAAGTTGACTTACTTCCACTTTTTGCAGTTTAATTGGCTGATGCCATTTATTATCTGGAGATTGTGTCACATGCGGACCCGTTGGTACTGAAGGGTTAAGTAGCTGGATTATTTGAGAGTTTGTGTTGTCCCCAAAGCCTTAATTTCACTGATGTGCCCGATGAAGGCTGTCAGTGTATTCACTGCCTTCCTGGATGAACCTTCTCCATTTTGATCAGTTGACAAGCCAGTAACTCCCAAGAGTTAGTGGGAATGCTTGATCTCTTCAGGGATATCTCCGGGACATCTCTAAACCACTACCACTGTCCTCTTGTAAGTCTCTGACCACAACTGAGATCTGAGTAGAATAGTCACTCTCTTAGTCTGCTGTCAGGCATACAAACAGCATACATTGCCCAGCAGAGATAGTTTTTGGTACATGATGTTGCTATTGGACCATCTATCTTGCTGTATGTGTTTTATGTTCAATGGTTATTTGTTTAGCTGCTGACCTGATCTATTTCTTTAAGGCCATCATACCAAATAGACAATTCCAAATAATTGAACAATGAAAAATCGTAGATCTGAAATGGTAACATAGAAACATAGAAAATAGGAGCAGGAGAAGGCTATTTGGCATTTTGAACCTGCTCCCCCCATTCAATATGATGATGGCTGATTGTCCAACTCATTATTGTGTTTCCGCTCTCACCTCACTTCCTTTGATTCCTTTGTCCCGAAGAATTATACTTGTCGCTTTCTTGGAAACATTCATTGTTTTGACATCAACCACTTTCTGTGGCAGAGACTTCCAGAGGCTCACCACACTCTGGGTGAAGAAATTTCCCCTCATCTCAATCCTTAATAGCCTACCCTGGATCCTCATGCCGTGTCCTCTGGAATCCTTTGTATTCCCCAATTATAGGAACATCCTTACTATATTACCTTGCTTAGTCCTATTAGAATTTCATATGTTTCTACGAAATCACTCCTCATTCTTCAGAACTCCACTGCATATAGTCCTAACCAATCCAATCTCTTTTCCTACATCAATCCTGGCAACCCAGGAATCAGTCTGGTAAACTATCATTGTAATCCCTCCATAGCAAACATCCTTCCACATATAAGGAAACCAAAACTGCGCACAATACTCCAGGTGAAGTTTCACTAAGGCAGTGTAAAAACTGCAGCAAGACACCCATGCTCCTATACTCAAATCCTCTTGCTATGAAAGCCAACATGCCATTTCCTTTTTTCACAGCCTGCTGCACCTGCCTGCTCATTTTCACCAGCAATTTATGTTTTTGTTTCTTACTTCCAGCAACTGGTGAACAAGGGCATTCAGGTGTCATTGCACCTCCCACTTCCTGAATCCAGCACCATTCAGGTAGTAATCTGCCTCCCTGTGTTGGCTCCCAAAGTGGATAATCTTACATTTATTCACGTTATACTTCATCTATTATGCATTTGTGCAATCACTCAACGTCTCCAAATCACACTGAAGCATCTCTGCATCCTCTTCACAGTTCACCCTCTCACCCAATTTTGTGTCATCACAAACTTGGAGATATATTACGTTTAGTTCTCTCATCTAAATCAGTAATATATATTGTGAATAGCTGGGGTACAAGCATTGATCCCTGCAGTACCACACTAGTCACGAGCTGCCACTTTTATAATAACCCTTTTGTTCCTAATCTTTGTTTCCTGTCTGTCAGGCGGTTCTTTTTCCATGTCAACACACTACTCCAATCCCATGCGCTTTAATTTTATATGCTGTTATCTTATTTGGGACCTTATCAAAAGCATTCTGAAAGTCCAAGTAAACTACATCCACTGGTTCCCCCTTATCAACTACACTAATTGCATTCTCAAAAAATGTATCTGCCGAGCATGATTTTTCTTTCATAAATCCATGCTGCATTTTTTAATGATCTCTAGCATTTTCCTTATGGCTGATGGCAGGCTGATTGGTCCATCATTCTGTTTTCTCTGTCCTTCCTTTTTTAAATAGTGAGGTTACATGAACTACCCCCAATCCAGAAGAATTGTTCTAGAGTTGGCAGAATGTTGAAAGAAGACCACCAATGCATCCATTGTTTCAAGAACTACTTTCTTAAGTAGGTTATCAGAATGTGGGGATTTATTGGCCTTGAAAACCATTTCCTACTAATACTGATTTCTTTCAGTTTCGCGCTCTCACTAGACTTATGTTCCCTAACATTTGTTTGGATTTTATTTGTGTCCTTGTTTGTGAACGCAGAAATAAAATAGACACTTAATTGGTCAGCCATCTCTTTGTTCCCCATTATAACTTGATCTCTTTCTATAGTAAAGGACTTAAATCTGTCTTCACTAATCCTTTTCTGTTCACATTCCTGTAGAAGCTTTTACAATAAGTTTGCATATTCCCCACAAGCTTATACTTGTATTCTATTTTCCCCCGTTAACCACACCCTTTGCCCTCCTTTATGGAAATTAAATTGCTCCTCATTCTCAGGTCAGCTGCTCTTGTTGGCCAATTGTAGGCCCCTTCCTTAGATCTAATACTAGGCCTAATTTCCCTTGTTAGCCGTAGCTGGGCCACCTTTCTTGTTTTACTTCTACGCCAGACAAGAAAGAACAATTGTTGCAGCTCCTTCATGCACTCTTTAAATGTTTGCCATTACCTGTCCATGGTCATCCCTTTAGGTACTAATTTATTAAAGCCAGCTAACGGAACCTCTATTCAGATTCACGACCATTGACTCTTTTTATTTCTCTACGAATACTACTAGACCTGCTAGTTCCAGTATTTTATTATTTTATTCCATGTAATTACAGCAGATTGCAAACTGGAAAATTATAATGGTTTATAAATTTCAGGTTACCAACCAATAACTGGCACACTTTCATAAAGACCCCTTTGCATTTGTAATTACATTTGACGCTTTTGGATGGATGACAGATACCCACAGTGATGTCCAGATCAAGACAGCTGCCTAGTAGATGGAACGAAAATAGACAACATCTAAGCAAGATCAATAGTCAGTAAACCGGTCTTTTCATTGGTCACAACATGCCCAGTCTTCCTCTTCTTGCAAGTATTTATATCCAACTTGCTTAGTCAGTACTCTTTTTGTCAGTATTGTTTGTCAGTAGAGTTTGTAACCTTAGCCCTTCACCTGAATTTCTCAATAAAAAATAGTCTTCTGATAAATTTGCTCTTTTGGAAAGGAGAACTCTGTGGGAAGCTAGAGGAGTGATTGCTGGGCCTCTTGCTGAGATATTTGTATCATCGATAGTCACAGGTGAGGTGTCGGAAGACTGGAGGTTGACAAATGTGGTGCCACTGTTTAAGAAGGGTGGAAAAGACAAGCCAGGGAACTATAGACCGGTGAGCCTGACCTCGGTCGTGGGCAAGTTGTTGGAGGGAATCCTGAGGGACAGGATGTACATGTATTTGGAAAGGTAAGGACTGACTCGGGATAGTCAACATGGCTTTGTGCGTGTGAAATCATGTCTCACATGATTGAGTTTTTTGAAGAAGTTACAAAGAAGATTGATGAGGGCAGAGTAGTAGATGTGATCTATATGGCCTCAGTAAGGCGATCAACAAGGTTTCCCATGGGAGACTGATTAGCAAGGTTAGATTTCATGGAATACAGAGAGATCTAGCCATTTGGATACAGAACTGGCTCAAAGGTAGAAGACAGAGGGTGGTGGTGGAGGGTTGTTTTTCAGACTGGAGGCCTGTGACCAGTGGAGTGCCACAAGGATCAGTGCTGGGCCCTCTACTTTTTGTTATTTACATAAATGATTTGGGTGCAGGCATACGAGGTACAGTTAGTAAGTTTGCAGATGACACCAAAATTGGAGGTGTAGTGGACAGTGAAGAGGGTTACCTCAGATTACAACAGGATCTTGACCAGATGAGCCAATGGGCTGAGAAGTGGCAGATGGAGTTTAATTCAGATAAATGCGAGGTGCTGTATTTTGGGAAAGCAAATCTTAGCAGGACTTATACACTTAATGGTAAGGTCCTAGGGAGTGTTGCTGAACAAAGAGACCTTGGAGTGCAGGTTCACAGCTCCTTGAAAGTGGAGTCGGAAGGTAGATAGGATAGAGAAGGCGGCGTTTGGTATGCTTTCCTTTATTGGTCAGAGTATTGAGTACAGGAGTTGGGAGGTCATGTTGCGGCTTACAGGACATTGGTTAGGCCACTTTTGGAATATTGCGTGCAATTCTGGTCTCCTTCCTATCGGAAAGATGTTGTGAAAATTGAAAGGGGTCAGAAAAGATTTACAAGGATGTTGCCAGGGTTGGAGGATCTGAGCTACAGGGAGAGGCTGAACAGGCTGGGGTTGTTTTCCCTGGAGCATCAGAGGCTGAGGGGTGACCTTATAGAGGTTTACAAAATTATGCGGGGCTTGGATAGGGTAAATAGACAAAGTCTTTTCCCTAGTGTCGGGGAATCCAGAACTAGAGGGCATAGGTTTAGGGTGAGAGGGGAAAGATATAAAAGAGACCTAAGGGGCAACTGAGCTGTCAGGGGATGTGGTGGAGGCTGGTACAATTGCAACATTTAAGAGGCATTTGGATGGGTATATGAATAGGAAGGGTTTGGAGGGATATGGGCCGGGTGCTGCCAGGTGGGACTAGTTTGGGTTGGGATATCTGGTCAGCATGGACAGGTTGGACCGAAGGGTCTCTTTCCATGCTGTACATCTCTATGACTCTATGATTCTAAGATTTTAAACACTTGAGATTCTCTTATCTTGTATACACTTGAATTGATCATCAGCCTTCTGCTTTTTTCTGTTGTGTTCTTCAAAGTACTTGAGGTATTAATGCTATTTAACATTACAGTTCAGGTGACATTGGTTGTTTTAATAAAGTTTATAGAACAAACAACTTGGTAAGATTACTGAAGGATATATGAAGTGCTCTGAAAGGCATGAGGTAATTGTGTTGTAATGTTTAAGCATTGAGGTCGACGTTCACCCATAACAGTAACTCACTAAGGAATTGGTCTGCATTTTAATTAAAATTAATAGAGAGCCTCATAAGGTACTGCAGCAGTTGGTTTGACCTTTTTAGAAGGATCTAAGCAAGAGCACGTGTTTACAATATTAGGAGTTCTGGTCTCCTTCCTATCAGAAGGATGTTGTGAAACTTGAAAGGGTTCAGAAAAGATTTACAGAGATGTTGCCAGAGTTGGAGGATTTCAGCTACAGGGAGAGGTTGAATAGGCTGGGGCTGTTTTCCCTGAAGTATTGGAGGCTGAGGGGTGATCTTACAGAGGTTTATAAAATCATGAGGGGCATGGATAGGGTAAATAGACAAAGTCTCTTCCCTGGGATGGGGGAGTCCAGAACTAGAGGGCATAGGTTTAGGGTGAGAGAGGAAAGATATAAAAGAGACCTAAGGGGCAACATTTTCACGCAGAGGGTGGTGCATGTGTGGAATGTGCTGCCAGAGGAAGTGGTGGAGGCTGGTACAATTGCAACATTGAAAAGGCATTTGGATGGGTATATGAATAGGAAGGGTTTGGAGGGATATGGGCTGGGTGCTGGCAGGTGGGACTAGATTGGGTTGGGATATCTGGTTGGCATGGATGACTTGGACCGAAGGGTCTGTTTCCGTGCTGTACATCTCTATGACTCTAACAACCTAATAAAAAAAGGGTTACAGTAAAACATAATTACATAGGGAAAATAGAAATCTATTTAAAAAACAGTTACAATTCTCCAGGAATGTTGGAATTACAAACCTGGTGTCAGTTGATTGTCCAGTTTACTTTCAAATCATTAGACGGTGTGACCTTGCCACTGTCTGAATGGGCAGGAATTGAGGAAAGCTTACTGCATTCCGGCTGTGCTTTCAAACAGAGTCAGGCCTCGGAGAGAAAGAAGCCTTTCAAATAATTTCACGCGGTCATTGGTTTCTTGAAGAAAGATAATTGCACCAGAAAAGTCAGTGAGGTTACAAGAAACTATTTTGGAAACCTGTTGGTGTAATTATTTTGAGAATATTAGAATTACAAACCAAGCAAAATCTCCCCCAAGATTCCTAAACTCTCATCTTTCTAGATTCTCCACTGTCTGCCTTGTTCATTTTGTCCACTAGACCCATCTCCTGCTCTCTGAATGTTATTTCCATTAAATTGTTGATGGCCTAATTCCTAGTCCCCATGCTTGACAAGAATTGTAAACCATTTTGAATGCTCAGCTGTTCATAGAATCATACAGAACAGATGAGGCCCTTCAGTCCATCGTGTCTGGACTGCCAAAACTACACTAAAACTATACTATTTGGAGGTGCCAGTGTTGGACTGGGGTTTACAAAGTTAAAAATCACACAACACCAGGTTATAGCCCAACAGGTTCATTTGGAAGCACTTACTTACAGAGTGCTGCTCCTCTGATTAGATTAGACTCCTTACAGTGTGGAAACAGGTATTTCGGCCCAATAAGTCCACACCAACCCTCCAAAGAGTAACCCACCCCCCTACATTTACTCCTGACTAACGTACCTCATACTATGGGCAATTTAGCATCGCCAATTCACCTGACCTTCACATCTTTGGATTGTGGGAGGAAACCAGAACACCCAGAGGAAACCCACGCAGACACGGGGAGATTGTGCAAACTCCACACAGACAGTCACCCGAGGCGGGAATCGAACCTGGGTCCCTGGTGCTGTGAGGCAGCAGTGCTAACCACTGTGCCTGATGATGTTATGTCATTTTTAAATCTATACTAGTCATTTTTATTTGCACGAGACCCATAGCCTTGAATGTTATGATATTTCAAGTGCTCATTTAAGTTCTTTTTAAAAGTTGTAAGGTTACCTTCCTCAATTATCCTCCTTGGCAGTGCGTTCCATACCACCACCATTCTCTGGATAAAAAAACTTTTCCTCAGATCCCCTCTAAATCTTCTACCTTTCCCCCGAAATGTGTGCCTTCTTGTTACTGACCTTTCAGCTCAAGGGAACAGTTGCTTTCCCGCTCCATGCCCTTCACAATCTTATATATCTGTTTATATCAGGTTCTCCATCAATCTTTCTGCTCTAGACAAAGCAACTTGGGCTTATCAGACTTTCTTCATAGCTAAAGTGCTTCATCCCAGGCAACATCATGGTGAATCTCCTCTCTAACATCACTAGTGCAGTCACATCCTTCCAATCGTCCTAGCCCTTGCAATCTCTACCTGTGTGGCTATCTCATTGAAATGTTTCATCATCATCTCTCCCTTTCAAAAAATATCCATCCATGGCTCCTCTCCTCTGAATGAAGGAGCCAGTTCTATCTTCCCTTTACTTTCAAGATTGTTCAATATAAAAATAAGTAGCCCAATACCAGTGATGACTTTGATGCTAAATTACCAAGCAGGGGTAACTGTGGGAGGCTGCACATCTTAGGTTTCCTCAGTAGCCCTGGTGACCTTCCCTGGTGTCAAGAAGAGCAGGCCTTTTCCCATGATTCCACTTGACTTGTGGTCAGTGTTCTCATAGCTAGATCTAAAACATCTTTCCCTCAGGATTTTCATTAGACCCCCCAGCAGCTCTTACGGAGTGTGTAAATGAAGCTTAAGGACCATTTTCCATCCATCCTTGGGCCTTTCAGTTTGGGCGCACACCAGATTGCTATCCAGGCCAATGTAATAGAGTCAGACAATCATAGAGATGTACAGCATGGAAACAGACTCTTTGGTCCAACTCATCCATGCTGACCAGATATCCCAACCCAATCTAGTCCCATCTGCCAGCCACTGGCCAATCTACCTCCAAAACCTTCCTATTCATATACCCATCCAGATGCCTTTTAAATGTTGCAATTGTACCAGCCTCCATCACTTCCTCTGGCAGCCCATCCCATACACGCACCATCCTCTGTGTGAAAAAGTTGCCCCTTAGGTCTCTTTTATATCTTTCCCCTCTCACCCTAAACATATGCCCTCTTGTTCTGAACTCCCCGACCCCAGGGAAAAGACCTTGTTTACTTACTCTATCCATGCCCCTCATGATTTTATAAACCTCTATAAGGTCACCCCTCAGCCTCCGCACTCCAGAGAAAACAGCCCCTATTCAGCCTCTCCCTGTAGCTCAAATCCTCCAATCCTGGCAACATCCTTGTAAACCTTTTCTGAACCCTTTCAAGTTTCACAACATCTTTCCAATAGGAAGGAGACCAGAATTGCACGCGATATTCCAGAAGTGGCTTAACCAATGTCCTGTACAGCCGCAACATGACCTTCCAACTCCTGTACTTAATACTCTGACCAATAAAGGAAAGCATACCAAACGCCGCCTTCTTTATTATCCTATCTACCTGCGGCTCTACTTTCAAGGAGCTATGAACCTGCACTCTAAGGTCTCTTTGTTCAGCAACACTCTCTTGGACCTTACCATTAAGTGTATAAGTCCTGCTAAGATTTGCTTTCCCAAAATGCAGCACCTCGCTTTTATCTAAATTAAAATCTATCTGTCACTCCTCAGCCCATTGGCCCATCTGATCAAGATCCCATTGAATTCCAAGGTAATCTTCTTCGCTGTCCACTGCACCTCCAATTTTGGTGTCATCTGCATAACTCTTATGCTCACATCCAAATTGTTTATAAAAATGACAAAAAGTAGTGGACCCAGCAACGATCCTCGTGGCACTCCACTGGTCACAGGCCTCAGTCTAATGATACAAATTGAAGATACAAATATCTCAGCAAGAGGCCCAACAGTCACTTCCCTCTCTTCCCACAGAGTTCTAGAGTACACCTGATCATGTCCTAGGGAGTTATCCACTTTTATGCATTTCAAGACATCCAGCACTTCTACCTCTGTAATATGGACATTTTTCAAGATGTCACCATCTATTTCCTGACATTCTATGTCTTCCAAGTCCTTTTCCACAGTAAACACTGATGCAAAATACTCATTTAATATCTCTCCCAACACCTGCGGCTCCACACAAAGGCCGCCTTGCTGATCTTTGAGGGGCCCTAATCTCTCCCTAGTTACCCTTTTATCCTTAATGTATTTGTAAAAGCCATTTGAATTCTCCTTAAATCTATTTGCCAAAGCTATCTCATGTCCCCATTTTGCCCTCCTGGTTTCCCACTTAAGTATACTCCTACTGCCTTTATACTCTTCTAAGGATTCACTCGATCTATCCTGTCTATACCTGACATATGCTTCCTTCTTTTTCTTAACCAAACTCTCAATTTCTTTCGTCATCCAGCATTCTCTATACCTACCAGCCTTTCATTTCACCCTAACAGGATGTTGAACTCTAGTCAAACAGAAGATTTATAAAGTGAGCATTTACTCTCCTCTTTGTGTTTTGAAATCCATATTTCTAATACCTAGGATCAATTGCAACACACCTTTAGCTTAAAAACAATTATTTAAATGAATTGTGCTATTGTATTCCCATAGTTAGTACCCGATCATATGAAGTAACAGGTATTATAAAGTAATCACTGAGGGGGGACATATTTGGATATTTATGTGCAGCTGTATCATCGTCTACAGGAATTGCTAGAACAACCCTACAGGCCTGGCAGCATCTGCGGAGAACGTATTAGAGTTAACGTTTCAGGTCCTCAGTTCAGTTCTGAAGAAGGGTCTCTGGACTTGAAACATAAACTCTGTTTCTCTCTCCACAGACACTGCCAGCCCTGCTGAGTCTGTTCCGGAAATTTCTGTTTTTATTTCATATTTCCAGCACGAGCAGTTCTTTGGGTTTTTTAGTGTCATTGTCCAATCCGGTCTGAAGGAATGTCAGGGACTCGATGGACTGACGGAACAGGTAATGGGTACATAGGTTAAAAGTTAAGTGCATTTAAAAGGCCTGTTGTGACATAGTGGTAATGTCCCTATCCCTGAGCCAGGAGGCCCGGGCTCAAGTCTCACCTACTCCAGCAGTGTGTAACAACATCTCTGAACTGTACATGAGTCGGAAAGGTTTAGAAGAATATGGGCCACACGTAGGCAAGTGGGACTAGTTTAAGTTGTGAAATTTGGTCAGCATGGATGAATTGAACTGAAGGGTCTGATTCCTTGCTGTATGACTCTATAACCCTGTAAGTGGGTTTGAATTGACTTCATAAACTTGGGAACACAGTAATCAGTGGGATGTGAGCTTTGTGGACTGTGGATAACTGAAATAAGCTTTCACATGAAAGCATGAACTTGAGTTCTCCTTGTGCAGTTTTCTTTTGGAATAGAACAGCTGTACCAGAACATGACATGAATTACAACAGTATAGCTCCACCGAGAGAATCCTTTGATAAATCGAATCTTTGGATTGAGGTACTGCATGCAAAATTACCTTTCACCCGTTATCTTGCGTCACTTGTTCCATCTTGGTGACTGAGTCTCACTATCAATTTTTGTAAAATTGATTAGTTTACAAAACTGACCATTATGCTGTGGGTGCACTGTTACATGTGAATAACGCTGAATCACCAACTAATGCAATCCACCAGATGTATGAGATCATTCACAACAGGAAGCATTTGAGGGCACAAACACCTACAACAGACTGTTAAACATTTCATATCAAAATATTGATGCAACTTTGCACATCACCTAAAGCTTGTATACTATTTTTTTCTAAAATCACACTTTGAATAAGCCATTCACAATTTGAAAATTAAGAAAAACAAAACTGGAGAAAGCCAAAATTACAAAGCTTCCCTAAAATAAGACTTGAAAGATCCATTAAACTCTCCAGAATTTGTTCAAAATTTTAAATAAATGTGACATTATAAAATAATCAGTAAAGTTGATTGAAACATGTGCTGCATGATGCGATATTAGACCATATAGAAAAGGAAAAAATTAAGTTTGGTCCCTGAATAGAGAACAACAATCTGCAACTAGAATTATTCTCGGTGCTTCTGTACTAGCTAGGAACAAAAAGAGTCTCTAGAGCTGATATTATTGAGTGTTTTGTTAACAAAAGGTGGAGGTAAAGAATAAGAGATAAGTTATTGCTGTGGGTAGGGAATTGGTTAGGAGGTAGGAGAGAACAGAGCGGGGATAATGGATAAGTATTCAAATTGACAGGTTGTGCCTAGTTGCATCCTCAGGGATCTGGACTGTCGCCTCAGCTTTTCACAATGTTTATAAATGACATAGACGAAGGAATATAGGCCCATATATCCAGGTTTCCTGACAGCACCAAGTTAGTCAGCAGAGTAAATAGCATATTTGGGAGAAGAACAGTGCAAAGGGATTTTGATAGATGAAGTGAGTGGAAAAAATTGTGGCAGATGGAATTTAATGTGGGGAACTGTGAGGTCATCTACTTTAGGTGTTAAAAAAAAATCAGAATATTTTCTAAATGGTGAAAAGTCGGAACTAAGGAGGAACAGAGGGATGCAATAGTCTTTGTACATCATCATTAAAAGTCATTCAACAGATGCTAAAGATAATTTAAAAGGCTAGTGGAATCTTGGCTTTATCTGATGAGAGAAAGTGAGGGCTGCAGATGCTGGAGATCAGAGCTGAAAATGTGTTGCTGGAAAAGCGCAGCAGGTCAGGCATCATCCAAGGAACAGGAGAATTGACGTTTCGGGCATAAGCCCTTCTTCAGCGTATGGAATACAAATGGATAGAAGTTACGTTACAGTAATATAGGTCTGGACTTATATAGGTGAGGATGACTCAGATGCCTGCAATTAAGTTCAAGATCTTGTGATCCCACTCCTTGGTATTGTGATTTTCAGGGATGCGTTTTCAGGGTGTGGGTTGGTTGAGGTTGTGAAGCCTCTTTCATCATTCCTAGTCTGCCTGAATTCATTGTGGAGAAAGGCATGTTTTACTTCTCCACAACCTTCATGGAGTCAAGGTAAAGTTTCAAGGAGTGATGGGGGTTTGTGGCACCTTAGAGCTGTTGTGAACCATAGTCTGCATGAGGGAATGTTTTGAAAAGTCTGTTCAAAAGATTCTTCTTATGTCCCTTCATTCCAGACTACATCCACCTCTCCCATGATTCCTCATGTTAGCATTTCAATGCCAATTCATCCACTCGCCTCATATAGAAGCAATAAACCTAATGGAGACAGTTGGGTGTAGTAAAAAAAACCTTTTTAAAATATCAGTTATTGATAACTATCCAGTACATTAAATGTAACTTTTTTACTCTATGATGTGGAGATAGCAGTTTTGGACTGAGGTGGACAAAGTTAAAAATCACACAACATCTATACATCACATCAGTGGTATGAGACTTTAATCTTTTACTATAAATTCTGTGTCCTATGATCCTGCCCCACCTAGCTACCTGATGAAGGAGCAGTGCTCTGAAAGTTTGTACTTTCACATAAGCCTGTTAGACTATAACCTGGTGATTTTTAACTTCTTTCACTCCAGTCATCATCCAGATCCTTTAAAGTTCCAACAGCTGAAACTGCAAGCACGTAAAACCTCTTAATAAATAAATATTGTAAATAAACATTGTGAACTTGATAGTGGAGATCATATAGACAGGGTTTAATCAAGCATGGGGGACTCGTGTTGAACAGTTCAATTGATTTTTGGTTGCTCAGCAAAGCACCATTGTATACTGTAAATGAATCCAGAATAAGGGAACATAATTTTAACATCAGAGCTTGGCAATTTAGAGATGATGGCAAGGTGCAATTCTTCATACAAAGGAGAATGGAAATCTGAAACACTCTAAGAAAAAAGTTGTTGGGAAAGATCAACGAACAATTGTAAAGCTGAGATAGAAGATTTGTAATAGACAAGGGTAGTAAAGTTTATTTCAATTCATTCATGGGATGTGGGATATCACTGTCTGGGACAGAATTTAATGCCGATTCTTAGTTGTCATTGGGACAATAACAGTGAGCTGCCTTCTTGAACCACTGAAGTTCGTTTAGTGCAGTTACACTCCCAAAGCTGTGAGGGTAGGAGTTCGAAGATTTTGACCCAGTGACATTGACTCGGTAGTGATATATTTCCAAGAATGAATGGTGAGTGGCTTGGAGAGAAACTTGCAGGTGACGATGTTCCCTTGTATCTGCTGCCCTTGCCCTTCTAGATGATTGTGATAATGATAATACCTGATAATGAAATTGGTAGTCATGGATTTATGTCTTCTCCTGCAAGAGTGTAACCTTAAATGACTGTGCTACCAAGACAGTGATGGATATTATCCCAGGTGCAAGCTGCATCAACAGATTTAGCAAGTGTACCGTGCATTAGTATATTAAACAAATGACTCTTGCTTTATTTCAGCAGGCCCTAGATCTCCTTTTCTGTTAATTAATACAGCATGGCTACACAATTCTATCAAACTAATGACTGTTTAGCACTCAAATGGCCCTATATCTGCTTTCACAAGTTCATCAGATGATCAAGGAATCAATATTTGCCCTCCTTTTAACTTCATGATCAATAGTGATCCTGGACACTCGCCCAGCAGATCTCTTCATATGTAACTGAACAGACTTTAGGGCAACAATAAGGTGTGTGAATCATTGCCTTAAGATCTCTTTCATCAAATCACTTCATTTGTCAGAATAGAGAAGTCATGAATAATTGAAACTTAAGGCCATTATAGCAACAATCAAGACATTTACGGGGCACTGTTCCGTTGTGGTTAGGAATTGTGCCCCTGGGTGTCTAAATGGATTGTGTAGATGATGTAACCCATGATAGCTTAATAAATATGCCAGAATTTGCTGTCAAAATAACAGTGAAGCAAATGATACCTTCATTATTTATATGAGAACTCGACAGCCACTCCAAGTGCAGACAGATGTGAGGTTAAACTTAAAAATCCAAAAGTTACTATCAAATATGCATTGATCCTCCATTAGCTTTGGGAAAATAGCATCTCAGTGCCAGGCTCTTCACTGAAATGCATTAAATGATGTGAAGTTGCTATATTTTCATGGTAGGTGAAAGTGAGGACTACAGATGCTGGAGATCAGAGTCAAGAGTGTAGTGCTGGAAAAACACAACAGGTCAGGCAACATCCAAGGAGCAGGAAAATCAATGTTTCGGGCAAAAGCCCTTCATCAGGAATATTTTCATTGTAGACAGAGTAAGCTGTATTGTGTTCATTCCAGTGTAAGTATCCTTTGATCAAGTCATAAATGCTAATTACTGCTAGTCAGCCTCTCTAGCGTGGAAATGAACTATTACAAATGTGGAGTTTCACTGTTATTGTGATTAACATTCTCCCACCTACACAAAATCATGGACGTTTAGCGAGTTAGATCAGTTGGTGAAAGGGTACCTACATATGGTGCACCTTATTGAGGGCTGAAGAGACCAATCTGTAAGCAGCTGGTTCTGCCACAGGTGCGACATATGGGGTATTTATCAGGTGTCTTTGTGGTTTGTTGTTTTTGATGTTGGCACTTGTTGCAAAGATACTATAGCCATTGATTGTCATGGGGGATCTTGCTGGCACAGAGCTGATAATGTTATTAGTCTGTAATCTCTATAGGTGTCTCCGCAGTGGGAAAATCAATGTTTTTGGCCTTTATGTCAAGTTTGTAATGATATCTGAAGCAGAGCTTTGGGTGTGCTACTGGTCTACTGGCTCTGAGCCCCTTGCCATACAGAAACTCCTTGGTTATCAGTCCATTCTCCATTCCCATGAACGTGCCTGAGCCATTAAAGCTGTCTTTGCTTAATGATTGTCACCGTATTTAAGAGATTTACCTTTGAGACAACTGTCACATTCATGACTTTGTCCTTCAATGAAATGCAGTTTACCCCAGAAACAGCGAGGATTAAGTTTTGAGCTTCCTTTTTGATAGATGTAAGTCTATTAACGTTACTGGTATGTTCATTATGAGACCTCATAAACTAATATTTTGTTTCCAAGACGAAGGTCAAGTTTTAATTCTTCTGATTTTAAAAATGTCTCAATTTTCTTTCCAATTTAACTTAGTCTCTTTTCCCTCTATGTTTCTTGCTGATTTGATATTGCATTCATCCATGTGAATTTACACTTCCTTTCACTTCTTGTAGTATTTATTTCTCAATCCTTCAGTCTGATTGGTTAATGTCATTTGTCCTCAATTCTTTGAGCCCAGTGTATCTAGTTTCGCTGGCTGCGACATTATCAGCTCGCACTTTCAGCAGTTTACTACACAAAAGATTTATAAACCTCTGGAAGATGCCTGAGAGCTGTCAGGACAGCTCATTTTCTTTTCCCCCGTGGCATTAGTACGTGACGTCAACTTGTTGCCTCCCTTTGACAGCCTGAAATAAGAGCAGAAAAGTGTGAGCATTGGCTAAAGTCCAAATGTCTCCAATCTGCGAATGGGCAGAGCACCATTACACAAATGTCTCCAATCTGCGAATGGGCAGAGCACCATTACACTTTCACAAAATTCAGCTTTCTTAGTGTTTTTATATTTAAATGTACCATTGTCCAAATCATTCCTTTAAAAAGTATTTATAAAGTTTACAGTGCTGTTGAAAATAGTTTATATGGAATATCATTCATCCAGCCATAATCTTGGACTTTAAAAATACAATTTTTAAATAAACAAATCAGTTATATTACTCTTGGAGCCAGTGACAGAAATCAATTTAGTTGTATACTCCTGGAAGCTATTCTGGACTTTTGTTTTAAAAATCAGAACTTTTTATAAGTAAATTATTTTTACCAGTTATGCAGTCAATGATATTTGTGTTGTATATGCCTCATAAAATATCCATGATCCAGTTTGGTATGGGTGGGGATGTGAAAATCTATGCCATTTAGTCATAGAGATGTACAGCAGGGAAACTGACCCTTCTGTCCAACTTGTCCATGCTGAACAGATATCCAAAATTAATCTAGACCCATTTGCCAGCATTTGGTCCATATCCCCCGAATCCTTCCGATTCATATACCCAGCCTCCACCATTTCCTCTGGCAGCTCATTCCAGACACGCACCACCCTCTGCATGAAAAAGTTGCCCCTTAGCTCCTTTTTAAATCTTCCCTCTCTCATCTTAAACCTATTCCCTATAGTTTTGGGCTTCCCCAGTCCTGGAGAAAAGATTATTTACCCCATCCATGCCCCTCATGATTTTATAAACCTCTGTAATGTCACCCGTGAGCCTCTGACGCTTCAGAGAAAACAGCCCCAGCCTATTCAGCCTCTTCCTATAGGTCAAACCCTCCAATCCTGACAATATCCTTATAAATCTTTTCTGAACCGTTTCTAGTTTCATAATATCCTTCCTATAGCAGGGAGACGAGAATTGCACACAGTATTCCGAAAGTGGCCTAAATAATGTCCTGTACAGCTGCAACTTGACCTCTTAAAACCTATATAGATCAGTGCCATTTGTTGGGGTAAAGATTGTATTATATTCTATTGATGCAGTTTGCATTATGACTTTTTCAAGCCATCACTAGTGCATGAGCAGGGTAACAGGTCAGCTACTCCTTGGCCATTTATTATCTAATCAGATTGTTAATTTTTACATCACAATCAAAAGTATTAAGATTAAGATGTTGAGAGTTTTCTCTAATCATAATGATATAAATTTTGCTGATTATTAATTATAGACTATTGATTAGTACTCTGCCATTTTCAGAAAAATTCTAGATTAGATCCAATAGTTGCTGAATTGTACCAATATTTGGAACAATTTATGTATGACAGCTTTATACTGAATGTGCCATCCAAAAGATTCACAAGTTATAATATATCATCCCTTAAATTCCATAATGGAAGATTCTACAATTACTGGGATAAATACTTGAGAGAGCCCAAATTTTGATCTTACTGTGTAGCATCACATGATCCCAACACAGAAGGAAGATGTGCAGACTATAAGGAATGGAAAAAATATGCAGGTTTATTCACCAGAAGAACCTAAAAGAAGCTCTTCATTGTAGTGATGGCTGGGAGCTTACCAGCCCACTAGTAGGTGAGACTAGGACCCAAGGACAAAGCCTCAGGGTCATGGGATGACCCTTTAGAGCTGAGACAAGGAGAAATCTCTTAAGCCAGAGGGTGGTTAATTAGTGAAACTCATTGCCACAGAAGGCTGTGAAGGCCAGGTCATTGAGGGAACTTAAGACAGATAGATAGGTTCTAGATTTGTAAGGGGATGAAGAGTTACGGGGAGAAGGCAGGAGATTGGGGTTGAGAAACATATCAGTCATGATTGAACGGGCCAAATAGTCTAATTCTGCTCCTATGTCTTATGTTAAACCCCTCATAAAGTCGGCTGGTAAATTTGGAGAATGTTGGAGGATTCATGGTGAGAGACATGTGCTGCCATGAGATATTGTGAAAATAGAGGAAGTGTGGTTAGTAAGTTTGTGAATTATGCCAAAATTGGTGGTATAGCATACAGTGAAGAAGGTTATCTAAGAAAACAATGGGATCTTGATCAACTGGGCCAATGGGCAGGTGGAGTTTAATTTAGATAAACGCAAGGTAGTGCTTTTTAGTAAGACAAACAAGAACAGGGTAGGCCTTACACAGTTAATGATAGGACACAGTAGGGTGTTGTCAAACAGAGAGACCTAGGGGTTCAGGTAAATAGTTCTTTGAAAGTGGCATCACAGGTAAGCAAGGTGGTGAAGAAGTTGTTTGACATGCTTGCCTTCATTGGTCACAGCATTGAATCTAGGAGTTGAAAGATCATATTGTGGCAGTGCAGGATGTTTTGAAGTACTGTGTCCAGTTTTGGTTATCCTGCTGTAGGAAGGATATTGTTAAATTGGCAAGGGTGCAGAAAAGATTTACAAGGATATTACCAAAACTGGAGGATTTGAGTTATAAGGAGAGACTGGATAGGCTGGGACTTGCTTCCCAGCAGCATATGAGGCTGAGGGGTGACCTTACAGAGGTTTATAAAATCATGAGGGATGTATTAAGGTGAATAGCAAAGATTTTTTTTCCCTAGGATAGAGGAGTTCAAAACTAGAGGACATAATTTTAAGGTGAGAGGAGAAAGATTTAAAAGGGACCTAAGGGGCAACTTTTTCACATAGAGGGTGGTTTGTATATGGATTGAACTGCTAGAGAAAGTGGTAGATCCAGGTACAGTTATATTATTTAAACACATTTGGACAGGTACATGAATAGAAAAGGTTTAAAGAGTTATGGGCCAATCACAGGCAATTGGGACTGGTTTGGTTTGGTTTGGGAAACCTAGTTGGCATGGACAAGATGGACTGAAGGGTCTGTTTCTAGACTGTATGACTCTATAAGCATTGATTCTTCTATTACTAACTATACATCTTAAACAATCTTTGCATCTCTATTAAATAAGCTTTGTTTAAGCAATATACCTGTAATTGTGTTTAAGAAACACAAGCCCGACTGATAGTTTGCTTGTTGTTTAAAACCTGACATATGTAAGGAGTTTAACTGGTCATCTTGGTAATTGGAAAAAGTATTTTTATTTTGTTATGTACCATGAAATGGTGGGACTAGAGCAATGGTGTACTCCCCCAGCCTCGGTGGCAACAGTATTAAGTAAAAATATAAGATATCTAAATGCCTTATTTGCATTTCATTTAATATTTGATGTGTACCATAATTCTACACATTTTACTGTACATACTTGAGAATACAGAAGAAAAGCTCTTCTTTAAAATTATAAATGTACAGCTATCCTGTTCCATTTTTGGCCCAAGTTACTAAAATGATCGTGCAATTATTCTTTCCCTGAAAGTTGAGAGATGTACTTTCACCGAGCAAGAACAGGAGCATCAAAAGTGCTCTGATTGTGATACTATCTTTGCAATAATGTGAATTTGGATAAGTTCAATATCGTATTCTCTCTGTTAAGTCTTTTCCATTGTTGACGACAGAGTGGAAAGAGTCTGCTTCAGAGAGAGGAGGGGGAGGAAAATCAGACAAGCGAATCGTTCCGGAGTCACCTTCTGGCAGACTGCAGCACAAAGCTAAGAGTAGGTCACCTGTCTTTTCTTTCTGTCAGTGGTTGGAAAAGGAAGTTAAAGGAGGATAAAAATAATGTAGAATGAGGAAATTAGTTTAAAGAGTCTCCAGTGTGTTCAGAGGTTCTCTTGACATTGGTCAAACACTGCAGGATGTTCATATCTTCTGGCCCAAGCAATTTATTTTCAGATATAACAGACAATTACAGCACAAATTTTAAAAGCTCAGTTAAGTTGATTTGTACTGAGAGCACATCTAATGCAATTGAGCTGTTAAAGCCTCACTCTGTTTTGAGAAATCTGCATGCAGCTAATAGATTAAAATGAATACATTTTAATAGAATTTAAGGACCTCGCAAATTGTTGCCTCAACAGATGCTGCATAATATAAATTGAGTGAGCCTGTGTTGTCTCAAGTGGTTTATAAGGACAGTGTAAAGCATAATATTTGCTTCTACAAATGTTGGTAATTATAATTAAGCATTAAAAAAATACATTCAGTTTTTCATAAATTATTAAATCTACAATGAAGCTCATTGCTTATCTGTTTCCAGTGTGTTTTAACTTTCACCAGGTTAAGATACAAGAGATGCAGCTTTAACCAGTGGCATCTTTGGTCAAACATCATGAGGCACATTGTAGTCACACAAGGTCAACATTACTCTTGTGCCCCGAGGAAGAAGTTGTGGCTTCCACCTCCAATTTTATTAATACTCAATGGCAAATGATGAATACAAACTATTGACCCAGTGCACAAAACCTCACTGTGCTAGCAGCCAGTGATATTTTGAACTTTGTGTAATGACCAATATTTTCAACCACTATTACACGAAAGCAGCAAAAAGAATCAAACATATCCTAAACTACATAAGGAGGAATGAGGCGAAACTAATAGTTTAACATTGTACAGATCAGCTGGAATTGAGGTCTATTTAACTTAATCGAAATATCTGGATATGCTGATAAACATATATTAACCCAAAACCTGTTAAACCTTCTTGATATTCTAATTATTAACTGCAATGCTTTCTCTCTCTTGTGTCTTGCAAGTGCCAACAGGATGGTCACAGTCCTAGCATTGGCAAGGCAGCCTTCTGCACCTCCTGATAATGCTGATACTGACACCTCAGCAGAAACATCAGATCAGAACATTTAGGAGCACAAATAATGACTACCTCATTGCGACAACTCAGTAGCTGGCAGAAACTGGGACTAAAGGAAACACCCTAACCTATTTCTCATAGTCTTTCTATGTTCTCAGTTATGGTGACCATGAAACTATCAGTGATTGGTGTAAAACACCATCTGGTTCAGTAATGTCCTTTTAGGAAAGCAATTTGTTGTATGAATCTGATGTGGCTTAGGTGTGAATTCAGACATACATCAATGTGGTTCACTTTTAATTACCTGCTGAAAGGGCCTAGCAAGTCACTCAGTTGTACCAAACCACTACAAGGAGAATGCAGGAAGTTAAGAAACTGGTCATCATCACCTTTTCATGGGTGCTTAGAGGTGGGTAGGAAATGCTGGCCTTTTCAATGATGTCCACATCCGATGAAAGAATAAGAAAATAAATGACAGACATTATATTGGATGTTCAGAATGAAAGTGATATCTGTGATGGACTCTGTAACCTGACACTTGAATTGGAGAAGTTTGCTGGCACTTTCACTGGGAAAACTTAACTTTAGATAACTCTGTGAGCCAATGCCCTAATCAGATACTTTAATTAGATGTGCAGAAACCTATCACTGACTTATACTAAGAAGTTGTACAGTTGTAATTAAACTCCAGCAACACTGCTCCACATGCTTAAGGATGGCTAAACTTTAGCATTAACAACCTCCCTCTGAGTGATTTTGATTCATTAAAGTATCACAATCGAGCTTTCCATTTCTGTGTTTTGAGCTGAAATCCCAACTAAGGTAAAGTGGATACTAAAGGCCAGAAACATTATACTATGAGAAGTAGAGCTTGTAATTAGACAGACTTTTCTGAAACAGGTTTTTTAAAAACATATAAGTGACTCGGTTGCTTCCATATTTTCATGTTTAAAGATATAGATGATCAAAGGTAAAACAAGGAGATCAGCTCACATTAGACCTGGAGTAAATATTTTTAATTTGTTTATGACATGTGGGCATCATTGGCAAGGTCAGCATTTATTGCCCATCACTGACAGCCCAGAAGAATGCTGCATCAGTAAGTTATAGTATCCCTTCCTGCAATGATTCTCAGCAGGATGGCAATGCCATGTGTTTCGGAACCACAAATAGCCAACTTGTGTTACAGTGGCAAGTTCAGAAGGTGAAGATGCTGACTCATCACCACCTTCTCAAGGGCAATAAATGCCAGCCTTCTCAGGGATGCTATTTGCAGTCAACTCATGCCTGAACTATCATCTCTCTGCCTCTTTTCGTATCGGCACAAGCATCTTGTGATACATCAACTAGTTTTCTGTACAGGGGCCATTGAATGAATGAACAATATTGCATATTTAATCAACAATTATTCAGAATCTTCCTAGTTACTGAACAACATGGGCAGTGGCAAGTAAGTTGTGGAGTTGGCCATTGAGGATTTTCCTGAAGAAGGGCATGTGCCCGAAACGTCGAATCTTCTGTTCCCTAGATGCAGAATCTTCCTAGTTACTGAACAACATGGGCAGTGGCAAGTAAGTTGTGGAGTTGGCCATTGAGGATTTTCCCACTGGCAAGAGCAAGTCCCATTTTCCAACCATTTTGGATAGCAAGACAAGATTCTTGCCAGTGAGCAGTGAAAGGCCTTTTTGCATGCAATGACACCCACATAGTTACATCAGCACACCCCTTTTATATGCAGTTTCCCATTCTCACACCCTCCAGATAGAAACTGGATGGAGGCAATTCCTGATGTGAAAATCAGGTCGGTTATCTGGTGTTGTATAGCTCACCACCTGCTCCTCCAGATCTTCATCAGTCACTAATGTTTCAAGGGACACACTAGGGACAGTGACTGCATGCACACCCAATCTAGCAGGATCTCCAAGATCCATTGGTAATACAGATGTCAGTTGCCCTCTGTACAAGATATCCAAGGTAAATAGCACCAACCATAGACCAGCTGGGGGCTGCTGACCAGTGCATGGCCAGCTTTAATGATGGCGCTGGCACCAGCGATCCTGAGAGGTCCTAGCAGTGGCCAATAGTTCTGGCTGTGGCAGTGGGAGAGTACGACAAGTGGAGTTCCTTAAGGTCATAGGGAAGCAGGCAAGTTCAGAAAGTTCACACCAGAAAACTAACTAGGGCCCATTGAGAGAAACCCCCCATGAAATTCACTAAAATTGACACTTCTGCCAATTTCCAGAAAGGTTTAGCCCAGCAACTATTACAAAGTAACTTGTTTAAAAGAATAGAGGAGTCTTCTAATCATTGTATAAAGCTTTAGTGAGACCACAGCTGGAATTGTATGTATCTCAAAATTTAAGGAAGGATATTGTTGCCTTACTGGCGGTAGAAAGATAGCTCACCAGATTGGTTCCTGGAATGAAAGTGTTGTCCAAAGATGAGATGCTGCCTATAAAGGGCCTCTACTCTCTGGTGTTTGGAAGGATGAGAGATGATTGCTTGAAACATAAAATATTCGGACTCAGAATCTGGTTCAGACACCATTTTCCCCTGTGGGGTTACGGTTTGTACGATGGGACACATTCTCAGGATATGGGGTTGATCATTCATGATTGAGATAAGTCTAACAGTTGTGACTCTTTGGAATTGTCCACCCAAAGGATTGTGGTGCTTCAGCATTGAGAATATGTCAGGCTGATAGATTTTTAATCTCTTCGGAAATCAAAGGACACAGGGAATAGGTGAGAAAGCAGATTTGAGGCAGAAGATCAGCTCCTTCAGAGGCACCTTGTAAGCCCCTAGACTTCACCACCAAGAAAGGCAACACCAACAGATCCATGGGATCACTATCCACTGATAGTTCCACAACGCCACACATTATCCTCATTTGGAATTATATCACTGCTCCCTTACCGTTGCTTGGTCAAAATTTTGGAATTCCCTTCATAAAAGCACAGTGAATGTAGCTCCACCAATGGACAGCAGCAGTTCAAGATGACAGCTCACCACCACTACTCAAGAGCTACTAAAGATGGGCAATAATTCCTGGACTAGCTAATGATCTCCACATCCTTTCAACAAATAGAAAATAATTGTATTGTATGGTGGAGCAGACTTCAGGAGCAATAAAATATAGTCCTGCTCCTACTTCTACATTTGGCTACTGCAATCCTTCAAATTGTATCTGCTGCAAAGTCCTAGCTGTAGGTCATTAAGGAATTGGCACCCACTCATAATCAATTTGGGATCAATGGGACACTTGTTGGGAACAGCTGTAAGCAAATGGGTGGTGTACTGTCCCAGAATTTCTATCCTATAGTCTCACTGCTGTCCAGTACTAGTGGAAACACTACATACTTACATTACCTGAGGCACCTAATTATCAATGAGAATAGGAATTATAACATTGGACATAGCCAATACTGTAAACGCAACCCCCTGGGTGACTGTGCAGGAAATAGCACAAAATGGCAAGTGGAAATTAATGTATTATCACAGGGGCAATTTTCACCTTGAATAACATATCTCATCATGGAATATCACTGCAGTACAAAATAATGGTTTGAGCTATGCTCAACTCTGTCCAGTCTAATGATATCACAGTTTCTTGGTGGAGAATCAGTGGAGTTTGGCATGATCTCTACATGGACATACATGTCTTCTCTATCACTTGTCAGTAATGCTCAATATGCTGAGTTAATATAACCTGGATATAGAGACATATCTTCTTATCAAAGTCAAGAGCCTCTTGCACTGAGATTTATTCATGGTCCAATCTCCACCATAGATTACTGAACAGCCTCTTAGACTTGCATAGGAAAAGAGGATTGATGGCAGTTCTGTTCTCCAACCACAAGCCACCAGTGGTTGTTATCCAGCCATCTTTCCACACTATAACAGCTACAATTCCCTCAATTTGCAAGCTGCACTTAAATTTCTGGCTGTTTTATAATACTGGAAACTCTACAACCCAATTCTTTGCAGAAAAGAAAGTATTGTTTAAAAAGCACTCTTGCAGATGGATTTACCAAAGCATTAGTTAGATTTGATTCACAGCAATTGTAAATAGTACAGTTTGTGATTCAAAATGTAGATAATTCAATTTAAAGGGATCAGTCCCCAGTTGCCAGACAGTTTTAGGTAATGTTTCAGCGTTTTTTTTGTTTTCCGATAATACGAAATGTAGCAATTTTAATTTTTTGATTAAAATTTCTAATTATTATCTCTTCTATTTTGTCCCACTGACATAATTTCATTTATATGATTGATAAAGATTCCATTTAGTGTCCAGTTAAAACTTAAAACATGAGCACACACCATTTATTAAGTAAATCATGTTGCTAAGGATTATCATAGAGTAACCAGGGAACCAGTCTTACATAAATGCGCATTGTGTGAATGAGGCTAAGTGATCAAGTCTGCCCACACAAATAATTACACTTGATTATCTGTGTCACAAAGGGAGTTGGCCTTTTATTTTTCGACATGATTTTCTATTAGTTTTTCTAATCTCATTAGGCATCCAGGAGATTACAAATTCTAAGAAATGTACCTTTTGTCAGCACTTGCTCCATTCACCTCTGAGGAGTAATGGAATAAACATAGGTGTGTGTCAACGGTTTCATTTTTGCCTTTTGCATTGTAAATCATTTGTAGAAATAATTGTAATAATATAAAATGGCAACGGACAGGCAAAAGGATACATCACCAAGGGCTACCTGGATGATGCCATGTGTCCTGAAAGTAAAGTATAAACTGTTTAGACAATTAGTGAGCTCACTTTGAATGTGTTAGAGTCAGAACACATTCTCAATTAGGAGTTGTTCATTACAGTGCACACCATTTCCTATAATTGTTCTTTGCTGGGCTTTCTTCTTGAAGCTTTAATTCTATTTAAAACTGCATCTGATGTGCTGCCATGATGCCAATGGGAGATCTTCATAATATTTTGCCCATATCTATCACACCATTATCTCTCTTGATGCCTCCATTGATCCTCAATTATCAGATCATTTGCTTGTCCCCAATTATTGAATGAGTTGAAATTTCTTCCAATTAAATATTGAGAAAACTAAAGCCATTACATTTTGTTCTCTCTACTGACTTAACTGAGCAAGATAAGGAGAAAATAATATGTACAGAATGAAAGGCCTACCTGCAGTGAAACCAGCCTCAGAGTGACTTAAACAATCCACAATCTGACATGAATATTTCTTATCTTTTAAGTTAAAGTAAGGTCCTTAGTTTATATTTAGATCTGTCTTTTTTTCTCTCGAATTAAAAATAGCTTGTGAAGTATAAGATTGAATCTAATGTATAAAAATGTTAATTACAATAAAGTGTAAATTTTTGGGAATTCATTAAGTTAATGAGTAGGGATACTACAGTAATTAATTAATATATAAATTAGAAATGATAGAAATGTGAGGTCTGGAGATGTGTTGCTGTTGTAGCATGTGAGAGCTGCCTGACACCAAGGTGATCCAGAGCCAACACACCTGTAGTAACTGTTTCCAACTCAAAGAATTTTGCATCCAAATTGAGGAGCTGGAGGAACTTCAGACATGATGCCACATTAGGGAAGGTGAAAGTTACCCTGACACTTTGCTCCAGGAGGTGGTCACAGCTCTCAAATAAGGAGTTGTGACTACAGGTGAGGCAGGTACAGGGAGCTGGAGGTAGTATTCAAAAAGCCTCTGACCCTGCAACTGTCCAACATTTGCAAAGTTCTTGCAAGCTAAGTAAACGAGTGGGGACTGTAGGAGGATGAATGAAGCAACCCCAACATTGTGGTAAAGGGAGCCATTCTACTGGGAGGAGGAAGTGGTAATGGTAGGGAACCATATAATGCGTTTGATTCACAATATACCCTGCAGCTGTGTGTGGGTTCTGAAGGATGTGTGACCTGCCTGGTGCCAAGGTTAGGGACATTCCCTCCAGGCTGGAGAGGAACTGAGAATGGAAGAGAGGGATCCAGTTGTCATCAGCCATGTTGTGTCAATGACATTGATAAAAAGGAGACTCTACTGAAGGAATTTGAGCAGTTATGAGTTAAGTTAAAAAGAAGAACCTCCAAGTACTAACCTGAGATTACTACCTGAATCATACGGTTAATAAAGTCAAGAAGTAAAATGCTTGGCTCAAAATTTAATGTTGGGTGTAGTGGGGTTGCAAGGGATGGGTTTTAATCCACAGGGCACTGACATCAATACTGGAGTAAAAAGGTACTGTTCCAGTGGGATTGGCTTCACTTCATCTGTGCTGACACCTATGGAATTGAATAACTAAAGGGCGAAAACTAAATTGAGGAGGGTGCAATGTTTGGGCAGTTCTGTATTGGGTTTACATAGGCTTACACAGCAAAAGGACACGGGAGCAATGCAGATCAGCTATTGAAGTAATGATGCCCAGAATGAGACAGGAAGGCACAGAGTGAACAAACAGAACAAATAAGAAGCAATTACAGTCAAAGACGAAGAAAATGTTAAAAAGAAGAAAATTAATTCCCAATTGCACATAATTTGGAACAAAATAAATTAATTCATGACAGAAATAGAAATTAATGATTATGATCTTTTAACTATTACAGAAACTTGATTAAACCAATCGAAGCTGAGAACTAAATATTCTGGGGAATGTGACTTTTCAAAAGATTAGACAGGAAGAAAAGGGTAGCAAGGTAGCTTTGTTAATCTAAAATGGAATAAGTACAATAGCAAGAAATGCTCTTGGATCAGAAGACATAGAATGCATATAAATGGAGGTGAGAAATAATAAGGGGAAGACGACACTAGTGCAAATAGTATATAGGCCCCATAACAGTCATAATGCTGTAGGACAGAGAATAAATCAGGAGATAATGAGGGCACCTAAAAAGGCACTACATTAATCATGGGTGACTTTAATCTTTAATCTCCTCAAGGCTGAAGAGGAACCTGGAATGGAAGGGAGGGATCTAATGGTCATCATCCATGTTGTACCAATGACATTGATAGAAAGCAAGCTGTGCTGAAGGAATTTGAACAGTTGGAAGAAAGTTAAAAAGAATAACTTCCAAAGTAATAAACTTGGGATTCCTATCTGAGTCACAGACAAAGTGGCATAGGATGAATAAAGTGAAGGAGTACAATGCTTGGCTCAAAGATTGATGTGGGGGCTGAGGGACGAATGTGTTTCAATGTGAGGCACTGGCATCAATACTAGAATAGGAAGGAACTGTTCCAGTGGGACTGGCATCACCTCAGCATATGGGTGGAGTAAGAAATAACAAGGGGAAGAAGACACTGGTGTAAATAGTACGTAGGCCCCATAACAGCCACAATGCTGAAGAACAGAGAATGAACCGGGGATAATGAGGGCACTTAAAAAGGCAGTACATTCATCATGGGTGACTTTAATCTTGAAGTAGATTGGAAAAATCAAAATGACAGAGGTGACCACAAGGAAGTATCCATAGAGTACATTCGAGAAAGCTTCCAAAAATAGAATGCAGTGGATCTAGTTAGAGATTAAACTCTTTTGGATCTGATACTATGTAATGAGAAGGTTAGATTATTTCACATTTTGAAAAAAAACTCTAGGAAACTGTGACCATAATGTAGGTACAATTTAGCACCTAGTTTGACAGTGAGAAACTTGGATCAGGAACAACATTCAATTAAGGGACTGGAGGGGACTGAAAAAGAAGCTCAGTAGAAAGATGGTTGATGAACTTTGGCAGATATTTAAGAAAATAGTTTACAACTCATAACAAAGATATATCCAAGTAACATAGAAGGATTCTCGGAAGTGAATAAATCAACCATGGTTTACTGAGGTAGTTAAGGATGGTATCAAGTTGAAATTTAAGTAATACATACAATGTGGCAAAGATTACTGGTAAGCAAGAGGATTTGGCAACTTTTAAAAGCCAAAAACCTTTACCAAAAAAAAGGAGACAATAAACTTCAAGAGTAAACTTATAATGATTCGGAGATGCCGGTGTTGGACTGGGGTGTACAAAGTTAAAAATCACACAACACCAGGTTATAATCCAACAGGTTTAATTGGAAGCACTAGCTTTCGGAGCGACGATAACCTGATGAAGGAGCGTCGCTCCGAAAGCTAGTGTGCTTCCAATTAAACCTGTTGTGTGTGATTTTTAACTTTATAATATAAAAATTGACAGTAAGAGCTTCTGTCAATGTATAAAAAGGAAGTGAGAGGCCAAAATAAACAGAAGTTCCTTACTAAATGAGTATGGAGAAAGAAGAAAGGACAACCAGGAAATGGTAGAGCAGTTGAATAAATACTTTGCATTATTCTTTGTGTTAGAAGACAATAATAGCATTTCAAAAATAATAAATGTTCAAAAACCAAAATCAGGGAGGAAATAAAAACTAGAACTAGAGAAAAATTACTAGGGAAACTAATGGGACTAAAATCAATATGGCCCGTGGACCTTAGAGTCTATTTTAAATGATTTATAGGCAGATCATTTACAAAGTTTGGGAGAAGATTTGTAGCTCGGGTGCTCGTTGTTGTGGTTCTGTTTGCCGGGCTGGAAATTGTTGTTGCAAATGTTTCGTCCCCTGTCTAGGTGACATCCTCAGTGCTTGGGAGCCTCCTGTGAAGCACTTCTGTGGTGTTTCCTCCGGCATTTATCGTGGCCTGTCCCTGCCGCTTCCGGTTGTCAGTTTCAGCTGTCCGCTGTAGTGGCCGGTATATTGGGTCCAGGTCGATGCGTTTGTTGATGGATGAGTGCCATGCTTCTAGGAATTACCTGACTGTTCTTTGTTTGTTACTAAAGATAGCTGGTCGTGTCGTTTCGTGGCTAGTTGATGTTCATGGATGCGGATCGTTCATGGAACGATCCATGAACATCAACTAGCCACAAAACGACACGACCAGCTATCCTTAGTAGCCACACACGCAGACGACAAGCAACATGAATTTGACTGGGACAACACTACCATTATAGGGCAAGCCAAACAAAGAACAGCCAGGGAATTCCTAGAAGCATGGCACTCATCCACAAACTCCATCAACAAACACATCGACCTGGACCCAATATACCGGCCACTACAGCGGACAGCTGAAACTGACAACCGGAAGCGGCAGGGACAGGCCACTATAAATGCCGGAGGAAACACCACAGAAGAGCTTCACAGGAGGCTCCCAAGCACTGAGGATGTCACCTAGACAGGGGACGAAACGTTTGCAACAAAAATTTCCAGCTCGGCGAACAGAACCACAACAGATCATTTACAAGTATGTAAGCGAACAGAACCACAACAGATCATTTACAAGTATGTAATACATTCAAGCTGAATCAATAGGTTTCATGAAGACAAAATCATGCCTGACAAATTTATTTCAAGTCTTGAGGAGGAAACAGCAGGAAAAATAAGGGTGAACCACAAGGTGTAATAAATTTTAATTTCCAAGAGGTACTTAATATGGTACTGAACATTAGGCTACTTAGTAAGGTAAAAGGTCATGGTGTTAGGGGTTGTATATCAGAATGGATTGGCTGACTAATAGGAGATAGAGTATTAGGGTAAAGGGGGCATTTTCAGGATGACAACCTACAACCAATTAAGTGCCATAGGGATCAGTGCTGGGGGCACAATTATTTACAATATATATTATTGACAGGTTATGCACTTTGGCAGGAAGAATTGAGGAGCTGAATATTATTTAAATGGAGAAAGAATACAGAAATATGCAGCACAGAGGCATTTGGGAGACCTCATGATTCACAAAAAGCTAGCATACAGTTTCAGTAGGGAGTGGCATTTATGGTATAATGGCAGTGTCCCCACCTCTAGACCAGGAGCCCTCGGATCAAGTCCCACCTGTTCCGGATATATGTAATAACATCTCTGAATTGGTCGATTAGAAAATATTTGCAAGTTCAGCGGGTAATAGAGAAAGCAAATGGAATGTTGGCTTTTGTTTCAAAGGAAATAGAGTATACAAATAGAGAAGTCATGTTAAAACTGTACAAGGCACAAGTTAGACCACATGAAACATACTGTGATGGTTTTGGTTCCATTATCTGAGAAAAGATATGCTGGCACTGGAGGCAGTCCAGAGAAGATTCACTGGGCTATACAGAAGTGGGGGGAATTTTCTTATGACAAGAAGTTGAGTAGGTTTAGCCTGTACTCATTAGAGTTTAGAAGAATGAGAGGTGACCTTATTGAAATGTATAAAATTCTAAGGGGGCTTGATAGAGAACATGCTAAGAGGTTGCTTCTGCTGTGGGAGAGTGCAGGACCAGAGGCTATAATCTCAGAGTAAAAGTTAACTTGATTAGAATAGAGATGAGAAGAAATTTCTTCTCCAAGAGTAATGAATCTGTGGAATTCTTTACTGGAGATGGCTGTTGAGGTTGTAAGTTAAATATATTCAAGGTTGAGTTAGACAGTTTTTCAGTCAGCAAGGGTTGTGTGGAAAAGGCAGAAGAATTAAGTTGATAATTATAGGTTAGCCATGATCTAGTGGAATGATGGAGCAGGCTCAATGAGTTAATTAATTTACTACTGCTTACATCTTATGGTTTTATACCCATTCATCCTTGAGTTCACTATCCTACATTAGTTCTTGGTGAAAAATTTTCAAACTCCTCCATGGCCTTAACACTCCCTATCTCTGTATTCTCCTCTGGCCCCAGAACCTTCTGAACAAGGTGCCTTCAGCTGCCTGTGCCCTTAGCTCTGTAATTCACACCCTTTTCCTTTACATCAATCTACCTTGCTTGGCTTCTTTCAGGAACATCACAAAAACCCCATTTTTGGTCAAGATTTGATCATTCACCCTAATTTCTCTCTATTTTATTTAATAATGTCTTTGGAAGGTTTACTTCATTAAGGGCAGTATATACAATGTAATTATTGTTGTTTATGAAAATTAAACTCAGCACAAGTTATCAGGCAATACAATTTATTCAACAGTAAAAAAAATCACTTACATATTATGTTGAAATAAAGTCTCAATGAAAATCAGCAGTATTTATTTATATATATATTAGTAATGAAATAGCAAAGAACAGCCAAAATACCTTTGTCTGCCTAGGCTTATGGTGCAAGACCAGAATTATTTGCTGCTTTGTTCTATATGTTTGCATTTATTTATGTTTTACAATATGCATACTGACTCCTGCAAGTTATAGTGACAGAGCCTGGAATTAATGTAAATTCCCTCTTTGAAACATTTCCTAATCCAGAAATCTTCTACCATGATGGGTCAGCATGGTAAATGTGGGGTTACAGTGATAGTGTGGAGGGCTGGGTCTGGGTGGGATACTCTTCGGAGGGCTGGTGTAGACTCTTTCCATACTGTAGCATTTCTATAATTCTATTCTTTGATAAATATTAAAATCAGTGAGTCCAGACACCCAGACATCTGAAACTGTAGTGGTGTTATTTATGTTTGTAATGTGTGTCTCTATAAATCAAAGCTTTTAAAGATTGGATTTACATCGGTCCTGTACCACATGTTATTGATGAGAAACAAATTGAGTCTTCAGTGAACGAAAAGAAAATAATGGATAATTATTTTCAGTGACATTGAAGTCCAACCACTGGAGCTAAAGGCAGGGTGTGACCTCACTCTGGCCTAAACTGGGACCTGGAGCAGCATGTACCTGCCTGTTGGCAGCCAATCAAGATGCTGCTGCAGGATCTGCCAACCAATAAGGAGAGTGACCAGTTGCGAAGAGTTGATGGTCCAAGCAGAGCCTAATGACAACTGGGACTCCTCTGCAGGTATGGAGTGATCATAAAGAAATCAGCTGGGGGAATGCCAAGGCTCACCCAACATACTCCTCACTTGGTATCCCAGAGACGAGCAGAATGGAAAGCAACACTTTCTTAGCCACACGGATGGTTGAAGTAGTTGTTGTGTCAATGGTCAAGCTTCACACTATGGCATGTTGACAGGATGACATCAGATTCCCCTTCTGACACTTCTGCCCTGCCATTTTGTCAGGTCTGAGGCCTCCCAGCCTGTTACCAATGGACTGGGAATATTGAGTTCATGCAATCTAGATACAAAGCAAAAAGCTTTATGAGGAAATAACAAACCAAGAAAACAGATGATATGGTAAGACAATGAAACCAAGTAAGAGAAGACCCAGAAACAGCTTTCATTACAATGTGCTGCACATCAACAGTACATCAACACGACAAAAGCTCATTTAGGTGTCCTTGTAAATGTCCTGGCAAATATACTCTATAAATCATCAGGAAGATTTAGTCACCTGCCCTGAGGATGTAGTCTCCAAAAGCCATGTGCCAGACTGCTTGTACCAAAGGGACACAAAATGTGGGGCAATCCAGCTAACAATGTAGAAAGACACCGATTCTGAACTAATTATTTGCAATTTGTTTGTAGGTTTGAAATGCCACACAAAACAATAATCAAGTTATGTGCATAAGCTATGAAAATGTAATAATATTTTCTTCGTTATTTAGTTTAAGAACGGGTGAAATATCACATGCTGCAAAATGAAGTATACAGCAAAATCTCTCAGTTACAATCTTCATAGTGGAACCTATTTAACACTGTGTATACTGAAAGTCTTCCAGAAACAATGCTTTTATGATAAAGTGATGATTCATTTTCATTACAAATACTTGAACTTCCAATTTAACCTCATAAACACCAGCGGTATCTTCAGCAAGCAATGGAAAGTATTATTTCAAGGCTTAAGGGTATATGAGACCCTAGTAACTTTATAAAGTTAAAAAACAGATTGCTTGTGGTCCCAGGGGCTTTTGACACTGATCTTTCAGTCTGACACTGTTTAAAACTAGCCCAGCCTGATAGACTTGAAAGTCACCTCCATCTATTGGTTGTTAACAATCCAATGTGAAACGAATTTGAGCGTTCTTAATCACACTTTTGGTGGGAATGGACTCTCAATCAAAATTGCTGAGAAAGCCTTAGGGTGACTCAGGCAAACCTGAGGATGGATGATTGCTGTGGGAAATGAAACATAAAGTCCTGTTGGTACATTGGAACTGCTGGGGCAGAGTAGATTTTGCATCAAAAACAGAAGTTGGTGGAGAAACTCAGCAGGTCTGGCAGCATCTGTGGAGAGAAAGCAGAGTTAACATTTCAGGTCCAGTCACCTTTCTTCAGAACTCAGACTTTGCATCACGCTGCATCTAATCTGAGTGTCCTGACATGGGGCACTTAAAAGAAGTGCTTCATTTCTTATCACCAACATCCACCAACACCATTGTTAACATTTTATATTTGCATAACAACTTTAGCAAAGAAGAATGACCACAATGCTTCGTCTGTAACTCAAAAACAAAAACAAAGTGTAGGCGGCTTGCTAAAGGAGAGATTAAGAGGCCTGACTAAGTCTTGGTTAAAAAGCTGGGTTTTAAAGATAGTTTTAATAAAGAAGAGAAAACTGGTGCATTGGAATGAAGTGCCTGAATGGAATCTAAGTGGTTGAAATTTCCGCTGATGACAGGAGGGTCCACAAGAGGTCAGTCTGAGCAATGGGGAATATGGGACCAGTGATAGTCTGGGGATTCATTGCAGAGTTAGACAAATTTCAGAGATAAGAGGGCTGAGGCAAGAAGGAATTTTGTTGGAAAATGTGAAGCTTAATTCACTAGGGCTTTGGGACCCAATGTCATGAGGTGCAGTGGATGGCTGTGCCAGTGTTAATACGGGAGGGTTTGCAGTACAGTTTTGCCTGAGCTGAATCTTTCAGATGTTTGAGGCTGGGTGACATACTGGGAGTGCATCTGAGTAATTAGGCTTAGGGGTGAGCAAAGGCACGAATGATTTCTGAATGATTTGCTGGTCAGAGTGGAGGCAGGCGGTATTATAAAGGTGGAAATAAATGACTTTAATGAAAATGAGGATATTGGGTCAAAATCTCAGCTCAGATGTGAAAGATGTCAAGGTTGGCTCAGGCCGTAACAGTGGTCAGGAAAGAAACAAGAGTTTGAGATGAGGGTAATAGAGTATACTGCTGGAGCCAAGGACAATGACTCCATGTTTGCCAATGTTTAACCTTCGGAAGTTAACGGTTCATCCTAAAGTCGATAAAGGCCTAAGGAAGGTGTCATCAATATGCACAAGCAAGATAATCTCATTGCTTTCATACAGACTCACCTGAAGGAAGCATACAGATGAAGTAGAGAATGTGACCATAGACGGATCATTAAAGAACTCTGGAGATAAATTGATAGCTTGTAAAGACTGTGATTAGATTGGTTAAAACAAAAGCAGCCACGTTAGGGAACTCCTTTAGAACTGAATAATTGAGAAAGGGGTTAGAGGAGGATGGAGTAATCAACCATGTCAAAGAGCACAGAAATAGATAAGCAGAAAAAACATGTTTTGCTTTGCCCCCAGGGGATGTTTTGTGTTGTGGCTATTTTATTTGCCTGATAATCTAGAGAACAAAAGTTCAATTCCCAGCATGGCAGATTGTAAATATGAATTCAGTTCAAAACAACCCGGAAATTAAAAACGTTAGTATCATAAAAATATTGTGAAACTTGCAGATTATCATTAAAAGCAACTGGTTCCCTAATGCCCTTTAAGGACAAATAATCCTTGGTGCACAAGAAAAGCAGTCTTCCTGTTTGCCTATGCCTGCAGTTTTTGACGTCACAATGCAACTGTGACTGCATTGAAGAAGCTCAACACTGGACAAAGCACTTCAACACACCACCATGTTCCCTAGCCAATATCTCTGTCTCAGGCTTTCTGTAATGCTCCAGCGAAGCTTGCTTACCTACCTACCTACCATGATACTTCCAAAACAGCAAACACTACCACAAACTGCTCCAGTGAATTCAGGGATGGGCAATAGATATAAGCCTGGCCAGTGGCACTCCTATCCCTTGAATTTTTTTTAACCTGCCTTCAGTAGAGGCCAAGCAAGTTACTCTGTGTGTCAATTAATGCAAATAATATTGGGATTTGTTGAAAATTTTCATGCCGGCTTTGCTATAATGCCTGAAGAGTTAAAAATTGTCTGTAAATTAAGCAATGATTTTGTTTTAGTTAAATCCAGTGTGTGAGGATGTTCAATATGAATAATCTAAAAGTTTGATTATTATTTTGACTCAAAAGTGCAATAAAGGTAATTTTGATTTGCTCCATATAGCTGAACCTGAAGATATAGCTTTTTCCAAATCATCACAGGGTAATAATAGACAACTGGCTGACTGTTCAGAAAATCTTTTAATTTCTTGTCATTCTATTAACAAATGACTCCACTCTAATGCAAACCTTAAACATATCCGCCATTTTTCAATTAAAGGTAATGAGTTTCTTTCTGAACAGTAAGTCATTAAAACATCCTAAACGTGACACGAAAGGGATCTCTATGTTGGAGTCACCCCAACCAATTTTGGCAATTCACTCCTCAAACCCTTGGAAACTCAACCTTTTTTGAGCCTGTATCTCCTGTTGACTAGTTTTGTTTTGAATTTTGTCCTCCCAGACCTTTAGAAATGGTTATTTTGAACAACATTTACACAATCAGTGGACAAATCCTAAATTGGAATGCCAAGATCAACATGTTACAACATAAATTAAACTTTATACTTGCAGCTAAGACTCCACTTGTTTTTTCATATTATGTACAATTCCTTCAATTGTCTTTGCTGTTTGTTGTGCATGCAAATTATGTTCAGAAAACTTTTCAGATACTAACTAGATTCAACATGCAAGTTATGTATTAACATTCAAATACATATTAGGTTAGATTACTTTACTTACAGTGTGGAAACAGGTCCTTCGGCCCAGCAAGTCCACACCGACCCTCCGAAGAGCGACCCACCCAGACCCATTCCCCTACACTTGACCTACGGGCAATTTAGCATGGGCAATTCACCTAACCTGCACATTTTTGGACTGTGGGAGGAAACCAGAGGAACCCCACACAGACACGAGGAGAATGTGCAAACTCCACACAGACAGTTGCCTGAGGCGGGAATTGAACCCAGGTTTCTAGCGCTGTGAGGCAGCAATGCTAACCACTGTGCCACCATGCCGCCACATATCATGGATTGTCTACTAATGCCATGGCGTAGACACAGGTTGAAAGGGAAAGTGTCAAGTTATTTGTGGAAAAAATGAAAAGCATTACTAGGAATGTGTAATTTAAAATAAAGAGGCTGTGCGAATGACTGTAAAATGTTGAAGGAGAACCATTGGCCCTTTAAAAATAGATCAATAAAAAAGAAGCACTCCAGGCAAAGGAAGCATAAAAAAGAGATTGCTCCAATTTTATATCTGAAGTTAAAAGTCGCTGGAACAGTACAGGGAAAACTCACAGTCACATTAATCAGGTACCAAGGATAAATTTGCAAACATAAGTGCTCACTCAAGGCCACTAGAGGTGGTCCACATTTCCAGGCATGATTATCACTGAATGAGAAGCCATTACATAACTATAATTTCTTGGATCCCACAAATAAGGTTGTGACAAATATACAAGGTAAGATACAAACTCAAAAAACACATTTAATAACACTGAAATGTATTCATTTCTGCAACAGACACCTCTTTATTCAACTTAATCCAGTAGACATGAATCAAAACACCATATCACGCCCCCAGATTTATGGCAGTGGCTAGATTTTTCTTTTAAATCAACCTTTTCAGAGATGCTTTTATACCCTCCAGCTCATATGGGACTTGAATCCAGGCCTCCGAGCTCAGAGGTAGTGACACTTCAACTGCACGTTAATGGCCCATAGCAGTGATTTTTTTAAAAGATATTTTTTAACCAACTTGTTCAAAGACCTCTGGAGCAGGTGGAACTTGAACGTAGGTCTCCTGACCCAGAGGTAGAGACACCACCAGTGCACCATAAGATCCCACCCATAGCAGTAACTATTCGTTACTTTGGTTTTCAATCAATAGAGTTGAGAGTGTGGTGCTGGAAAAGCACAGCAGGTCAGACAGCATCTGAGGAGCAGGAGAATCAAAGTTTCAGGCATGAACCCTTCATCAGGAATGAGGCTTGTAGGCCGGGGAGCTCAGAGATGGAGGGGGTGGGGTTGAGGGCAAAGTAGCTGAGAAAGCGATAGATGGATGAAGGTGAGGGCGAAGATGATAGGTCAGAGCAGGGTGGAGCGGATAAATGGGAATGGCGATGGACAGGTCAGGATGGCAGTGCTGAATTGGAGGCTTGGGACTGGGATAATTTGGGGGGAGGGGGAATGAGGAAACTGTTAAAATCCACATTGATCCCATGTGGTTGCAGGATCCCAAGGCGGAACCTGAGGTGTTCTTCCTCCAGACGTTGGGTGGTAACGGTTTGGCGGTGGAGGAGGCCCAGGACCTGCATGTCCTTGATGGAGTTGGAGGGGGAGTTGAAGTGTTCAGCCACGAGGTGGTGGGGTTGGTGGGTGCAGGTGTCCCAGAGATGTTCTCTGAAACAATCCTCCCCGATGTAGAGGAGACCACATCAGATGCAACAGATGCAGTCGATGGCATTGGTAGAGGTACAGGTAAATTTCTGTCGAATATGGAAGGATCCTTTGGGGCCTTGGACGGAGGTGAGGGGAGTGATGTGGGCACAGGTTTTGCAATTCCTGCAGTGGCAGGGGAAGATACCAGGAGTGGAATGTCACCTGGTTGGGGCGTGGACTGATGAGGGAGTCGCAGAGGGAATGGTCTCCCCGGAACGCTGATAGGGGTGGGGAAGGAAATGTATCTCTGCTGGTGGGGTCCACTCGGAGGTGGCAGAGGATGATGCGGTAATTACGGAGGTTGGTGGGGTGGAAGGTGAGGACCAGGGGTTTTCAGTCCTTGTTGCAATTGGAGGGGTGGGGTTCAAGGGTGATGGCGCAGGAAGTGGAAGAGATGCGCTGGAGGGCATCTTTAGCCACGTGGGAAGGGAAATTGTGATCTTGGAAGAAGGAGGCCATCTGGGATTTTCTAAGGTGGAACTGGTCATGCTGGGAACAGATGCTGCAGAGGCGGAAGAATTGGGAATAAGGGATGTCATTTTTACAGGAAGTAGGGTGGGAGGAGGTGTAGTCTAGGTAGTTGTGGGAGTCGGTGGGCGTGTAGTAGATGTCCATGATTAGTCGATCATCGGAGATGGTGATGGAGTGGTCCAGGTGAATTTGAGGTCGGGGTGGAAGATGTTGGGAAAGCTGATGAACTGTTCAACCTCCTCGTGGGAGCACGAGGCAGCGCCGATACAGTCATCGATGTAGCGGAGAAACAGGTAGGGTGTCTGGTGCCGGTGTAACTGCGGAAGATAGACTATTCCACATGTCCGACAAATAGACAGGCATAGCTGAGACCCATGTGGGTGCCCATGGCTACCCCTTTGGTTTGGAGGAAGTGGGAGGATTGGAAGGAGAAGTTGTTGAGGGTGAGGACCAGTTCAGCCAGGTGGATGAGGGTGTCAGTGAAAGGATACTGGCTGGGACAGCTTGAGAGGTAGAAACGGAAGGCTTGGAGACCTTCGTCATAGCTGAACAATGTGTATCCCCACTCCTGGCACCTTCTCCTGCCACTGCAGGAATTGCAAAACCTGCGCCCACACCACTCCCCTCACCTCCGTCCAATGCCCCAAAGGTTCCTTCCACATTTGACAGAATTTTACCTGTGCCTCTACCAATGTCATCGACTGTATTTGCTCCTCTACATCGGGGAGACAGGACGCCTTCTTGTGGATCATTTCAGAGAACCTCTTTGGGACACCCGCACTCACCAACCCCACCATCCTGTGGCTGAACACTTCAACTCCCCCTCCCACTCCATCAAGGACATGCAGGTCCTGGGCCTCCTCCAACTCCAAACCGTTACCACCCGATTCTTGGAGGAAGAACACCTCATATTCTGCCTTGGGACCCTGCAACCCCATGGGATGAATGTGGATTTCAACAGCTGCCTCATTTCCCCTCCCCCCACATTAACCCAGTCCCAAGCCTTCAAATCATCACCGCCCTCCGCACTCTCAGCAACCTTCTCCCCAACCTCAACCCCCTCCCATTTATCTCTCAGCCCCCCCGGCCTACAAGCCTCATCCCTGATGAAGGGCTCATGCCTGAAATGTTGATTCTCCTGCTCCTCGGATGCTGCCTGACCGACTGTGCTTTTCCAGCATCACACTCTCGACCCTGATCTCCAGCATCCTCAGTCCACACTTTTCTATTTCAATCAGCAGATTAAATTGTTGAACAGCAAGTACCAGGTTTAGTTTGTTTTCCTCTTTTTACCTGCAAGTGCTTTCACACACAACCAAATGGCATTTTTCTCCATCAAATCACCCATTGACACCATCAGTAAATTACCCATGTTTCCAGTTGTTCAACTTAAGTGCAGAATGTAAATCAAAATGGAGTTGGAAGGTGAAACAAGACACCTTACCCACTGTGGTGTCTACCACTCTCTAAAAAGCATTGAGTGAATTGGTGTACATCACATGTTCCCTTCCAAGGACCCTCAAGGTTAAACGTACTGTGCCATGTTTAAAGGTGTCATTGAATAACTGGCCATCCCCTCCAGCTCCACTCACTTTACGATGTAGTGCTGAAAGCAACTATGCAAATATGTCGATGGTGTACAACTACTAAATGGCACCAGTAATTAACAAAACTCATTTCCAAACTAATAATGCGATTGTCACTTTTTAAACCCATTTCATCAATGTAGTGTGATGTGAAAAAAACAGACATGATGGGCCAAATGGCCTCTTGCTGTGCTGTTAAATATTCCTGTGATTGAACTGTAAGTAGACACCCCTTAAAGGATCATTTTAATACACAGCCCTGGTGCTTAATATCTATGTTATTTTAAAATAACATGTATCAAGATATCTTTACGCTACACACACAAAAAGATAAGAAGCCCCCTTGGAGTGCAGGTTCATAGCTCCTTGAAAGTGGAGTCACAGGTAGATAGGATAGTGAAGAAGGCGTTTGATATGCTTTCCTTTATTGGTCAGAGTATTGAGTACAGGAGTTGGGAGGTCATGTTGCGGCTGTACAGGACTTTGGTTAGGCCACTGTTAGAATATTATGTGCGATTCTGGTCTCCTTCCTATCGGAAAGATGTTGTGAAATTTGAAAGGGTTCAGAAAAGATTTACAAGGATGTTGCCAGGGTTGGAGGATTTGAGCTATAGGGAGAGGCTGAACAGGCTGGGGCTGTTTTCCCTGGAGCGTCGGAGGCTGAGGGGTGACCTTATAGAGGTTTATAAAATTATGAGGGGCATGGATAGGGTAAATAGACAAAGGTTTTTCCCTGGGGTCGGGAAGTCCAGAACTAGAGGGCATAGGTTTAGGGTGAGAGATATAAAAGAGACCTAAGGGGCAACTTTTTCACACAGAGGGTGGTACATGTATGGAAAGGGTTGCCAGAGGATGTGGTGGAGGCTGGCCCAATTGCAACATTTAAGAGGCATTTGGATTGGTATATGAATAGGAAGGGTTTGGAGGGATATGGGCCGTGTGCTGGCAGGTGGGACTAGATTGGGTTGGGATATCTGGTCGGCATGGACAGGTTGGACCGAAGGATCTATTTCCATGCAGTACATCTCTCTGACTCTAAGCCATATTAAATCAAATGTAAATTAATCCTACAGTAAATCACACAGCTCTTTGTTTATAACTCAGAGTTATGGATTGTCAGTCAAGATGCAAAATGTTTTGACCCAGTCAGGTGAGAACCATTCTAGAATTGAAGATGGAATTATTAGTTTAAAATTAATCTACCTTCTCCGAACATAGCCACAAAATTAATCTAGTTTTGTGAACAATATTACTAACTATACAGAGACAGGAGGCATGAAATATTTATAGGTGACTGAAATGAAGAAGCTGTGTTTTCCTGCTTTGATATTCTAATTACTTACACAATGAATTGCCAGCTTCATCAATTATCCCATTAAAATCTTTCTTCTTATGAAGTGAGAAATGTTGCTGTTGCTATACGGACAGCTTTTTTCGCATACAGGTGGAGGTCATTGTTGAAAATGTTGACTTCATTATTTTCAGAAACATGAGTTGATTTTCTTTTGGAGACATTGAGTTAAATGTTTGTCCCTCCTGATGCTGGCTACATAATGTCATTGCTGTTTCTACCATTGCATTTTCCAAATCTTGGCTGTGTCTTCTGCTGCATTAGAGGAAAAATGTCTAAAAAGCAGATTAAACTTCAATGCATTACTTGTCCAGAACAAACACTTCAACTTTGGTGTATTGTGTGTCTTCTCTTTCGAAATGGAAAGTCAGACTTGCACGTATATAATAAAGGCAACATATGTGGAAGCTGGAAATCTGAATAAAAGAAGAAATTGCTTAGAAACTCAGCAGGTCTGGCAGCATCTGTGAAGAGAGAAATTGAGTGACCATTTTGAGTTCAGAATGAGTCTTCTTTAGAAATCATACTCAACTCAAAATGTTAACTCTGTTCTCCCTCCATAAATGATTCCTGAGGTTCCTGTAGATGTGCTGAATTTATCTAGTACTTTCTGGTTCTCTTTTGCATTTATACAAAACTTTTCATGACCATTGGATTCCACACATTCCTTTACAACCAATGAAGTAGTTTTAAAATGTCGGAAATATAGCAGTAAATGTGCCTTATGCAATTTCCCACGAGCAGCCATTTGTTAAAGACCAGATAACCTGGTTCATTTATTCTGATTGAGGGGTAAATTTTGGCAAAGGCATTTAAGTTAGCCTCCCCGCTTTTCAAAATAGTGTCATGGGATTTTTGTATCTTTCAGAAGCAGGCAGTGGTGGTGGGGA
>NC_057740.1:25849111-25862351 GCF_004010195.1 Chiloscyllium plagiosum | reverse complement strand
GGGGGGGCAGCATTCAGCTTAAAGGCCCACTCGGAAGTTGAAACCTTCAACAATGCGGTATTCCCTCAGTGTTACTATAGAAGGCTGGTCTTAATTTTCTTCCCAAGTCCTTGAGGAGACGTTAATCCCAGAATCTTACGATTTACAAGTGAATGTACCATCAAGTATGTCACAGCTCCATCACCCTTCTCCTGTCTGTCAGCACCAATCTTAAGTGGTGCATAAATCAACCCCATAAACCCCTCTTGGCAGAATGGTAATTTGTAACAATTTCATTTCATATTCAAACTAAGTTTAATTTATCATTATGTACTTTGGAATACATAGCAATTACTGAGCAATGGACCGACATGTTAATATTTATAGTCTAATAGTCTGAATACAAGGTTCATAATCATTTTTAAAAAATGAACATTTGGGGAGAGGATCTCGATTCAGGTAGATGCTGATTCATTCAAAAATAGTATTTTATAAATAAGAAAATTGCAAATTAGATATTGTCGCGAAATGTAATTGCACAATAAGAAAACATAATAGTTGTCTTAAGCCCTGTATCGTTAGAAAGTATCTACAAGAAGGTACATTCAGTCTTCAGAAGGCCAATGACTCTTCTTTGATTGAGTAAATGCAGTGTAATTTAACATTGTGAAACAGTGAAGCAAACATAGGTGCAACATTAAAATGTCTTTTGTGGAGGTGAGTGAAACTGCATATTCAGAACAATTTCACCAGTGCTGATTTACAGGACTTCAATGAGTATTATTCCTTTGATTGCAAGCAAACTCCAGGAATGCAACTCCCTGCTGTTATTTTCAGCTTTCCAAAATAATAGAACTATGCTTTGAGTTGACATTGCTGTGATCTAACCCAGGATGACAGGATTTTTTGTCTACCTCAGTTACTGACAGCTTTTAAAAGCTGAATACCTTCTCAATTTCCAACCTGCGAAATCAACTATTCCAGGCCATTTTGTAGTAACATGATGAACTGTGATACTGGTATTCTGCCAACTGGGGATAACATCGGAACATAGAAAACAGGAGTGGGATTAGGCTATCTGGCCCTTTGAGCCCACTCCACCATTCGATAAGATCATGGTTGATTATCTAACTCAGTACCCTGTTTCTCACTTTCTCCTCATACTCTTTGATTTCTTTGATTTTCTTGAACAAGAACCTTGTCCAATTCTTTCTTGAAAACAATCGATGTTTTGGCCTCAGTCATTTTCTGCTCACAACTCTCTGGGTAAAGAAATTTCCCCCCATCTCAGTTCTAAATAGTGTACCTGATATCCTTGGACTGGACATGATGATTCTGGACTCCCCAGTCAAAAGAAAATCCTTCCTGTATTTGCCCTTCTAGTCATGTTAGAGTTTTATAGGTTTCTATGAAATCTTCCCTCATTCTTCTAAACTCCAGTGAATATATGCAATTTCATACCACTTTCTGCTCCACCTGCACGCTTACTTCCAGTGACTGTTGCATAGGACACCCATGCCACTTTGCACCTTCCCATAACATTCAGATAATAATCTGTCTTCCTGTTTCTGTGACTAACCTATGGGAAATCCCTTGTATCAAGTTTGGGAAGATGTTGTAATGGTTGGAAGACTAACCAAACAGGTTGCTTTGCCCTGCCTTTCATGCTGGTCAGGGTGTGGAAAGAAAAAGTCACAACAGAACGACCTCTAATGTTTTATTCGATGCAACAGTTAATCAAAATGTACATTATCATTCATACAGGTAAAATGTGTGACCAGAAGAGTTTGGCATTGAGGGCTGTCTGTCTGACCTGCCAAAACTGTGGGATATCAAACAGTTTATAGATAGGAATTACAAATTGTCAAATTGAATTTTGTCCACTACAACATTTTCAACCTGAATAAAATGGAGTTTTATCATCATCATGAGCTTATTAGAAGCTTTTACCCATTAACTATTCATTCAGGAGTTAAACTAATGTTCACCGTTTACAATGCAGAAAACATGTAGAGCAGTTTGGAGGAGGTTTAAAGTCATTAAATGACACTGTCAGATTTAACTTCTTTCTTTTAAAGAAACTCTATTCATGCTGTTTTGCAGGTTAATCCTCCAACATTCTCTTACCTTCAGTCAAGTTTATGCTCAAACTGCATTTTTAAAGTTGCAAAGTATGTCAAGCTCTCTTTCTGACTCACTCTGTAGTGTTTATTTTGGCTTCTTGTGAAAAAGTATGTCACAGTGATATCTTAATGGATAATGGTTCTTCTTTGGCAAGGAGCCATAAACAAAAATTGCAGCACAACAGTTAATATTGTGAGGATTGTAAAACATATTTTAAGTGATCGTAAGGGCAAATAATGTACTTTATTTCTGATACAGTAGTTGGATCATTTTTGCTTAGTGCAAGTTTGCTTACTTGTGGACTGTTTTTTGCTTTTTGTTTTTCTTTATCTCCTCGTTTTAACCAAATTTTGATCTATTTGGAAACAATGCTGACCAATACCAATACCAGACAAGTAACACATACAATAACACCAGTGGTACACAACAGGAAGATTTGCATCTGCTTAACCACTGTAACAGCACTGCAGCTATAATATGAAGGCTCTAATTCCCACTTCATTCTATCGTTCTCCACAAACGTTGACTGCACTGCTTTTGGAACAGGTCCACAAGGGAATTGAATAAAATGTCAAGCTAAATTAGATTCATAATTTTAATGGGCTGCATAGCAGTTTGTTAGAAGCAAGATTAATTTACCTTAAGAATGTGTCGAGTTGGAAGTTGTTGTAAAGTGGACTGCTGGTGAATCTCATAAAAACGCAAAATGAAATTTGAAATAATGGGGGTATATTTGGGGCAGTGTACTGGTGGAATAAATCAATGTGAATGTGAATGAAAATTGGGTCAGTTCTATAGTAGATGGGCAATGTGTTCCGCCAGTTTATTGCCCCACAGGTGAAGGTGAAGTTAACTACACTCCTTCAGAAAATGTGTGCTGCTGGTATTTGTTTTTAATAGGAAATAGGAGACACTAGCTTTGAAGCTATGTTTTGCAAAATACAAAACTAAACTATTGTCAGTCAATGTAACCTCATAAAGGATATATTATCCAATGAACATTTAAAAAGAAAACATTTTTACTGCAGTGCTTATCCTTCAGGAACCTTGAAGTGCTCCTGTTTCTGCAGATGGTTTTTAAGTTTTCTACTTCCTTTTTTGTAGTACAGAGGGAAAGTATAAAAGTCAAACAATGTAGTGACAAATATCATTAAACTGCAAAACCTTCTGAAAGGTTTTCACCAAATACAACTCCCAATGCATCTTTTCCCCTCCTTTTACTCTCTCTGTGTATCCAGAGCTGTGTATCCTGTATGCAAACCTGTTCTGCATTTGATTTGGTGTCGAATGCTGAAACTGTTCAAAATCTTGGGAGTTATGCTTTCCATATTTGCCAGTTTGCTGATCTATCAAATGGATCTGACAGCTTGAGATTGTCTGATGGTAAGATTGGTACTGGTGAAATTTGTTGCAATGGCTAATTGTTGACATCCACTTGTTTGTTTTCTTGATTTTGAAGATGATTACTAGGATTGTATTTCCTTCCAATGCATTTATTCTGTTTCCTTTTGGTGTTTGTTGTTGATTAAAGTTGCTGTAAAGATTTTTATTGGGGTATTAAAACTGAAAGCTTTGCAGTTCCTGGTGTTCCAAATGCTGTTGTCAACGTAAAATTCTGTTTTCCTTCTGCAAGATGGCTCAAGAATTTCCAAAAAAATCTTTGAGTAGAAAATGGCTTCAATCGATGAGACACATTGATTTTTCAGCTGGATTGAGGATGGTTGCAGTGACGTTATCTACAGTGTTTCTTTTCTGCTCCTGAAGAGTATTTGGTCTGATTACAATACCATATGAGCAGATTGTGCTTTTTCTTTGCTTCTGATGCCTTTTTAAATAAACTCAAGGAAATTTTATAGTTCTGACTAAAATGTGTGTTTTTTCTCACCAAAGTCATTGAAATAATAAAGATATAGTTATCTTCGCAGAACAGCCAAGTTTCTGGTATTGAGACTGGTACATTGGGTTCCAAGAGATTGATTGTGTGAGGAGACTGTCTAGTCTGAGGCACAGATATTTTTGTGGCCAGCAGCAAAAAATCAGAATGGTGTGTTGCCTCCCCGGTGCCAGGATCAAGGATGTCTCAGAGAGGGTGCAGATTATTCTCAAGGGGGAGAGGGCCCAGCAGGTTGTCATTGTACACATTGGAACCAACGACATAGGAAGGGAAAAGGATGAGATTCTGAAGGGAGAATGATGAAATTCTGAAGGGAGAATATAGAGAGTTAGGCAGGAATTTTATAAAGGAGATTCTCAAGAGTAGTAATATCTGGAGTACTCCTGGTGATATGAGCTGGTGAGGGTAGGAATAGAAGGATAGAGCAAATGAATGCATGTCTGAGCAGCTGGTGTATGGGAGATGGATTTTTGGATAGTTGGAATCTCTTCTGGAGTAGAAATGACCTGTACAAGAAGGATGGATTGCACCTGAATTGGAAGGGGACTAATATACGGGCAGGGAGATTTACTAGAGCTTCTCGGGAGGATTTAAATTAGTAAGGTGGCAGGTGGGGCTGGGGGTGGGGGCGGAGGAGGTGCCAGGGAGATAGTGGGGAAAGAGATCAATCTGAGACTGATACAGTTGAGAAAAGAAGCGAGTCAAACAGTCAGGGCGGGTAGGGACAAAGCAGAGAACAAGGTAGGACTCATAAATTAAACTACATTTATTTTAATGCAAGAGGCCTAACAGGGAAGGCAGATGAACTCAGGGCATGGTTAGGAACATGGGACTGGGATATCATTGCAATTACAGAAATGTGGCTCAGAGATAGACAGGACTGGCAGTTTAATGTTCCAGGATACAATTGCTACAGGAAGGACAGAAAGGGAGGCGAGAGATGAGGGGGAATGGCGTTTTTGATAAGGGATAGCATTACAGCTGTGCTGAGGGAGGATATTCCCGGAAATACATCCAGGGAAGTTATTTGGGTGGAACTGAGAAATAAGAAAAGGATGATTACCTTAATTGGGATTGTATTATAGACCTCCTAATAGTCAGAGGGAAATTGAGAAACAAATTTGTTAGGAGACCTCAGTTATCTGTAAGAATAATAGGGGGATAATGTAGCAGATTTTAATTTTCCAAAACATAGACTGGAGCTGCCATAGTGTTAGGGGTTAAGATGGAGAGGAATTTGTTAAGTGTGTACAAGAAAATTTTCTGATTCAGTATGTGGATGTACCTACTAGAGAAGGTGCAAAACTTGACCTACTCTTGGGAAATAAGGCAGGGCAGGTGACTGAAGTGTCAGTGGGGTGCACTTTGGGGCCAGCGACCATAATTCTATTAGTTTCAAAATAGTGATGGAAAAGGATAGACCAGATCTAAAAGTTGAAGTTCTAATTTGGAGAAAGGCTAATTTTGATGGTATTAGGCAAGAACTTTCAAAAGCTGACTGGGGGCAGATGTTTACAAGTAAAGGGACAGCTGGAAAATGGGAAGCCTTCAGAAATGAGATAACGAGAGTTCAGAGACAGTATATTCCTGTTAGAGTAAAAGGAAAGACTGGTAGGTATAGGGAATGGTGGATGACTAAAGAAATTGAGGGTTTGGTTAAGAAAAAGAAGGAAGTGTATGTCAGGTATAGACAAAATAGATCGAGTGAATCCTTAGAAGATTACAAAGGCAGTATACTTAAGAGGGAAATCAGGAGGGCAAAAAGGGGACATGAGATAGCTTTGGCAAATAGGGTTAAGGAGAATCCAAAGGGAACAGGACCCCTCAAAGATCAGCAAGGCAGCCTTTGTGTGAAGTCGCAGGAGATGGGGGAGATACTAAACAAGTATTTTGTATCAGTGTTTACTGTGGAAAAGGACATGGAAGATATAGAATGTCAGGAAATAGATGGTGACATCTTGAAAAATGTCCATATTACAGAGGAGGAAATGCTGGATGTCTTGAAATGCATAAAAGTGTATAAATCCCCAGGACCTGATCAGGTGTACCTTAGAACTCTGTGTGAAGCTAGGGAAGTGATTGTTGGGCCTCTTGCTGAGATATTTGTATCATTGATAGTCACAGGTGAGGTGCCAGAAGACTGGAGGTTCGCTAACGTTGTGCCACTATTTAAGAAAAGTGGTCAGGTCAAGCCAGGGAACGATAGACCAGTGAGCCTGACGTCGGTGGTGGGCAAGTTGTTGGAAGGAATCCTGAAGGACAGGATGTACATGTATTTGAAAATGTAAGAACTGATCAGGGATAGCCAACATGGCTTTGTGCATGGGAAATCATGTCTCACAAACTTGATTGAGTTTTTTGAACAAGTAACAAAGAGGATTGATGAGGGCAGAGAAGTAGATGTGATCTATTTGGACTTCAGTAAGGCGTTCAACAAGGTTCCCAATGGGAGACTGATTAGCAAGGTTAGATCTCATGGAATACAGGGAGAACTAGCCAGATGGAGACAGAACTCGCGTGAAGGTAGAAAACAGAGGATGGTAGTGGAGTGTTGTTTTTCACCCTGGAGGCCTGTGACCAGTGGAGTGCCACAAGGATCGGTGTTGGGTCCTCTACTTTTCGTCATTTACATAAATGACTTGGATATGAGCATAAGAGGTACAGTTAGTAAGTTTGCAGATGACACCAAAATTGGAGATGTAGTGGACAGCGAAGAAGGTTACCTTGGATTACAATGGGCTGATGAGTGGCAGATGGAGTTTGATTTAGATAAATGCGAGGTGCTGCATTTTGGAAAAGCAAATCTGAGCAGGACTTATACTCGTAATGGTAAGGTCCTCGGGACTGTTGTTGAACAAAGAGACCTTGGAGTGCAGATTCATAACTCATTGAAAGTAGAATTGCAGGTAGATAAATAGTGAAGAAGGCATTTGGTAGGCTTTCCTTTATTGGTCAGAGTATTGAGTACAGGAGTTGGGAGGTCATGTTGCAGCTGTACAGGACATTGGTTAGGCTGCTTTTGGAATATTGTGTGCAGTTCTGGTCTCCTTCCTATTGGAAGGATGTTGTGAAACTTGAAAGGGTTCAGAAAAGATTTACAAGGATGTTGCCAGGGTTTGGGGATTTGAACTATTGGGAATCGTTGACTAGATTGGGACCGTTTTCCTGGAGCGTCGGAGGCTGAGAAGTAAACTCATAGAGGTTTATAAAATCATGAGGGGCATGGATAGGATGAATAGACAAGGTCTTTTTCCTGGGGTGGGCTACTCCAGAACTAGAGAGCATAGGTTTAGGGTGAGAGGGGAAAGATATAAAAGAGACCTAAGGGGCAACTTTTTCATGCAGATGGTGGTATGTGTTCGGAACGAGCTGCCAGATGAAGTGGTGGAGGCTGGTACAATTGCAACATTTAAAAGGCATCTGGTTGGGTATATGAATAGGAAGGGTTTGGAGGGAAATGGACTGGGTGGCGGCAGGATGGACTAGATTGGGTTGGGATATCTGGTCGGCATGGACTAGATGGACTGAAGGGTCTGTTTCCATGCTGTACATCTCTAAGACTCTATGACTGTCTCTTATCTCCAATTTTTAAATTAATCTCTTTGCCTTTTACTGAAGAATGCTCTTAATTTGATTGAAAATAAATTCTCCAAGAAATAAATAATATAAAGTTGCTGAATTCCTGTCAGAATTCTTAACTTTGCTTCCCAGCTACTTTCTGGGTTTGATTCTCCTAAGCAATGGAATCTGCTGTCAGTGTTTCGTAATTGACTGCTTTTCACAAGCTCGCTGTTCAGATTTATCACTTTGCTCTTCATTGGCTTTTATTGCTCTCACTATTTTTTTCTTTTCCCTTAAAAGTTTCTTTCTCCAAATACAGGCCATGAAAATTCTTAATGCCTTAGTTGTCTTGACGATTTCTCTGCAGGATTTTCTGATCAGAGATTTTTCCTTCCCAGCAGCTCTTCAGGCTGTGAGGTATTTATAAAATTATACAAACAATATTTCAGAAATGGGATTTATTTTGGTCCCTCATTGATGATTTCTTGATCTTGACTACTGTTGCATTTTCTGGGCAATGGATCCTCTCCCTGCCACCATTTTCTGTCGTGTCATTATAGGAGCACGCCTGGAAGTTTGGGTTCAACACAGATGAGTCGAAGAGAAGATAAAGGCAAGAACTGTCCTCAAACTTATCTCTACTTATTGCACGCTAACACCCAATATAACTATTTTTGGAAATACCAGGTGCTGATCATATTGTTAAGAGACAGTCCCCTGAACTCTACCTACTTTCTATCTAAGCAACTCTACCCGAATTAAGGCATTTGAACCATGTGGGAAGCTGTTCTGTGAGATCATCCACCCTGCTTGTTCCAGGGTCTTAAAGCCCTTCCCCAACATCCTGATTGAAGCTTAGTTCTCAAATAGTCGAAAGTGAGTATCGCAGATGCTGAAGATCAGCGTCAAGATTAGAGTGGTGCTGGAAAAGCACAGCAGGTCAGGCAGCATCCGAGTAGCAGGAAAATTGACATTTCAGGCAAAAGCCCTTCAACAGGAATGAGGCTGGAGAGATAAATGGAAGGGGGGGATGAGACTGGGGGAAGTTTTCTGAGAGTGCAGCAGGTGGATGGAGATGGGGGTGAAGGTGATAGGTCGGAGAGGAAGGTGAAGCGGTTAGGTGGGAAGGAAGATTGACAGATGGGACAGGTCATGAGGATGGAAGTTTGGAACAGGGGTAAGGTGGAGGGAGGGGAAATGAGGAAACTGATGAAGTCCACATTGATGCCATGGGGTTGAAGGGTTCCAAGGCGGAAGATGAGGCGTTCTTCCTCCAGGTGTCAGGTGGTAAGAGAGTGGCGATGGAGGAGGCCCAGGACCTGCATGTCCTCAGCAGGGTGGGATGGGGAGTTGAAAGTTCAGCCACGGGGCGGTGGGGTTGATTGGTGCGGGTGTCCTGGAGATGTTCCCTAAGCGCTCTGCGAGTCGGCGTCCAGTCTCCCCGATTTAGAGGAGACCACATCGGGAGCAACAGATACAGTAAATGACACATGTGGAGGTGCAGGTGAAACTTTGATGGATGTGGAAGGCTCCTTTGGGGTCTTGGACAAAGGTGAGGGGGAAGGTGTGGACACAGGTTTTGCAATTCCTGCGGTGGCAGGGGAAGGTGCCAGGACGGGAGGGTGGGTTGTTGGGAGGCGTGGACCTGACCAGGTAGTCACGGAGAAATGGTCTTTATGGAAAGCGGATAGGGGTGGGGAGGGAAATATATTTTCCAGCACCACTCTAATCCTAATTCTCAAATAGCCTGTTTAGGACAACAGTACTCAGATGTACTCCACCATTGAGTGATGACAAACTAGTTAATGCATAATTTCCCCTTTTCTGGCCTTGAAACTTAACATACAACCATTTCTGGATGCACAAGCTCATCTCACATTTCCTACATCTGAATTGTGAACCTCTGATAATGGCCAAAAGCTTTATTTGGTTGACCTACTGAGCTGTTTGAAATAGCTGTTGAAACCTGTATGAAAAACTGATTGTTGCAGTAATATTCAGCTAAGAGAGGGATGACAACAGGGAGAGGTGGGTGATTGAATTGGGGGATAGCAATGGTAACATGGTGGAGAGGGGGCAAAGAATTTAGGTCTCGAGGGAAGTGTTGAATGACCCAGGTTTTCTTGGGTGGCTATTGGGAAGAACAATTCTGGACAACCTCGTGTGTTGTAAAAATATGCCTTGCTGATTACCATAAGACCATAAGAAGTAGGAGCAGAAGCAGGCCATTCAGCCCATTGAGTCTGCTCTCCCACTCAGTGAGATGATGGCTGATCTGAAAACCCTTAACTCCACATTCCTTGTTTTCTCCATTAACTTTGTTTCCTTTACTGATTAACAACCTGTCTCTCTCAGCCATGAATATACTTGACAACACACTCTCTACAGCTGTCTGCGGTAGGAAATTCTCAGATTCACCACTCTTTCAGAAAATAAATTGCTCCTCATCAGTCTTAAATGGGTGATCCCTTATACAGTCTTCTGATCAATGACTCTCCCACACACACAAACAACCTTTTAGCATCCACCCTGTCAAGCTTTCTGCGTCTTATTTTTTTCAATAAGATCACCTCTCATACTTCTAAACTCTAATGAGTACAGATCCAATCGCCTCATCACTTCTCGTAAGAAAATCCCTTCATGTTTGGGTCAACCTGGTGACTACTTCCATTGGCAGCAAAGCGTTCCTTTGAAAAGGGGACCATAACTGTTCACACTATTCTAGATGTGGTCTAACTAATGCTTACACAGTTTTAGCATGACTTCCCTGTTTTATACTCCATTTCCTTTGGAATGAAGGACAACACTCCATTTGCCTCACTAATTACTGAACTTGTATGGTAGTCTTATGAAAGAGGACACTGAAATCGCACTGTATTGCAACTTTCTGCAGTCTTTCCATTTGTAAATAATATTCACCTCCTCTACACTTCCTGCCAAAGTGCATAATCTCATATTATATTTCATCTGCCAAATTTTTTTGTCAACTCACTTAACCTATCTATATCGCTCTGTAGATATTTTGGGTTACTCTCACTCCTCAACTTCCCACCTATTCTTTTGGCACTGCAAAATTGGCAATAGCATATTATTTGGCCTCAGGACTGCCTGTTGGGCTTCAGGTAGATCTGGCCTGCTTGAGCACAGCCAGACTTGTCTCAGCTCCCTCGCACCAAGATAATCTTTCAGTGGGGGATTCGTACAGTTGTTCAGCCCCTTACCTTTGTATTCAAAGATATAAAGGCTTATTATTTTAGTCTTTTGGTTTTTTTCCAGTACCTTACTCAGTACCAATAGGTTCAGTATTTCTTATTCATAAAGGGCGCCACTTCCCGCCCACCATTTTGAACGTTCAGAGGTTTGTTCAGTGTCTGGTAATTGGACAGTGTGGGGTTGAATTTCTAGCTTCAAAAATTTTGCATTTTCGACTGGACAACTGGGGCTGATGCTGACCTAAAGGCACAAGGAAAAAGGGAAGACCAGAGGATGAGTAGGAATGTAGGGATCTGTTATAAACTGTCTCTCTAATGTTTGAATCAAAGGTACCATGTCGTGCCCCTGGGAAAAAAGATTCAATATTCAGCCTCTTAGCTGTGCAATTGGTGGCTTGTGGTGTGACAAAAGTCAACCTAAACGTCACTCCCATATGTGAATGTACGTAAATAGCATGGAAACGTTCTAGATAGAAATTGATAAAAAGGGAAAAAAACCTTTATGTTCAAATTTACTATGGTCAATATATTCTACTAGCTTTGTTCTTTTCTGCAATTTTATCAGTAACCATCACCATGAGATAGAATTTAATTGGGCTATGTTAATTTTCTAAGATATTTGGTCATGTAACTGTGTTACTATATTAACATGAAGTCATCTTTCATTATGGAATGAAAGCAAGTTGAATGACCTAGTTACTGTAATGGAAAGAGTGTGGAAGATTCTCCTATAATAAGAAGTAATACATATTGCTCCCATTAAAGAATGCCTGTTGAATTTGTATAAACTATTGAAAACTAATGGCAAAATTCCCATAATTTTCTGGGGTATCTTTCCAATCCAAGTGGGAATTTTGATCAGAAAGATCATGGGTTTGTTTGCAGGTGAGATTCAAAATGGCTCTTCATCCACAATTTATTGGGTTCATGAAAGTTACCAATGAAGATAAAAGGGAACAAAGTGGAATTGAGGGGATTGAACCAAACTTGTGGAAATACTTCACGAATACTATGTGTTTAATGCAGCTTTCTTGCCTGCTTGTGAGAAAGGGATAGCTTGTATTAATTTTGCAAAAGGTTACTTTATACAATTTGGAGGTTTCCCCAAGTATATCAAGATGGGTGGCACTTTTGCTGCATTAGATTGAACCACAGATGAAACAAAATATAACCACGACTAAAAGCTAAGCACTAATCCGTTGCCCAGAGCCATGAAGCTGGACAACAGAGAAATGTGTAACTGAGAGGGAAACAATTTGCAGGACCATCTTTGAAACAGTGCAAGCAAGCATTTTTTTATATATCTCTGCTCAGCAATGTCTTGGGAGACTCAGTCATCTGTCACATCAAGTGGTAACAAAAACCCAGAGCAAGACTAGTTCCCTGATGAACCACTGCATTTGCAGCAATTGTCAATGTTGCTACCACCCTCAACTATTTTGCAGCTAGCTCCTTCTGGAGCTCTTCTGGAAACACATCCAGCTCTTCCAAGCCAGCAGCCCACCAACAACCATTCCCAGATGCAATAATAATGTCAGCTTCCCTTGTGCTGACACCAGTTTGAATGAACCTTGGATTTGTAGCTCTGGCTGGCATTTCACAGGGCAGGGTGCCATTGACTGTACACTCAATTTGAGAGACCCCAGATTACCAGGAATATTCAGCAATCATAAAGGCTTCCACTCCAACATTGTGCAGCTGGTGTTCGACCACAGAAATCACATTCTGGGGCACTGCCATGATGTTGATGTTCCAGCAGTTCAAGCTGTCCATGGGACCCACAAAAAGACCTGTGGCACAGCTGCCAAGAGCAAAGTGGACACCCGTTTCAATCTTGACCAATGTTTCTCTCAGACTGTCTCAGAAACATAGAACAATACAGCGCAGAACAGGCCCTTTGGCCCTCGATGTTGTGCCGACCTATTGTCTACAGAAATAGTGCCAGAAGACTGGAGGATAGCAAATGTTCAAGAAGGGGAGTAGAGACAACCCTGGTAATTATAGACCAGTGAGCCTTACTTCAGTTGTTGGTAAAGTGTTGGAAAAGATTATGAGAGATAGGATTTATAATCATCTCGAAAAGAATAATTTGATTAGCGATAGTCAGCACGATTTTGTGAAGGGTAGGTCGTGCCTCACAAACCTTATTGAGTTCTTTGAGAAGGTGACCAAACAGGTAGATGAGAGTAAACCGGTTGATGTGGTGTGTATGGATTTCAGCAAGACGTTCGATAAGGTTCCCCACAGTAGGCTATTGTACAAAATGCGGAGGAATGGGATTGTGGGAGATATAGCAGTTTGGATCAGTAATTGGCTTGCTGAAAGAAGACAGAGGGTAGTGGTTTTTGGGAAATGTTCACCTTGGAGTGCAGTTACTAGTGGTGTACTGCAAGGGTCGGTGTTGGGGTCCACTGCTGTTCGTCATTTTTATAAACGACCTGGATGAGAGCGTAGAAGAGTGGGTTAGTAA
>NC_057740.1:25833918-25848184 GCF_004010195.1 Chiloscyllium plagiosum | reverse complement strand
ATGGTGATGATGAGCACGAGGGGGCATAGCTTTAAATTGAGGGGTGATAGACATAGGACAGATGGCAGAGGTAGTTTCTTTACTCAGAGAGTAGTAAGGGTATGGAATGCTTTGCCTGCAACGGTAGTAGATTCGCCAACTTTAAGTACATTTAAGTCGTCATTGGACAAGCATATGGATGTACATGGAATAGTGTAGGTTAGATGGGCTTCAGATTGGTATAGGAGAAAGTGAGGACTGCAGATGCTGGAGATTGGTATGACAGGTTGGTTCAACATCGATGGCCGAAGGGCCTGTACTGCGCTGTAATGTTCTATGTTCTATTTGAACTAATCTAAGCCGATCACCCTACACTATCCATCATCATCCAAGGATTGTTTAAATCTCCCTACTGTGGCTGAGTTAACTTCATTGGCAGGCAGGGCATTCCACACCCTTACCACTCTCTGAGTAAAGAACCTGCCTCTGACATCTGTCTTAAATCTATCACCTCTCAATTTATAGTAATGCCCACTCATACAAGCTGACATTGTCACCCTAGGAAAAAGACTTTCACTGTCTACCCTATCTAATCCTCTGATCATCTTGTATGTCTCTATCAAATCTCCTCTTAGCCTTCTTCTTTTCAATGAGGACAGGCCCAAGTCTCTCAGCCTTTCATCATAAGACCTTCACTCCAGACCAGGCAACATCCTGCTAAATCTCCTCTGCACCTTTTCCAATGCTTCCATGTCCTTCCTGTAATGGGGCGACCAGAACTGGACACAATAATGTAAACTAAAACAATGAGTGCAAGAACACTAGAATGGATACATTTGACACTAAATGTGCGAATGAATCGGAATTGTAGGCACCTTCCAGTACATCCCAGTCAGGGTGTTCACAGCGGTCATCCTTAAGCACAGCACTGTTCAAACAACATACCGTTGAACTGCGTAGGTGGAACAGGCAAAGAGTTTTGATCTTTCTCAGATGATTCAGATTGTGGGGGAGGAAGAAAAAGTAGACGAGGAGGAAGGTGATTCAGATTTTAATATTTAATGGCCCTGATAATACATAGTTGTTTGCATGCCCTGTCACGACCCTGACGGAAAAACTGGACTGGAAATCAAACCCCACTGTTCCACAAGTTAACACAAATATAAAAATGGCCATTTGTACCACTAGGATGCTTAATGCCTAACAGTGAACACTATCTAAGGTAAAAGGATCTACATCAGGTTTTATCAACGAAGAAGAAAATAAAAACATACTTATTATGACAAACCTATCTTCTAATATGTGACAGAAATGGATTTTTAATTACTTACATGCAGACTTAAACTATATCCCTTTAAAATCCAAATGCACACATTCATACAAGCACACCCAGCATCGCGGAGTCAATATCATGGAACTCCTTCCCTAACAGCATTATGGGTCTATCTATACCAAATAGACTGCAGTGGTTCAAAAAGGAAGCTCACCACCACCTTCCCAATTGCAACTGGGAATGGGCAATAAGATGGCCCAGCCAGCGACACCCACGTCTGATGAATACATTTTTAAACATTCGTTCACAAATAGACTAAACAGGACAAAAAAACTTAGACAGCTTTACAGAAATATTGCAGGTGGAAAAATAGACAAAAAGGACCAAATTCTCTGAGTCAACAGTCCAAACCACAGAAGTGAAAATAAAGTGCATTTCTCACAGTTCTTTTAGTTTTTAGTGGTATAGGTACACAATCCTTTTTTCAAAACACTCGGAACCAGCTGGTTTTCGGAATTGCGGAATTTTTCAAATTTCAGAATAAATGACAGTTCAATTGTGAAATTTTAAAAAATCTTACCAACAGCAGACTCACTGTGAGTAACGGACCCTGAGACAAAATTGAGGCCTACCAGCACTGGGCCGCGCCCCCACCCCCAACAATCCTCCCACATCGAATCTGAGTGACACGCATCGAGTGGGTGTGGAGTTGGGTTAACTGTTTGCATTCCAAAAAACCTTGTTAATGAGATAAAAACTTCACAAAAAAAACCTTCGGATTTTGGAGCTTTTTGGATTTCGAGATTTCAAATAAAGAGTTGTCTACCTGTAATATCCATTTTGTGGTGATCCTCAATTTGGTGGCTGGTCAGTTGGACCTAGGTGTTTTGCTTAAGTTTTCAAAGTTCTTCTTTTCCATGTCTTTTAGTGCTGGTTCTATTCCACTCACAGTGGGAAAGAACAAGAGCTTTTCAAGGTCTGAATGCCCATTGGTCTATTTCTTATTTATGTAACAAGCTGCCACTTAAAATTAACCTAGTAGCTTTTACTGGGCAGTTCTATTTTTTAAATCCAAAGGCATTTGGCGGGAGTCAGTATCAAATCCAATATCTCTAAAAATCTACCCAACTCTTGTGTAGCCAGTGAGAACTTACACAGTTCCATTTTGGCTTTGAGTTGAAAAAATAATCAACTATAGTCTCTGCAACACAGTAGTCCAAACTTCAATTTTCCAGGTTGTTTCAAGTAAGATGTAGTAGTCCTTATAACAGTAGCTTAGTTAAAAGTTTTGAGAGTGTTTATTGCACTTCACAGTTCAATTACTAAAAAAGGAGAAGGGTACATCTGATAACCGATGGTATAATTTGAGAACAAGTGTTGAAATAATGAGCTGGAAGTCAGAATTTCTTCGCTACTATAGGTATGTAGGAATACTGTATGCCATAATTAACTTTGGGAACCAAATTGTACTATTACACTTCCTTTCAATTAATCTATATAAGCCTGGAAGTGACAGCTGCAGACCCATATTCTAAACCTTGAAAGCAGAAATTCTTCTTGTATAAAATCAAAATTTAATTCCCTGCAAAGTCATTTTATCATGATAAGTTGTTTGATGTCACCCTGCCCTCACCCCACCCCAGGTTCAGATCACTTCATGCTCAGTAATTGGAGAGAATTGGAGACACTGAGGTTGATGCTAAATTTCCCAAAGCAGTATTTATAGGCAGTAATGGCTTCAAAATGGGGCTCACAGATGTATAGCTCCAATAGGGTAGCTCTTGTTCCATTACAGCTTTTACGGGAATAACACCAATATTGCGAGTAGTAGGATTGGTATAAGTACAAACTAATGGTAACCACCATGCACTTTCCAACCTATATCACTGGCTATATAGCAAAAGAGGCCCCATGAAATTGTCTTTGGCTCCACCTTTATTTGATTTTAATTATTATTGTCACATGTACCTAGGTAGAGTGAAAAGTTTTGTTTTGCAAGCAGTAAAGGCAGATCACACCATACAAAGTACATTCAGGCAATAGAACAGAGCAAGGAATACAACGTTATGGCTGCAGAGAAGGTGCATAAAGAACAAGGTCAACATTAAATTTGAAATTTGACAGGTCCATTCAGAAGTAGAAAGTGAGGACTGCAGATGCTGGAGATCAGAGTCAAGAGTGTGTTGCTAGGAAGGCACAGCAGGTCAGGCAGCACCTGAGGAGCAGGAGAATCGATGTTTCGGGGATAAGACCTTCATCAGGAAGGTCCATTCAGAAGCCTAACCACAGCGGGGAAGAAGCTGTTCTTGAATCTGTTGGTATGTATGTTTAAGTTTTTGCATCTTCTGCCTGATGGAAGAAGTTTGGAAGAGATTATAACCAGCGTGAGATGGATCTTTGATGATGTTGGCTGCCTTCCTGAGGCAGTGAGAAGTGTAAATGGAGTCAATGGATGGAAGGTTGACTTGTGTGATGGACAGGGCTGTGTTCACAACTCTCTGTAGTTTCTCACTGTCCTGGGCAGAGCAGTTGCCATACCAAGTCTTGATGTATTCTATGGTACATCTATAACAATTTGACATTTTAAAATTTTTTAAAAATTATTTGACATTTTGTTTCCACTTCATATGTTTGTCAAAGACTTAAGAGTTCCCTTTCAATTCTATAGAATAATCAAGGTCACTGTCACTATGATATGCCTCCACTGTAATATGATTGTAACCACCCTACCCTTAGCTTTCCCACCTCAGGTGAGCTGCATTATTGGGACACGTTATTGATCTCACTGTTTTCATTACAACTTACAATTTATTTAAACCTTAAAGTGGCTTCTTGGCTGCTGGAACATACAGATGATCAGTCAGTCAAAAGTTAAAATGAATCATACTGGATCTGTTATAGCGCCTTTACAACAAACAGGAAGCATTACTTCCTCACTGGGAAGAACGCATACTTATGTAACTCTTCTTTTGTAATATGAACATCAACTTGAATTCACCACATAAAGGTCTTTTATTAATTTACACCTTAGATTAAATAACGCTGAAAGGATTAAAGCTGACATTTTTTGATGTGTGAAATTTCAAAAACAGATTGAAATTAGGTTTCCATGTTTGTTACATAATTTCAGCAGAAAAATAAAGAAAAAGCAAGTTTTCAGCTTTACTATATTGGAGGCTTCAACTATATGTAGAATCTGTAATACTGCAGACAGAAAAATAATTAGATATGTAAGATTTATATTGTTCAACTTCTTGGTTTTACTTGTTGCTACTCCTGCCAGGAGATAGAAACATAGAAAACAGAAGCAGAAATAGGCTATTCTGCCCTTTGAGCCTATTCTGCTATTCACTATGATCATGGGTGATCATCCAACTCCATAACCTGTTCCTGTTTCTCCTCATATCCTTTGATCTCTTTAGCCTCAAGTGCTGTATCTAATTTTATCACGAAATCGTGCAATGTTATGGTCATCGCTGCTTTCTATAGTACTAAATTCTACAGACTCATCACTTTTTAGGTGAAGAAATGTCTCCTATCTCAGTCCTAAATGGTTTACCCATGTCTTTAGACTGTGACCCCTTGGTCTGGACTCCTCTGGCATTGGGAACATCCATCCTGCATCTACTCTATCTAGTCCCCCCTGAATCTTACAGGTTTCTATGAGATCCTCCCTCATTCTACTGAACTCCAGTAAATATAATCCTAATCAATTCAACCTCTCATCGTATGTCAGTCCCACCATCCCAGGAATCAGTCTGGTAAACTCCCTCTATTGCAAGAACACCCTTCATCAGGTAAGGAGACCAAAACTGCAAACAATATTCCAGGTGTGATCTCACCATAGGCCCTGTATAATTGCAGCAAGACATCACTGCTCTTGTACTGAAATCCTCTTGCTATGCAGGCCAAAACACCATTTGCTTTCTTGACCATCCACTGCATCTGCATGCTTAACTTCACCAATCAGAGTACGAGGACTCCCAAGTCTTATTGGACATTCCTTTCTCACAACTTATTGCCATTCAGATATTAAATTACCTTCCTATTTTTGCTATGAAAGTGGATAACCTCACATTTATTCACACTATACTGTATCTACCATGCAATTGCCCACTGACTGAAATCGTACTGAAGCATCTCAGCAACTTCCTCATAATCTATTCTCCCAGCCAGCTTTGTGTCATCCACAGGTTTGTAGATATTATATTTAGTTCCCTCTTTCAAATTGTTAATATATATTGTGAATAGATGGTACCTCAGTAGTCAGTGCTGACCATTTGGAAAAAGACCTGTTTATTCCCACTTTTTGTTTCCTGTCTGGCAACAAGTTTTCTGCTCATCTTATACTGTATACTAACCCCAATCCCAAACACTTTAATTTTGCATACTAATCTTTTATGTGGGACTTGGTCAAAACCTTCTAATAATAAAAAATCATTCACTGGCTCCTTCTCATTACTCTGTTAGTTACATCCTTGAAGAATTCCAGAAGGAATTTTCCTTTTGTAAAACCATGCTGAATCTGTCTGTTCCTGCAGCTGCTTTCCAAATGCTTGGCTATTCATTCTTTTATAATGGACTAGCATTTACTCCAATACCGACATTAAGCTGGCTAATTTTACAGTTTTTTCTTTGCATCCCTTCTTAAACAGAAGGGTGACATTAGCTACCCTCCAACCTGTGGGAACTATTCTAGAGTCAATAAAATCTTGGAAGATGACCATCACTGCATCCATTATCCCCCTATTTCTTTTGCTACCTTCTTAAGTACTCTGGAATGTAGATTATAAGACCCTGGGACCTTTGATCCATCCCTTAATTTGCCCAACCCACTATTTCCCTATTAATGCTAATTTCCTTAAGTTGCTCTCTCTCGCTAAACTCTGTGTTTCCCAATATTTCCATGATGTTATTTGTGTCCTCCCTTGTGAAGACAGAACCAAAGTATGTATGTAATTGTTCAGCCATCGAGGTGTTCCTCATAATAAATTCCTTTGTTTCTGATTGTAAGGCACCTACATTTGTCTTCACCAATATTTTACTCTTCACATATCTGTCAAAACTTTTACAGTCAGTTTTACTGTTCCCTCCAAGCTCCCTGACATACTTTATTTTCACTTTCTTAATCAATTCCTTTGTCTTCTTTTGTTGAATCCTAAACTGCTCCCACTCCTGAGGTCTGTTGTTTCTTTTGGCCTATTTGTATGTCTCTTCCTTGGATCTAATTCCATCACTAATTTCACTTGTAAACCATGGTTTGGCCATCATTCCCATTTTACTTTTGCAGCAGACAGGAATGAACAATTGTTGTAATTCACCTGTGAGCTCTATGAATGTTTGCCATTGCCTTTCCACCATCATTCCTTTAAGTACTGTTCCCCAATCTATCATAGTCAATTTTGCGCTCCATAATATCTTAATTTCCTCTATTTAGATTCAGGTTCCAAAACTGAGAATCAACTATGTCACTCTCCACCTTGATAAGAAATTATGGTCACTTATCCCCAAGGGGTCTCGCAAAAATAGACTTCCAGTTATTCCTTTCTCATTACACAATACCCATTCAAGTTCTATAGTTGGTCCCTCTATGTACTGAAGAGAAAATGAGGTCTGCAGATGCTGGAGATCAGAGATGAAAATGTGTTGCTGGAGAAGCGCAGCAGGTCAGGCAGCATCTAGGGAACAGAAGAATCGACGTTTCGGGCATTAGCCCTGAAGAAGGGCTAATGCCCGAAACGTCGATTCTTCTGTTCCCTAGATGCTGCCTGACCTGCTGCGCTTCTCCAGCAACACATTTCCATCCCTCTATGTACTGGTCCAGAAAACAGTCTCATAAACATTCCTCTCGGGTATTATTACAAATTTGATATACCCAATCTATATGCAAATTGGAATCACCCACAACTATAGATTTTTCCTTTTTTGCATGTGTCTCTAATTTCCTGTTCAATGTCATTCCCAACATCACCCCTACAGTTTGGGGGTCTGTATACAATTCCACTAATGACCCATGATGTTTCTTAGCTCTATCCATTAGGATTCTGCATTGTCAAAGCTAATATCCTTCCTTATTTTTATGTTAATTTCCTCTTTTAACAGCAAAGCAAATCCACCGCGTTTCCCTTTTTTCTGTCCTTCCTAAATACTGAATACACTGGTTATTGTAGAACACAGGACAGAAGTGAGGACTGCAGATGCTGGAAACTAGAGTTTAGATTAGAATGGTGCTGGAAAAGCACAGCAGGTCAGGCAGCATCCGAGGAGCAGGAAAATCGACGTTTCGGGCAAAAGCCCTTCATCAGGAATGGAGGCTACCTTCTCCCCAGCCCCACCCCCCTCCCATTTATCTCTCCACCCTGGAGGCTCCCTGCCTCCATTCATGATGAAGGGCTTTTGCACGAAATGTTGATTTTCCTGCTCCTCGGATGCTGCCCGATCTGCTGTGCTTTTCCAGCACCACTCTAATCTAAACTATTGTAGAACACATTAAGGCACAAAGTAGTCGGCACAAAGACTTTTTTTTTTAGCAATTCTTGTGTAATTTGCATTATTTTTTACTGTGTCACTGATTGATCCTAGACCTGGATTTCTCTGCCCATCACATTTCTTATTCCACTTTCTTTCTTTTCTTTTTGTCCTTGATTCCCCTTCCATTGACTCCTTGTTTAGGTTCCCATCCCCCTTCCATTTTAGTTAAACTCTCTCCAGTAAATAATTTCCCAAGGACATCAGTCCCTGCTATTCCCAATTATAACCTTTCCAGTTTGTAGTGGTCCCAACTCCCACAGAACCCCTTTACCTAAGGAATCAGAATATCTCCCCGCACCATCTCTTTAGCCATGTGTGCATCTGAATTATCTACTTCTACACTGGATAGCATGTGGCACTGGTACTAATCCCGGGATCACTGACTTTTGGGGTCCTACTTTACAACTTACTTCGTTACTCCCTCTTTTCTGTTTTTATGTCCTCACCTCCTTTTCTAACCTTTATTGTTTGTACTAATATGTATCACTACCACTGGCTGTTCACTTCCCCCCTCCAGAATGTCCTGTAGCCACTCTGAGACATCCCTGATTCTGGTACCAGGGAGGCAATGTACCATCCTGGAGTTTCATTTGCGAAAACAGAAAAGCCTGTTTTTCCCCTTACAATTGAATTCTCTATAACTGCTGCATATCTATATGTTTTACTCCTCCCCAGTACAGTAGAGCCGACCACTGTGTAATGAACTTGGCTATTGCTGCTTTCTCCTGACAGGCTGTACTCCTAAACAATATCCAAACAGATACATCTGTTTGCAGGAAAATAGCCTCAGGAGACTACTGTACTCCCTGTCTAGTCCTTGTGTTCTGTCTGGATATCACCTACTTCCTTCCTCTTTATGAAGTCTTAGTTGACAATGTGACCACCTCTGCAATTTGCAGGTGCTTCACCGTGTCCCCAGTTACCATGTGAGCTCTGAAACCTGGACTTGCAGGAACTGCAGATGGAGACATATGCTGGTCCCAGACAATGAATGTCATAGAGCCATGGAATCATAGAGATACACAGCACAGAAACAGACCTTTCAGGCTAACTCATCCATGCCAAACAGGCATCCTAAATAAATCTCATCCCATTTGCCAGCATTTGGCCCATATCCCTCTAAATCCTTCCTTTCCGGATGCCTTTTAAATCTTGATTTGGAGATGCTGGTGTTGGATTGGGGTGTACAAAGTTAAAAATCACACAACGCCAGGTTATAGTCCAACAGGTTTAATTGGAAGCACTAGCTTTCGGAGCTCTGCTCCTTCATCAGGGGTTGTGATGAAGGAGCAGCGCTCCAAAAGCTAGTGCTTCCAATTAAACCTGTTGGACTATAACCTGGTGTTGTGTGATTTTTAACTTTTAAATCTTGTAATTGTACCAGCCTCCACCACTTCATCTGGCAGCTCACCACAGCTTTGAACTGTCTTACCATGACTTACCCATTTTAAATTAAATGTTTAATATCCAAATAATACCAATTTCTCTAGGGCCCGTACTCCCAGATCTTCATTACTATAGGTCTTACAAACTATACCGCAAAAAACAAAGAAAACACCTCTTCCCTTCTGCACTAAGTTTTCACTGTGCTCTAAATCCCTAGAAACACACATTCACTCTGACTGTGTATCACTCAGGAGACGCCCTCCAAACTGTTTGTGCAAAGCTTACTGAGATCTGATATCATGGTATGCCACACTTGTCTCTTTTATATCCCACAGTAGCATATCTGCAACCTCTCGGTGACATCCATCATTTAACTATGCCCAGGTCAGCCCCTATTTCTCTTGCCCTTTGGGAAAGATCCCTTTTATTTTTCAGCTTCAGTCAAATTGTTAAAATACTAACATTCTCTCTTCTGGATGTTACGTTTTAGAGTTCCTTTTGCTCTTGCAATTTCAAGCACCTCTTCATTTGTTGTATGTAGATGGAATTTTTAGCATTCCCATTTCAAGGACCTCTATTTTCTTCCAGAGATCTTTATTTATTTTTAAGCTTTCTGAGACAAGTGAGGAAGTGGATAGAAAAGTGTGAGATATTTTCTTGTTGGAAGCTTGAGATTACCTGTTGTTAACATAGCCTTCATTTTCACAAAGTTATTTCAGGCTATCTCTGAAATGATAACTTCAGCATCATCTCTGCCAATTCTGATGTCATCCTGTCCTAAGCAGACAAATGTTCCAATGTGATGTTATCAACTTTAAACTTCAGTCCAGTTTCCTCTAATAGATTCCTTCTGACCTTTATTGTTTACATGTTTACATTTGTCTGCTTAGGACAGGATGACATCAGACATTGGCAGAGATGATGCTAAAGTTAAAAGTTCAGAGATAGCCTGAGATAACTTTGTGAAAATGAAGGCTATGTTAACAACAGGTAATCTCAAGCTTGCAACAAGAAAATGTTTTTGGTGTTCATGCTCAATCGATATTTTAAAATTCATTTAAAATTTATCTGCAATACTTTGTAGGAGTCAAGATTAGAGTGGTGCTGGAAATGCACAGCAGGTCAGGCAGCATCCGAGGAGGAGGAAAAGTCTTTTCAAGCAAAGGATTCCTGATGAAGGGCTTTTGCCCGATACGTCAATTTTCCTGCTCCTCGGATGCTGCCTGACCTGCTGTGCTTTTCCAGCACCACTCTAATCTTGACTCTGATCTCTGGCATCTGCAGTCCTCACTTTCGCCTAATATTTTGTTGGATACAATCGAATCAATTTTAAATCTGCCTGCTCAGGAGGAGGGGTTTAAAATGAAAGTGGTGCCTTTCAGTATTTCTGGAACATTCCTACTTCCTTGATGTTTTAACTGAATCACAGAATTGTACAGTAGAAGGAGACCACTGAGCCCATTGTGTCTACATTATCTATCAGTGCATTTTAACTTAGTGTCAACCACCTGTTTTTTTCCCCATAATCCTGCTCATTATTTAAATCGACATCCAATGCTCTAGTGAATGTCTCAATTGAACCTGGCTCCACTACATTTCCAAATAGTGCGCTTTGGACCACTCATTGTGTGAAAAAAAAAATTTTCACCTCATGTTTACCTCTTCCACAAAACACTTTAAACTGTGCCCTCTGATTCTCAATCCATTTACAACTGGGACACCAATCAACTCTGTCCAGACACCTCGTGATTTTGAACACTTCAATTATAGCCTTCTTTATAGCCTCTTAGCCTTCTACTCACCATGGAAATCAGTCGTAGAAGTCCAAGGCATGGAAACAGGCCCTTCAGCCCAACTTGCTAAGTCCTAAATTCTCCAATCATTTCTCATAACTGAAAGGTCTCATTCCTGCCATATTGTAAATCTCTTCTGCAAGCTCTCCTAATTCCTTCACATGCTTCCATATGTTACTGTGGTTGGAGGGTTTGAGTTACAGGGAGAGGCTGAATAGGTTGGAACTATTTTCAGGATCGCCGGAGGCTAACCTTACAGAGGTTTATAAAATCATGAGGGGCATGGATAGGATAAATAGGCAAGGTATTTTCCCTGAGGTAGGGGCATTCAGAACTAGAGGACATAGATTTAGAGTGAGGGGGAAAAGATTTAAAAGGGACCTAAGGGGCAACGTTTTCATGCAAATGGCGGTGTGTGTATGGATTGAGCTGCCAGAGGAATTGGTGAAGGCTTGTACAATTACAACATTTAAAAGGCATCTGGAAGGGTATATGAATAGGAAGGGTTTAAAGGGATATAAACTGCTGGCAAGTGGGAATTGATTATCTTAGGATATCTGGTCAGCATGGACGAGTTGGACCGAAGGGTCTGTTTCCATGCTGCACATCTCTGTAACTCTATGACTCTCGCATGGCACACAGAACTGGAAGCAATACTTCAACTGAAGTCTAACCAGTGTCCAGTATAGCCTCCCTATCTTGTGCTGTGCAAACCTATGCATGAAGATTAGATTAGAATACTGTATGCTTTATTAACAGACCTCTCTACCTGTCCTGCCACCTTTAAGGACCTTTGTATATGCACTCCAAGTTCTAGCAGCTTCTGCCCACTTTCAAGAATAGCACCCTTTACCTTACACATCTGTCCATATTCTTTGTGCCAAAGTGCTTCACTTAACACTTTCTCACACTGAACATCATTTACCACCTACCTGCCCACTCTATTGGAATTTCGAGAGCGTGGACACCAACTTCACCACAGGCAGGAGGGGTCTCAGGGTGGATGATGTAAAGCAGACCCTCGCATGAATTTGACTTGGAGATATATGAATGTCGCATTATTTCAGAGCTGCCATCTGAGAAGAAGAACCACGAGAGGAAGCCCTGGTAACACTGTTAAGTTTCTGTGAAGCTTCTGATGGCCCACGTGAAAACAGTGGGCCTGCAGTGCCCAGCGGCCTGCCCTTCACCCTCCATACCATCCCTCCTCTGTTAATGGGTGGCCCAAACACTTCCCACGTTAACCCCATACCCACATTTCTCACTCATCTCACTGACGGCTGGTTCTTTCAATGCTTGGTGGCTTCTGTAACCATAAAACTTTCCACACCACAGGCCTCCATGACACCCCACAGGTTTTGGGAGGCTCTCACTGAAGGTGAGTTAAAACCTCCTAATTCTCAGCTGCACTATCACTACTGCTGGTTTGCACACTTACCCAGAGTTGACATTAGAGCTTATATTTGTTCAAATATTCCTGTGTGCTATTTTAAGGTTATGTAATGGTTTTCAGCAACATTTGAGAAAACATGAACTTCAAAGGACTGCATTATACCACAGGGCATTTGGAGCAACTTGGACTTGTTTTCAACAAGTCTTTCTTTGTTTTTGTTATTTAAAAGTTTCCAAGGTGAAGTATATCAGTTCTATCAATGTCAGAATTAAATGTATAGTACATGCAGGACCCAGGACATATATCAGGTATATCAGGGCCTAATTGCTAGGGCATGGGGCCCCAGAGCGCCAGGTTGAGGCAGATTCCAGGCCCTTGTGTTTGAGTTGGATCAAGACTTTCAGTAGATGGGTAGGGAGGGGTGAGGGGGGTACAGGCCAAGACCTGTGATTTTTGTCCCTGCCTATGAGTATATATTACATTATATGTGCTCCACTCAAGAGCTGTTTCCTTGGCTGTTTTTTTCACTGGTGGTTTACCATTACTTTCCACTCACAGGGATAGGTCGAGGAGGTAGTTCTCAAGTTTATCTCAGCTGGAGCCCATACTGATAGCATAATCCTGAACCATACTCTAGTCAAATAAACTAAGTGGCCCCCACTACTGAGCAGATAAATTTGCGATAATGCTTTCCAACAATTTGCCTCATCGCTAACCTTTGAGGAAAGCTCCCACTGTACTAGGGGTGGGGGTAGGGATGTTGGGGGGATGTTGTCGAAGGGAAAATGGATGTTGTATCCTTTACTCAATCCAGTCCTCTGAATTACAGCAAGTACACTAACAAGGAAATGGAATGATGCTCAAAATTAATTTTACAAGGACAGCCAACAAACAGAAAGTACTTTATCCCAATAGCCTGGACTGAATTGTATCTCACCCAGTGCAGTTGCCAACTATTTCTGTTTGATGCCATGTGGAAAAGTAATTAGGTCAGCTACAGCCATGAGTTCAGAACAGACATGAGGGCTGAGTGGCTGACATTTGTTCTTCTGTAATGTTGATACACTGCTCCCAAATGCTTTCTTAACACATTTTATTTTGCAAGAAAAGAGTTAATGCAAAAATGTTAGTGGATTGCAGCTATGCTGAATCCGAATTATAATTATTCAAGTGTCAAAATCTTTTGTATGTAAAGCTCTGTTCCAGATGCAAAGCCTTACTGTGGATGAAAACATTGGCAGAAATAGCAGAGCAAGCCCAAAGGCACAGGTGTGTCATTTTCTGCAGCAACATCACTTCATAGTAAAGAGAGGGATATGCAGTTAGACCAAGCAAAGCGTTATCATAGATTTGAAAATGTTTGCTTTATCATCAAATACAATGGGGTTCTGCACTAATATATCATCTTTGGGAAAATGGCATGATATTACTCATTAGTTGATCATAACTAGTTGCTGTCAAAGTTGGGAGTAGCCACTTACCCAGCTACACTTTTTCCCTGTGATTATGGGTATTCTTGTTTGTGTTGCCAGCAGGATTTTATCATTGACTTACTGTTGTTCTACCTGTTCAGCACTCAAACAAGAAATTCAGGATCATACCATTTTGATCATTGGTGATCCCTGATCAAATGATCTTTAGTGGCACAACCCTCCACACAAAATTATTATGAGAGGGCACTATTTCCATTAAACCTTAGTAAGAATCATGTTTCCATACATGTTTCCTTTATTAACCAGGATTCTGTGCAACAACTAATTTATTCATTACATACTCTAACAAAGCATCGTGTCAAAAGACTCTGACAATCTTATTATTAGGTCAATATTTGAATTAACCTCAAATTCTCAAAGTACCTCGTGTATTTGGGGCGGCACGGTAGCACAGTGGCACAGTGGTTAGCACTGCTGC
>NC_057740.1:25796630-25833418 GCF_004010195.1 Chiloscyllium plagiosum | reverse complement strand
TCTTTTCCCTGGGATCGGGGAGTCCAGAACCAGGGCATAGGTTTAGGGTGAGAGGAGAAAGATATAAAAGAGACCTAACGGGCAACCTTTTCACGCAGAGGGTGGTACGTGTATGGAATGAGCTGCCAGAGGAAGTGGTGGAGGCTGGTCCAATTGCAACATTTAAGAGGCATTTGGATGGGTATATGAATAGGAAGGGTTTGGAGGGATATGGGCTGGGTGCTGGCAGGTGGGACTAGATTGGGTTGGGATATCTGGTCGGCATGGACAAGTTGGGCCGAAGAATCTGTTTCCATGCTGTACATCTCTATGACTCTATGACAGTACAAAATGGCAATACAGAATGGTGAGTAGCTTGGAGGGGAATTTGCAGGTGGTCGTGTTGCTGTTGCAGGTGTCGTGTTGATGTTGCAGGTTTGGAAAATATTGCCAAAGGAGGCATGGTGAGTTTCTGCTGTGCATCTTGTAGATGGTACACACAGCTGCCACTATGTTTCGATGGTGAAGGGAATCAATATTGAAAGTGGTGGATGGTGTGTTAAACAAGCTGGACGTTTTATCCTGGATCTTCAATGTTGTTGGAGCTGCACCCATCCAGGCAAGGGGAGAACATATCATCACATTCCTGCCTTATGCCTTGTAGACGGTTGACAGGCTTTGGAGAGACAGGAGGTGAGTTACTCACCACAGAATTCCTAGCCTGTAATATGCACAGTAGCCACAGAATGTATATTCTAATCCAGTTCAGTTTTTGGTTACTAGGAACCTCCAGGGTGTTGATAGTGGAGGATTCAATAATGGCATTGTTATTGATATCAGGTTTTGATGGTTTAATTCTCTCTTGTTGGAGATGTTCTTTATGTAACTCTTGTGTGGTGCAAGTATTATCTGCCATTATCAACAGATGTTGTCCAAGTCTTTCTAGATACAGACATAGAGTATGTCAGTACTTGAAGAGTCATGAAAGGTGCTGAAAATTTTGTAATCATTACTCCTAGCCTCATGATGAAGCAATGGCCATTGATGAAGCAGCTAAAGATGGTTGGGCATAGGTTACTATCCTGAGGAACACCTGCTATGATGTCCTTGTGTAGACATAATTGAAGACAACGTTGAAGAAGCTCGACACCATCCAGGATAACCAATAACCACAATGAATTCTCAAAATTCAAATAACCTTCACACCCATCCTCTGGCTCCCTTTCCAGCCCCACCTCTTCCCTTCCATTCCACCTACTGACCCTTCCTTCCAGCTACCAACCAGACTTATCCCTCCCATCGACCACCTCCTGATGCTGCCTGGCTTGCTGTGTTCTTCCAGCCTCCTGTTTGTCTTCTAACCAATAACCACAACCATCTCCCTTTGTACGAGTTATGACTCCAGCCAAGGGAAAGACTTTCCTCTGATTTCCACTGTCTCCAGTTTTGCTTGGACTCCTTGATATCATTCTCACTTGATTGTTGATATCAAGGGTTGTCACTCTCACCTGACCTCAGGAATTCAGTTCTTTTGTCCATGTTTAGAACCAAAGTTGCCATGAGGTCAGGAGCTGCGTGACAGAATACAAACTGAGTGTCAGTGAGTGCGCTATGGAAGGTCCATCCTGGCATAACAAAGGTAAGGAATTATTGGAGTGAGCTGCTGTAAATCAGTTTGGAAACTATTAGACTGAGAGAAAGGATCATTGATGATCACTTGATGTTACAACACAATGGAAATGTGATTATCAAGCCCATTGGAAACTTAGAGCAACTTGGGGTGGCACGGTGGCACAGTGGTTAGCACTGCTGTTTCACAGCACCACGGACTCAGGTTCAATTCCAGCCTCAGGCGACTGTCTGTGTGGAGTTTGCACATTCTCCCTGTGTCTGCGTGGGTTTCCTCCAGGTGCTCCGGTTTCCTCCCACAATCCAAAGACGTGCAGGTTAGGTGAATTGGCGATGCGAAATTGCCCATAGTGTTAAATGCATTAGTCAGAGGCGAAAACGGGTCTGGGTGAGTTGCTCTTCGGAGGGCTGGTGTGGACTGGTTGGGCCGAAGAGCCTGTTTCCACACTGTAGGGAATCTAAAAAAAAACTTTGGATAGTTGCCTGAAAGGACAGCAATGCAGCAGAGAGTGTGCAGTAATGTACAAATGCAGCACGGGGTTTATAACTATGTTAAAATGCTAATGAGGATTTTTCTTCTGTAGTTTAGGGAATTACTTATCCACAAAGTAATGTTTAGTCAGTATAGATTTTATGTGAAATCTCACAGTTTTTAAAGTCAGTCAATGGGAGTTCAAATTCAAATCTGTTTTTAAACGTTGTCAGTCTCTACAGAGATCATAACAGCAAATATCAGAGTGCTGTGAAAAACCAAGGACAGAGGTCTTGCATCCAAAATGCAATGCTTTGCACTAGTCAATGATTTTCTGATGGTTCTGTATTGCTCCATGACAGTCCTCGACTGGAGGATTGATTTGGGGGCGTGCAGATGGCTGGTCCATTGTGTTGCAATCCTTTGCTGCATGGAAATGTGTGACCAATAGGTTAGTGTATTGCAACGTTACAAAATCCACTAGGAAAATGTACTTTGCATGTTTGCCCAAATATTGCAACCTCTCAGCTTATATAGAAACTAAAAATGCTTTCACCACAGTTTTAAAACTGAATCCAATTTCTCAACTGTATATGGTTGCCAAGGGAACTTGTCCAGAACCTCAACAGCATCCAGGAGTATTCCACTACGTGGGACAGTTTATCTGCTAGTTCTGGAACAGTAGGAGGAAGTGGAGTTTCAGAGATGGAATGCAGGCATGTACACTCTTGTGCACATATGCCAAATCATCAGCTTTTGGCAGGTCCAAGGATATCTGCATTGGAAACGATGATTCACGACGGAAGCTGTGACAGAATTATGCAGAGTTCTGGATCCAAACCTTGAAGCCATTTCAAGGATAAATATAGCTCTCCCAGCATCTGCCAAGGGAGCCACAGCCTTGATTTTGTTTTTATTTTTGAAACAACAACAGAATATATCTAAATACAGAATAAAACAATGCTTTGCACTAGTCAATGATTTGTGATGTGGAAGCATCATGTTTAAAATCCAAAGCAAATGACTTGGACATGATGGGGCTGATGGTGATAAATTTTCTAAGTAAAATCGAATTACAGCATCTGGGAGAATTTATACTCAGTCAATTAGAGATGTACAGTATGGAAACAGATCCTTCGGTCCAACTTGACCATGCCGATATCCTCAATTAATCGAGTCCCATTTTCCACCACTTGGCCCATATCCCTCTAAATCCTTCCTATTCATTTAGGCATCCAGGTGCCTTTTAAATGTTGTAATTGTACTAACTACTACCACTTCCTCTGGCAGCTCATTCCATACACACACCACCCTCTGTGTGAAAAGGTTGCCCCTTTTCCCCTCTCACCATAAACCTATGCCCTCTAGTTCTGGACTTCTCCACCCAAGCCAAATCTATTTTGGACAAAGTGAGCACTGCAGATGCTGAGATCGGAGTCAAAACGTGTGGCACTGGAAAAGCACAGCTGGACAGGCAGCATCCAAGGACCAGGAGAATCGACATTTCGAGCATAAGATCCTGATGAAGATACTTTTTGACCTTGTCTATTTATCTATCCATGCCCCTGGTGATTTTATAAACCTTTATAAGGTCACCGCTCAGCCTCCGAAGTTCCAGCCTATTCAGCCTCTCCCTACAGCTAAAACCCTCCAACCCCGGCAACATCCTTGTAAATCTTTCCGAGCCTTTCAAGTTTGACAACATCCTTCCGATAGGAGGGAGACCAGAATTGCACACAATATTCCAAAGGTGGCCTAACCAATGCCATACAGCCACGACATGACCTCCCAACTCTTATATTCAATGCTCTGATCAATAAAGGAAAGCATACCTTCACTATCCTGTCTGCCTGCAGCTCCACTTTCAAGGAACTATGAACATGCATTCCAAGGTCTCTTTGTTCAGCAACACTCCCCATGACCTTACCATTAAGTGTATGAGTCCTGCCCTGATTTGCCTTTCCAAAATGCAGCACCTCACATTTATCTAAATTAAATTTCATCTGCCACTCCTTGGCCCATTGGCCCATCTGATCAAGATCCCGTTGTAATCCGAGGTAATGTTCTTCGATGTCCACTAAACCTCCAGTTTCAGTGTCATCTGCAAACTTACTAACCATACCTCCTATGTTCATATCCAAATCATTTATATAAATGACTAAAAGCAGTGGACCCAGCACCAATCCTAGTGGCGCACCACTGATCACAGGCCTCCAGTCTAAAAAGCAACCCTCCACCAACTACCTCTGTTTTCTACCTTTGAGCCAGTTCTGTATCCAAATGGCTAGGTCTCCCTGTATTCCATGTGATCTAACATTGCTAACCAGCCTATTATGAGGAACCTTGTCAAATGCCTTACTGAAGCCCATGTTGATCACATCTACCACTCTGCCCTCATCAATCCTCTTTGTTATTTCTTCAAAAAACTCAATCAAATTAATGAGACATGATTTCCCATGCATAAAGCCATGTTGACTAATCAGTCCTTGCCTATCCAAGTGCATGTAAATCCTGTCTCTCAGGATTGCTTCCAACAACTTGCCCACCACCAATGTCAGGCTCACCAGTCTATAGTTCCCTGGTTTTTCCTTACCACCTTTCTTAAATAGTGGCACTCTGGTAGCCAAACTTCAGTCTTCCAGCACACACCTTTCTGATTTCTCGCTGTCATCTACAGAAATGTCTGTTTGTGTCTCTGACTAGAGAGTCTCGTATTACAAGTGCTTGGAACCTGATGTACCCCTCATTACATTACAGCCAGTCTCAGTACCAGAAACTTAGCTGTTCATGCTACATTCCTCTTCAGCCCATCAGCCCCTACATTTTCCAAAAGAACTTTCTTGTTTGAGATGAGGATTGCCACAGGAGACTCCTGCACTACCTGCCTCCCTCTCCTCACCTTTCCTGAAGGTAGCCCAGCTACCTGACTGTATCTGTGTTTTTTCTCCCTTCCTATAAGTGCCAGCCATCACACCCCTAGCTCATGTAAATGCCTCATTGCCTCTAACTGCTGCTCTAACCAATCCATGTGATCTGATAGGATTTGCAACCAAACACACTTACTGCGGACATAATCATCAGTAACATGGAAACACTCTCTAATCTCTCATATCCAACAGAAAGAGCACAGCACTCTACTAAAGGCCACCTTTGCACTTTAACAATCTACAGATCCAGAAAATAACACAGTCTTACCGCTCTAAAAAACGCTGGTCCAGGCTAACTTGGTACCTATTTTTAATATTTTTAAATTTTAATCAAGAGACAAGTTTCAAGAAAACACATAACCAAAAAGAACACACTCTATTCACTATCGTTGATTTACTAAAAAGACACTTAAAGTCTGTGCACTTAGCTGCTCCCATGCTGTGAGCTCTCCAACACAGATTCCTCCAAGGTCAGCTGTGATTTTTGATGTTTTTAAATTTTTCTTAGATGCATCCAATGTACAGAAATATTTGAACTCAAACAGCAAAGGCAGCAGCTATGCAGATTCACTGTTGTGTCAAACTGCGGTGTAGGTTTCTTTTTCTCTCTCTCTCTCACTGACTATATGGTCTCTGTCTTTGTCTCTCTTCCTGCTTTTTAAAGTGCCGTTGTTTTGATCTTTTTCTCCCAAAGTTCCAAAACAATGCAACAGCTTATAAAAGAGTAATTACTGCTCCTGGAATTCGAGGAAATCGGCTCCAACACCTAAAATACCTCAAAAAAGGAGCCGCTCTTCTAGCCAAATTCTTTTTCCTATATTCCATCTTGGATTACCCAGAATCTTTGTTAATTTAATAAAACTGGAATAAAAGGCTAACATCAATCATGGTGACCAAACAATTACTAGTTTGTGATAAATACCTATTTGTTTCACTAATATCCTTGCCCAGTCAGGTCCATATGTAAGTCCAGACCTGCAGCAACATGGTTGACTTTAACAGTCCTCTGCAATTGCCATGATTGTAGCAAAACTGCTGCAAAGGGTTGTAATAAGAATAAAGCTGGACAACCAAAGCTCCAGATTTGGATGTGACAAAGACACACCCAGCCCAGTCAACACTGCAAAGTCTTCCTCACTAAAACTCGGAACTTGCACCAAAATGGAGAGATTGTCCTAGAGATTAGTCAAGAATTTGACTGACATTGTGTTTCTTATATTATCATAGCTTTCAGGCAATATTCCAGTTTGAGCATATCCCATGCTCACTGGTTAGGAGGCAAGGTTTGGATGTCCTTAGCATTGATTCCTAACCCCACAAAATCCCACAGCATCATGTCAAGAACAGGCAAGGAAATGTTCTGTTGTTTATCTTAAAGTGCTGATGAATCAGTACCATGTTGAAAGGAGCATTGAGAGTAATAAAGAGATTGAATGTACTGTGGATGGGGATATTAACATCCATCACTAACAGCGGATCAGTAGCACCTAGAATCATAGAATTCCTACAGTGTGGAAGCATGCCATTGAGCCCACACCAATGTACCTATCCCTATAACTCTGCATTTCCCATGGCTGATTCACCTAGCCTACATATCCCTGGATACTATGGCAATTTAACATGGCCAATCCACCTAACCTGCACATCTTTGGACTGTGGGAGGAAACTGGAGCACACCCACACAGACACGGGGAGAATGTGCAAATTTCACATTGACAGTCACCCAAGGGTGGAATAGAACCCGGATCCCTGGCACTGTGAGGCAGCAGTGCTAACCACTGAGCCATCCTAATCTCTCCTTACCTAGATTGTCAAATCTTGAGGGCCGTCGTCACTAGACTGGACCTGGACCTGTGGCAATTAATGAGAGGATCAATGCATAATAAAAATCTGTTGGTAATTATCCCTACCAATCTACCCCTCACAAATGTATCTGTACATGGTTGAATTGAAAGCAGTTGGTGGATGGGGTACTAATCAAAGGGACCTAAATGAGGATGATCATTAAATTTGGCACAGATATAATTATCCTGATAGAGGTGTATGTACAAGACTATGATAGGTTTAAATAAGGTCATCAAGGATAACTGGCCGAGTTAGCTGATTAGTAAACAGTTAAGAGAGACAGAAAGGTTTTGGACAAGAGATGTCAAGGGGAAGTGGGGAAGAGCTTTCTTAATCAGCAGATAGAAATGATTTGGAATTTCTGCCTATATGGAAGCAGAGATAATGAATGATTTCAAAATGAAATTGGATGGGCAATCGAGAGTAATAAACTTGCTATCTAGTGGAGAGGCGGTTTGCTGGTGTTGGCATAGGTGCACAGTTGCCAGCCTGGTACTGCCAATGTCATCCTTTGCCCAAGAAAGAATGAACTGGGTTCCTACTGTCTGATGACCTCCTCCTCCAAGAAGGATAAATGAAGGAATGCCAACTCCAATGATCATAGAAATGTAACAACACTAATTTTGCCAAAGAGATAGAGTAAGTGAAGGGAAAGCTGGAATTGTTGAGTATGTGCTAACTGGGCACAGGAAAGCAGATAAAAAAGACGTGAGTATAAATGGTGTCAAAGTGAAGATTTTGCTGTATGAATGCATGTGATTGGTGTTATAAGAGCTGGGCAGCTTTGGCACAGGTTAACAAGTTAAAGCCAGCATTGCTTGTGAAGTGCAGAGAGATAATTGTGCAAGTGTTGTATTCAGATATTGAAGTATGTGTTAGTGCCCTAGTGGACAAGAAAGAAAATATGTGATATTGTCAAGGCACACAGGGGTTTCTAAACTTTCTACAGCACTGTTCTGCCACCTCATTAAACCTTCCTGGTAGAAATGTTCCCGACAACCTTGGTGGCACCCATAACCTGACTTCATTACCTCTGGGAGGGCCTGCAGATCTATGTTTGTAAAGCCATGTGTTAATCAGCTTGGCCTACTGACCCCGACATTGCTGTCCAGACCAGAAACTTAAAATGTTGTTTCCTATTTCTGCTCTGGGAATGCAATTTGCTGGGTGCATCAAAGCGCGAAGTGTTAAAGTTTTATGTTCCCGACCATGAACTTCACTCAATTCACATAAAGAAGCAGTTTATACTTTTGATGAATTGATCTTTTTTTCATTCCTGCCAAGGCCAGCATTTGTTGCCCATCTCTGACTGCTCTTAAGAGGGTTGTGGTGAACTGGCTTCTTGAACCACTCCACACCATGTGGTGTAGGTAGACCCATAGTGCTGGTGAGAATGGAACTCCAGGTTTTTAACCAGGCAACTGTACAAGAATGATGATTTATGCCCAAATGAGTTGGTGAGTGATTTGAGAGCGAGCTTTGAAGATGGTGGTGGTGTTTACCTGCTACCTTTATGATAGAAGTCATGCATTTTGTGGGGTGTTTCCAAAGAAGGTGAAGGGTTTTAGTTATTATTGTCAATATTTTCACAGATAAGTGAGTATTTGTTTCTGAAATACCATTTTTTGGTAAAAGTATGAATTAAAAGAATCATAAAGAGAAACTATAAGTAATTAAAAATATTATGAAGTTTTAGCCGAAATTTCTCAACTTCTGACTGGTAAAATAAAGGTTAGCATTTCAAGAAATGCTAACTATTTTTTGTTCATAAAATAAATGTCAAGGAACAACAAATATAACACATCAAATAGATGATATGTATTTCCTGGCAAAATCTTTTTAGAAGTAAAATCTGATCGTTCAAGACAGTGACAAGATCAGCAAAAAAAATTCCTGAATAACTTGATTTTAAATTCAAATGTTTTTCAATGGTTGAAGAATCTGATTACTATCTTGTTTTTCACAGTAGCAAAGGCAAAACGACTGAATATATGAATATGAATTACAGTAAAACTGGCTTTAGGAATCAGAGTTGTTTACCTGATGTGGAATGAACTAAGAATGGATTAACTACATTCATAATCTTCTTCCTTGCAGAGCTCCATTCAACCTTTATCATACAAAAAGAGCACAAATACTTGTATAGTAACATAGAAATATATTGGCACAGAGAAGGCCATTTGACCATTTTGTCCTTCCCAACATAAAAAGGAATATCCGGTCCAAACCACCCTTCCACTTAGAGTCATAGAGTCATGGAGATATACAGCACAGAAACAGACCCTTTGGTCCAACACGTTCATACCGACCAGATATCCCAACCCAATCTAGTCCCACCTGCCAGCACCTGGCCTTGGTTTTCTATTCATGTACCCATCCAGAGGCCTTTTTAATGTTGTAATAATACCAGCCTCCACCACTTCCTCTGGCAGCTCATTCCATACATGCACCACCCTCTGCATGAAAGAGTTGCCCCTTAGGTCCCTTTTAAATTTTTCCCCTCTCACCCTAAACCTATGCCCTCTAGTTCTGGACTCCCCCACCCCAGGGAAAAGACCTTGTCTATTTATCCTATCCATGCCCCTCATGATTTTATAAACCTCTATAAGGTCACCCCTCAGCCTCTGACGCTCCCAGATTTCTTGGTTCACATTGCAGTTTATGGCATCTTAAGTACAGGTTGACCACCGTATCTGCGGGTCTGGTTTCCACAGTTTCAGTTACCTGAACACATAAGAGGGAACATTCCAGAACCAGGGACCAGGGGGCTGCTGCGAAGGTATATTTCCCATTTAAATAAATGGGTTCGGGACAATCCGCGGTTTCGGCTTCCGCAGTGGGTCTGGGAATGTAGGCCCATGAGTACAAGGTCTACTATATACATAACCAATATATTTTAATGCAACGTGGGTCTCTGTCTCTACCACCCATTCAGGTGGAGCATTTCAGCCCCCACTATCTTCTGAGTTAAAAAATTGCTTCTTAACTCTCCTCTAATTCGTCCACCAATTAATTTAAATCTATGCCCCCTGGCTATTGACCTCTCTGCTAACATAAATAGGTCCTTCCTATCTATTCTATTTAGGCCATCACAATTTTATACAATTCAATTAAATCTCCCCTCAGCCCTCTCTGTTCCAATGGGAGAACAATTATTAATTACTACATGGAAGATAATTGCCTAATATTGATCATTCAACTGAAGAATCAGGTAGGTTGTGGTTTCGAGGATAGCAAATATTTTCTCAGTTTAAGTTGTCATGATTGATTATTTCAAGGCATATTTTCCTTTGGCAATATATTGTATGTTATGTCAGAATGGAATGCTGTTCTTTATCATGAAAGGATTCTGCAGAACAATGTTCTTCTTTCTTAGCAAAAGCTAAGTGCCCCTCAGCTAAGGAGGAGTTTGATTAACCGAATATCACATGGTAACTTTATTATGTCTCCTGGCACCTTCTGACTGGAAGGAAGATTAAAGTGCAAAACTGGCCCTCTCTTTGGAAGCAAATGTCATGATCGTCCTGTCAACAACATTGTGCACGGGGGATTTGTTTCAGGACACAAGTGACCATGGGGAGATTTTACTGCAGTGGCAATTCAAATCCTGCCATCTTAGCTGGTGGAATTTAAAGGTGACCATGAACCTACCACAAATTGTCATTTAAAAAAAAGTCTGGCTCAGAAATTCTCTTGAAGAAGGATGTTTTTCATCACTACCTGTTTTGGCCTACCTGTGATTCTTAATGATACTTAATTGCCCCTATGAAAAGACCTAGCAAGCCTTTCAGTTCATAGGTAACAAATACTGGCTTGCCAGTGATGCCATATCCCATGAAACAATAAAGAAAAAATATCTTTCACTACTGCAATAGCAACATTATTAAAGCCCTCCATTGCTCTGCACATATTACTACCATATGTAGAATACCAGGGGAAAATAAACAGTTTGCATTTGACCACCTTGCATACTTCTCTAACATATAGGAAGTTATTGATTGTGCTTATGTACCTACAGTCGTGAACTATCAAACCTTATGTTCCATCTCTATTACTGCAGCTTCTCATTCCCCTGGTCTTTGTGAATTCCAGGATATCTGATTATGGGTTGACACTCAATGATTGAATGAACCCGAACCCTAATACTATTGCTAACGGTAACTCTAACCCCATGGGCTTCACTGATGTAAATGAATCCATACACATGGAGCAGACCTTTGTATTCTTTCCGATCTATGAAGAGAGAAAAGTGTACCTTTATGAGTTAATAAGTACATGTGAACTATTTACTTGGCATGGGAGTATGAACAGGTTAAACTGCTTCAAAAATCGATAAAGGAAATAAAAATTTAACACACAACAATGATCTGCACTAAATTGAACATAAAAAATTCACAAAACAGCAGAAGCTAACAGAATGTGATTTGTCCAATGCATTGAAATGGATTTAGCACTCACTCACCTGGGCATAAAGGTCTATAGAGTAGTAAAATAAAACAAAGAATTGTGGATGCTAGAGCTTTGAAACAAAAACAGAAATTGCTGGAGAAACTCAGCAGGTCTGGCAGCATCTGTAGGAAGAAAGCAGAGTTAACATTTTGAGTCTGGTATATACAGGCACCCAACACAGGCAACATATGTAAAGAGAATTAAGAGCATACATCAAAGTTATACTTTGAACTTATATAGGACAATAATTTGAAATTGCTGTAATGTGGCTGGAGTGGCTAAGCAATAGTGCAATGACACAACTAATGGCAAGAAATGGAAGGTCTCATCGAATCATCACTGCCCCCTGCTACCACATCCACCCTTATATAGCACCACTCTGAGTAGACATCCCCATGGACTGAAACTCAACACCATCCTGTGCCCAGCATTGGTCTCCATCCCATACTGGGAAAGTGACCAAAATCAGTAATGTGGTCCCCTACATCAGGAAAGAGGTGCTGAAAGAACAGCAGTAAATCATGAAGCCTAACTGTCTTCAGATAATGGCAAGAAGTCAGTGTTTTCAGGTGCTTGGAGTATCTGAAAACTTCACACAGTACAAGAAGCAGATTAAGTCAATAGGTAGTGTAAACCTAGATATCGCTATTTATGAAAACAAAGAAACAATCCAGTTAGACAAAAGTGAGTGATTAATCCGCTGTTATTTCTGTCCCAATCCTGAATCTCGAATTCTCATGCAATTTTTTTGGATACTTCACTCTATTCTATGGCTGCTAGTGTATGGAGATATACATTTGTTTGCATGTAAATGAATAAAGAAAATTCGTTTAATTGAAGTAGAATATGTTTGGACAACTCAGTTTTGTAAATATAGTTTTGTTTTGCACACAGAGCAACTCATCCCTCTTCCACTCCAATATCCTTACTCATGAATGAATGAATATCGAAAATCAGAGAATCACCTTCTCAAATATCTAAACTGACAAATCCACTAATGTTTTCTGCAAGACAGGAACTGAGCACAATCATAATATAAGGACTTATGAGATATTTCCATCTTCATTCTTCACATGTAAGCATTTGTAAACTGAAGGAAATAAACAAAAAGAATAGAGCTGTAGGGGATATTTTGAAAAGTGAACAGATTTACTCCCTAATTTCCCAATGAACTTTCTAAGTGATAGTTTACAACATGAGGTAAATGTGAACAATATTGCATTTGATCTCCATCTTGAAGTAACAGAGGGATATATAATCTACCAGACCCATAAATTCTTAGTTTGTGTTGTGCCCAAGTGGAGAATTCTAATCCAGAGGACGATCATTTTGTATCTGAAACAATCCCCAAATGCAGAATAAGTATGTAGTAAGAAGGTGATTAAATAGTTTGCATTTCTTTAGAGTGCCATGAAGGTTCAGAAATCCTTTGATCACATCGGAAGACTGTGAACCAAAGATCATTCCTGGGCCGCAGAGATTTACAAGTAAAGCTAATTAAATCATGTGTTACTTTTCAAGGAGGGAAACAGTATTTGATTCAGCACAAGCAAGCAAAAAAAAGACTTCTTTCTTTCATCCATCTCAGGAGAGTCAGCTTTGAATTAAGAATGACTTCCTTTTCCATCCTTTTATTTCTTAACTGTTGTGCAAGAGATTTGTCTCAGGAGAAATTTTGCTTTTTTCCAACTTCTGCTGAAGTACAGTAGACTGCTTTGGTTTGTCTGTAGGATGAAATAATATAAATTTTGTAAAAGTACTTCCTGTGCTCGCTGAGTGCCTCTGTCACACACATTGGTATTTTTTTAAATGATGTTAGCTCAAGTAGCCTTTACCTCACAAGTTAGCAGTGAGGCTTTTGAATAGAATTGAATGAACCAACATTCCAAATGGACCAACAGATATAAAATTAAATGAATCGCCAATCCCATGGAGATCAAAAGAACATTTCATTTAGAGTAGTATTAATGGAAATTAACCTATTTATAAAATTCAAAACAATTTTAGAATAGGCATTTTCAGAAAATTTTAAATCATGTTAACCCACATTCTCTTACTTGGGCTATTCTGCCTTCTGTTGAGACTTTGATTATTTTAGGGGTTTTTTTTTTCAATATTGTTGGAACTGTGAGCTGTGAACTGAAAGTAACCTTTGAACTGTGAGCAGCATTTTTTTTAAAAGGGAAAGAACATGCAATCTTATATTTGTGTATGGAGCTGGCCTGGGAAGTTAATTGCAGGTTGATTATTGCTGAAATAACACTATACCCTGTAGTCATTTTGGGTCTGGAGATGCATTCTGCTCAAATGATGGCAAAGGCTTAGATGATCTTGAATCATGAATTACATCATCAATGAGGTGAGATTTGAACATGTCCCAGATGAGCAGACATTTTCATTGCATAGGCCTCTCAATTTCAACTTCCACACTTCTTTGATCTATTTCTTACAACTCCCTTCACCCATCCAGCCTTTCCTGTGAACATGAAGATCAAAGTTTGTCTGAATTTTCCTTTGGGGAGAATTTTGAGCTTGAATATTGTAAGGACTTATGTTAGTGGACATAAAAACATGAAAATGGAAATTCAGACTACTTTGTTGCAGGGAATAAGCCAGTTTGTTTCTTTAATAATGTAAAGCAAACATGGATGTGTAGGGTGTTCACATAATTTATATATGTTTATGGGAATAAATAAGCTTTTGTTGCCTTCTTCATTGATGAAACCTATTGTAAGTTTCTGTTATCTTAGTTCTTAGTCCAAAGATGTGCAAATTAGGTGGATTGACCATGCTAAATTATCCATAGTGTCCAGGGACGTGTAGGTTAGGTGCATTAAGCTAAATGCAGGGCTACAGGGATAAGGTAGGGGGAATGGGTCTGGCTGGTCTGCTCTTCGGAGGGTTGATGTGGACTTATTGGGCTGAATGGCCTGTTTCCACACTGTGGGGATTCTATTCTACAGATAGTGATCACAGCCAGGCGTTAATCACCCTTGTGATTAAAATGGTCATTCCATATTTGTGATGACTCGTGAAATATTGGGAATTGATTTTGAGTGTGGTCTCCCCATCAGCAGTCTGACAGTATAACCAGCTTTAATTTTTTGCCAGCTGCCATGCAAAATGGAATGACGGGGGTAATCATGATGTCTCAGTAGTCATCTTTACAATCCTGTAAACAGTGTATCTCTTTATTTACAAAATAAACATCTTGCTAATCTTTGTAGTGGTGCTGCTGGCATGTCGAAGTTCATCAGTGTTTCATCCATGTGTTCCAATGTAGGCCAGTGATGTGAATTTTCTCCATGTTTGATGACAAAATGGTGGAATTTGATTATTTTTGTCACTGGGTTAATATGGCAGATTCCAAGAAAATTAGTTCTGTGATGGAATGCAAAATCATGTCTTTTCATGAATCTTGTGCATCACCTGGTATCAAACTTGAATTCTGAAATACCACCGTTCTTTGCTTGTCTCAGGGAGCAGAGCTGGATGGCTCCAATAGTGATTATATGACTATTTCACTAATTTTGTTGATTGGTCGAGACATTTCCAATAGAATTGTTGGAAGGAAAATTGAAAGATCCTTACATATGTTTCTGTAGCTTAATGAATCCAAGTAATTATCAATAAGTTCTTCAATAAGAGACTGCTTAGCAGCTTAGACCTCATGGAATACAGGGAGAACTAGCCATCTGGGTACAAACTGGCTTAAAGGTAGAAGACAGAGGGTGGTGGTGGAGGGTTGCCTTTCAGACTGGAGGCCTGTGACCAGTAGTGTGCCACAAGGATCGGTGCTGGGTCCACTACTTTTTGTCATTTATACAAATGATTTAGATGTGAACATAGAAGGTATAGTTAGTAAGTTTGCAAATGTCATCAAAATTGGAGGTGTAGTGAACAGTGAAGAAGGTTACGTCAGAGTACAACAGGATCTTGATCAGATAGGCCAATGGGCTGAGGAGTGGCAGATGAAGTTTAATTTAGAAAATGCAAGGCACTGCATTTTGGAAAAGCAGCTCAGAGTAAAACTTATACACTTAATGGGAGATCCTAGGGAATGTTGCTGAACAATGAGATCTGGGAGTGCAGGTTCACAGTCCCTTGAAAGTGGAGTCACAGGTAGATAGGATAGTGAAGGTGGAGGTTTCCTGAAGAAGGGCTTATGCCCAAAACGTCGATTCTCCTGTTCCTTGGATGCTGCCTGACCTGCTGCGCTTTTCCAGCAACACATTTTCAGTAGTGAAGGTGGAGTTTGGTATGCTTTCCTTTATTGGTCAGAGCATTGAGTACAGGAGTTGGAAGGTTATGTTGCCTCTATACAAGACATTGGTTAGGTCACTGTTGGAATATTGCGAGCCATCCTGGTTTCCTTCCTATCGGAAAGATATTGTGAAACTTGAAAGGGTTTAGAAGAGATTTACAAGAATGTTGCCAGGGCTGAAAGATTTGAGCTATAGGGAGAGGCTAAACAGGCTGGGGCTGTTTTCCCTGGAGTGCCGGAGGCTGAGAGGTGACCTTATAGAGGTTTATAAAATCATGAAGAGCATGGATAGGATAAATAGACAAAGTCTTTTCCCTGGGGTCGGGGAGTTCAGAACTAGAGGGCATAGGTTTAGGATGAGAGAGGAAAGATATAAAAGCGACCTAATGTGCAACTCTTTCACGCAGAGGATGGTGCATGTGTAGAATGAGCTGCCAGAGGAAGTGGTGGAGGCTACAGTTACAGCATTTAAAAGGCATCTGGATAGGTATATGAATAGGAAAGCTTTAGAGGGATATGGGCCGGGTGCTGGCAGGTGGGACTAGATTGGGTTGGGATATCTGGTCGACATGGACGAGTTGGACCAAAGGGTCTGTTTCCGTGCTGTACTCTATGACTGTAAATAATAAATATGTGCTGTCACTCTGGTCCTTGGCTGATTAGCATACTCAGTTCTTAAAAATGATAAGACCAGATCCTCTGTGCAAGTCACCATGCAAGCAGGATTCCCCAAATTGTCAAGCTCCAGCATGAAGAGAGGTAGACTGGATCACTTTCTGTATTCACCCAGCCCCTTGGTTAGTCACAACAAGGATAATTTATACAGGATCCCCTTCCTTGTAGAAACCTTTTTCCCAGACCAAACAGATTTATGTTTGAAAAGGCTCAATTTGACCAGCCCTTTTTTTGAGTTAACAAAGCATGAACCCCTTAGATATTGAATGCAAAAACAAATAGTGGGCTGGATCTTACTATTTTTGGCTAAGTGTCAGTTTGATCACGTCTGATGGAAGATTTCTTTCCATGACGCTTACCGAAGTTTCTCACTGTATCTTATCAAATTTGCCTCATTAACCGCCTACCCTGCCCAAATGGCACTGCTCTCATCTTATTCTAGCTCCATTCTAAAACCTGCCATTCCTTACCATGAACACTTACCATGATGTCCATTGAAAGACCAGCATCGCTGGCACCCTGCTGCTGTGCATATGGATAAACATTGATAATGTGACATTGCTCTTCACCAGGAATGTAATGTCGCAACAGCCACAAAGCCACCATTTTCACAGCATGTAGCCAGCATGGCTGACACTCCCTAACACATACAACTCCATTCTCTCACCCTTGTCACTGTTTAACCATCATGCCACACAGTTTACCTGTTCTTAGCACCAACTTCTCTACATCATCACTATTCTGTCCTCAGTACCTGCTGAAAATCAGCACCTTGTCATTGTCCAGTAGCAAGCATTCATTCAATTCAGAGATTAGCTTTTATTTACAGCCAGCAAAAACAAACTCAAATAAAACAGACAGCAAATGTTCACTGCCACAATGCAAACCAAATGCTGGTGTGATGATCAGCCACTATTTTATGGTCCATGATTATGTGCTGCACCCATGTCTCATCTACTGTCAGTAGCTCCTGTCAGGTTTATAGCGCCTGATACAGCTGAGTTTCATCATGCAAAAAGAGTACTTTCTCCTCCCCAGTGTCCTTCTCCTCCTCCTTGGAAGGCTGCACCCAATCCCCCAGTCCCTCACAATTCTCTTGTTGCCTTGTTTCTTCATTGCCTGCTACAATTATACAAAGCACAATATGCCAGAATGTAGTAACAGACTCTGTCTGAACTATACTGTAGGCCTGCGCAGTCTGCTCCAAGCAGTTCAACAATGTCATCAGCACCCAATACTCTGTTCCTTCACGGCTCTGGTCAAGTCATGGACAGCATTGTATCTGCAGTCCACATCAGTCAGGGATTGAGCAATGGTGTCACGAGCCATGGTTACAGTGGTTAGTCTCTCTCCTCCAGTAAGTAAGACACCTGGACTCTCAAACAGACTAGGTACACTAGAGTACTGCAAGATGTAGGAGTCATGGCAGCTGCCAGGGTCATGAGCACATACATCCAGAGAGTGGGAGCAGTGATCACAGATCATCTGAATGTTAACCGATGGAATCCTTTCCTGGTGAAGGATTCATGTGATAAAACCCTTTCAGTGTCAATGTGTGTGCAGTTGATGGCACCTTGCACCTGGGGCAAGCCAGTTATGTTCCTGAATCCTACTGCCCAGGCTGAGTACTGACTTCATCATGAGGGAATGAAATGAACCAGGGCAACAATCCCACATGGCATGGGGCACTATTCTGATATATTTGTGGGTGCATGACTGAGAGATCCCACACAGGTCATCTATCACTCCTCTGAAGGAGCCAGCTGCATAGAAGTTGTCACCTTCACAGCTACTGGGAAAGGATGGCCTCCCACTCCTGCAAGCCTCAGGACCGCAATTCAGAATCCATGAGTTCTATCACAGTATCCCAGGATGTGTGGAGCCTGCATGGATACTGCACCATGTTCATCCCAAAGAAGTGGAGTCAGGGTGAAAACCTCTGCTCTTCCTGCAGACCTCATATATCCCATGGAGCTCAGCTGCTGTGACATCTCACTGAGTTGGGTGCTCCTCAGCCTTCACAGTGACCTGCTGCTGCTCCTGGGCTGGCCTTCAGCCCTGGTCCTCCTGCATCCACCTTCTCCTTTTTAGGAAGTCAGCTCCATCGGCCAACATCCCACTAACGAATCTTGCTGCAATGACCTGTGTTGGGAACAGATGGGGCAGAAGGGGTTCTGAGCTCTGAGAACAAATCAGGGCTGCAGACACAGCTCCAAACAGTGAGACATGCAGGACGCTGAAAATAATGACCATGTCTCCATCATTTATCCAGCTTCAGCCTCAGCGTATGCACCAACTTGGTGAAGGTGCTGTGCCGCTGAGTGACCAACACATTATGTGAAAGAAAAGCTTGTCTGCTGTGCTCCAACCACCCTTCCGTTCCCAGATCCATATCACCTATGAACCTCACGATTGAATTCAGTAGAGTCCTCTGTAATACATAACTGACAGAAGATGAAGCAACACAGGGTAACTAGTAGGTCATTCTTTATCTATGACCTTCATAGCACACTACTGCTTAAACCCAGGTTAATAACATGAGTATCTCAGCTCAGTAGCACACCTTCTTCCACTAGCACACACAATTGAAGGTTGGATTAGCTTTTCACTCTTGTTTGTTACGTATTCTTGAAAAGGGATGGCTCTAAAACACCCTTCTCACCCAGACTACCTCCTTTTTTCCATCATGTTCACAGTCTGAGATAACTCCTAGAAGACTATAATTCAATTTGTCGTGCATTTCTCCCTTTTATTCAATATGTTTGAAGCTTCTTTGTTATCCCATCATGTGACATCCCAGGGTCTCTGTCTACAGGCAGCAAGTGGATTTACATTTACAACCACTTGGCTGCATTAGTTTTCTTTTGAAAAGCACAATAAAGTTTGATACATCTGTAAATGATGTTAAAAATCACACAACACCAGGTTATAGTCCAACAGGTTTAATTGGAAGCACTAGCTTTCGGAGTGCTGCTCCTTCATCAGGTGGTTGTGCTCAGGAGTGGCGCTCCAAAAGCTAGTGCTTCCAATTCAACCTGTTGGACTATAAGCTGGTGTTGTGTGATTTTAACTTTGTACACCCCAGTCCAACACCGGCATCTCCAAATCTATAAATGATCTGGGACTCTCAACCAGCGTTGACATAAAACAATGCACTTCTTAAAAGCGATAGTGCAACAGTTTCTAACCTCACCATTGTTTCTTTTATGATTAACTTAAATTCATGTCCTTAATTATATTTCACCCACACCAGTAAAAAAGTTGTTTTTCCTGATTAACCTTATCCAAATTTTTAATAATTTTGAACGCCTTCATTAGATTTCCTCCTAACCTTTTTACTAACATAAGACCCCAACTTTCGATTGTCAATCCTCTCAATTGTGTTCTGTGAAGGTAATCATCCCCTACCTCTATGAAACTGTTGTCTGACAAACCCTTTCAATTGTCTCCTTTCTTACCCATTATGATTTCTCATAGCCTAACTGATTTGACAAAGCAGTTCTCCACCTATATTATCTCTGCAAAAATCTACCTCTATCTCTTTAACTCTATCTTTGTGCCCCTTTTTACAGAGCTGGGTGTTGTGCTTTTTTTTCAATTATTGTCACCCTTCTCAGTTCTGACCATCTTAGCAAATTCAATTTGTTTTTTTTTGATTACATATGATATTATTTATAATAGGAAGCAAACTGGTTTAGTAGTTCTCACTGCATCAAGTAAAGTGCCTCAGGGAACAGTGAACATTCTGTTCTGAGCTAGAGCACCAGCCATGGGCGTTTGTATGTATTAATTAAACAGGAAACAATATGGTTTGATTTTGTAGATTTGACTGATGCCTTCAAAAACACCACTGAAAATTGATGCTCCAGATTCAACTAACAGATTGTCTTTCACTGAAAGCAAGATAATTTATGTGCCAGGATATATCCTTGCATTTGTACTGGTCTAATTGGATTCAATTATTTCAACAGAGTTTAGAAGAGATTGTACAGATCCATGCAATAGAGGAAACTATAAAATTGGACAAAATTGGGAGTAAAAGCAATAGTCATTCTGCCATTATAATTATGAATAAGTATGTAGCCTCTGCCAGATACTGTAATTCTTAGAAATTAAAAGTGTATATTGCTTAGGTTGTTAAGACATGCGAATGCTTTGGACTTTTGTTCAAAGTTTGTGTTCTCCTTTCTTTTTCTCTCCGGCTTATTCCCTCCTGACAGCATACGTGCATATCTAATGATAGCTATGATTTTGACACTAGAACAACTTTAGGACATAGATTTGAAAATAAATTATAATTTATCTTGCCCATATTTGTTTGAGATAATTAAACAAAAGCACCATCTAAACCATAGATGTGTGATTGTGAGTTGGAATTTACTGACTGTCCATATATTAGCAGTTTTTTGTTTCCCTTCCTACTGCACCATCAAAAATTGATTCACCTTTAGACTTGCAGCAATTGAATGGATCAATCATAATAATTAGCTGGGGCTTTTCTCAAGTTTTTAAAATAAACTTATTTCTCTTCCTACATCTGTTTCTGTTTCTCCCAGTTTTCACTTTTCTGTCTCACTGAGTTTTTCTTTTAGACTTCCACTCTCTCTCTATTTCTCTAATTCTGCATTAATTGGAAATTTGGTTAGCTTAGTTGACTGGATAGCTGCATTGTAATAGGCAAAAGTGAGGACTGCAGATGCTGGAGATTAGAGTCAAGATTAGAGTGGTGCTGGAAAAGCACAGCAGGTCAGGCAGCATCCGAGGAGCAGGAAAATCGACGTTTCGGGCTAAAGTCCTTCATCAGGAATGATTCATCGCTCCTGATGAAGGGCTCCTGCCTGAAATGTCGATTTTCATGTTCCTCGGATGCTGCCTGACCAGCTACGTTGTAATGCAAAGTGACGCCAACTGATTGGGTTCAATTCCTACACCAGTTGATGTTATTTACAAGTCCTTCCTATGAAGTTAAAGATCATGCAACACCAGGATATAGTCCAACAGGTTTACTTGGAAGCACTAGCTTTTGCTTCGAAATCTCATGCTTCCAAATAACCCTTCAAATATAACCTGGTGTTGACTGATTTTTAACTTTGTACACCCCAGTCCAACACTGGCGCCTCCAAATCATCCTTTCTATGAACGACTCTCTTCTCAATCTCTCCCCCTGTCGGAGGTGTGATGACCCTCAGGTTAAGTCATCAGTGTGCTGTCGAACAGGAGAGCGGCCCCTTGGTCTAGTAGGAATATAATAATGTTGCCTTTATTTCTCTAATATGTTTGCACCGTTGTTATTTAAGTATTTCAGTGATAGAAAAGAGGTTTTTGTTTTCTTTTTTTTTTCTGTGTTAAGTTGTATCTGCTTTCTTCTCCAAGTCCCCTCTAAGTCTGGGTCTCTCTTTTTCTTTTTCTTTGTCTTTCTTTCTGAAGGTCCACCAATCTGCTGTACACTTTTCTAAATTGATTTTACCCTTTTCTGTGTTTCTTTATGTCTGATTACATTCTCTCCTTTTCCTGATACATTGAGGCCTGTAGACATATAAACCTCTGATCGCCTCAGGAACTAACTTGTTTTCTTCTAGAACATGGTGGCTGAGCTGTAAATTGAATATTGAGTTTATGCCAGGGTTTGTAGGATCAGGATATTGCATTGAGTGAGAGTGACGCTGCTCTTGAGTGAGAATGAAGTGCAGTGCCAGAGTTTGGGACCTGGAAATAGAAGAAATGACATGTGACAGTGTGAGAAAATAGGGCCAGTATTATGTTGCGATGATGGAGGACATGTCTATTGGCAAAAAAGCTGCGGTAGCCCCATCTTGAACTTTTCAGGGCGCTTTGACTGGATTTTATTTCATGAGATTTGAGGTTCATGTCCTTTTACTGCTGGTCACTGCGGGATTGCACCCATCCCAGAGAAACAAAATAGACTCCTGGCCTCGGAAAAGGGGCATAGGGGCCTGGGATCACCAGAGCCAGGCAGTGGTTGGTGAGGGCAGTGCAGGGCATTTGCCATGGGGGCATCCATTGTCAGGAAGAGAACTCCTCATGAGGTGCCGTGTGACCAATCTATGGGGTAAATCACCCACTTGTTATTTACAGTGGGAATTTAACCTTACCATCCCCACTCCATTCAGCAAGCCCACCCAACACTTGCTAAACTGCCAAATATATCAGTTTCCATGTCCATGTGACTAATATTATTTGGATCCACTTCCATCAATCGAACTTTTAATTCAAACCTTTGCACTTTCTTGTAGAGTGCAACATTTTCCCACTCCATTAATATCACTTCTCTGTAATCAGAATCCTTTTTAAGGCATTTTATATTTGAATCTGTAAACATCTGATATTTTGAGAGCGGTGAGATCAATTCACTTTACCAAACAATTGTCCACATCACATTCAATCCATTTGCAGGCAGACTGGCTACAATTTGGGAACCAATATCATGTCCACTTTGCATGCATACATTTCTTTATGAATTACTCCAATGCCATATTAGTGCAGCTGTTGGCAAGTGAACTGACTTCAAGGCTTCCAAATGATCATATTGTTCCCAGACAAGAGTGCAGCGGTAGACTTGCCCCGGAAATAGAGCATAACTGGAAAAATGAGGCAGACAGCAGGAATGTGGAAGGCTCCTTTAGGGCCTTGGATGGAGGTGAGGGAGGAGGTGTGACCCTTCTTCTGAAGTTGACAGCAACAGAAGAGGACTTTTGGTTAGGGACAGTTTGGAAGATGAATGCTGTTAAGTGGGCGGCACGGTGGCACAGTGCTTAGCACTGCTGTCTCACAGCAGCAGAGACCCGGGTTCAATTCCCGCCTCAGGCGACTGATTGTGTGGAGTTTGCACATTCTCCCCATGTCTGCGTGGGTTTCCTCCGGGTGCTCCAGTTTCCTCCCACAGTCCAAAAATGTGCAGGTTAGGTGAATTGGCCATGCTAAATTTCCCGTAGTGTTAAGTGCAGTGGTAAATGTAGGGGAATGGATCTGGGTGAGTTGCGCTTCAGCGGGTCGGTGTGGACTTGTTGGGCCGAAGGGCCTGTTTCCACACTGTGAGTAATCTAATCTACCTCAAGAAAGGACAGCAAAGTTGTGCTCCCTGGAAACATTGCCACTCACCCAAGATGGAGCCTCAGAAATCCTGTGAGAGGACAGTTACTGGACCGCTGTGACATCTTGGTCAAGATTAGAGTGGTGCTGGAAAAGCACAGCAGTGAAGCAGCATCGGAGGAGCAGGAAAAACAATGTTTTGGGCAAAGGCCCTTCATCAGGCCATTCCTTCCTGAAACGTTGATTTTCCTACTCCTCAGATGCTATCTGACTTGCTGTCCTTTTCCAGCACCACTCTAATCTTGACTCTGATCACCAGCATCTGCAGACTTCACTTTCGCCCCGTTGTGACATCTTGTACAGTCCTCTGATGATTGGTCCTCACAGCCGAGATTGTAGCAGTCTGAGCTTGTGTGCTCACAAGCTGAGCAGACATGGTTTGAGTTTAAGCTTCCCCAGCAGCCTTCAAACTTCTCCTCTAAGCTGGTTGTGCTGCTGTGAATATTATTTAAGTACAGAAAGACTGCAGAAAACCACAGAACAGAGGGAAGTGGGAGTCCTCATGTACAAATCACAAAAAGCAAGCATCCAAATTCAGTGGGTAAAAAAATGGGATGTTGACCTTTATTTCAAAGTCAATGGAGAATAAAAGTAGGGTCTTGCTAAAATTGCACAAGGCACTAGTCAGACCACAGCTGGAATATTGTGAAGTTTTAGTCCTTTTATTTAAGGAATGACATTCCGGTATTGGAGGCAGTCATAGAGTCACAGAATCATAGAGATTTATAGCACGGAAACAGACCCTACGGTCCAATTTTTCCATGCTGACCAGATATCCCAATCCAATCTAGTCCCACCTGCCAGCATCCAGCCCATATCCCTCCAAACCGTTCCTATTCATATATCCATCCAGATGCCTTTTAAATGTTGCAATTGTACCAGCCTCCACCACTTCCTCTGGCAGCCCACTCCATAAACGCACCACCCTCTGCATGCCCCTTAGGTCTCTTTTATATCTTTCCCCTCTCACCCTAAACCTATGCCCTCTAGTTCTGGACTTCCCCACCCCAGGGAAAAGACTTTGTCTATTTATCCTATCCATGCCCCTCATGATTTTATAAACCTCTATAAGGTCAGCCTTCAGCCTCCAACGCTCCAGGGAAAACAGCCCCCGTCTGTTCAGCCTCTCCTTATAGCTCAAATCATCCAACTCTGGCAACATCCGTGTAAATCTTTTCTGAACCCTTTCAAGTTTCACAACATCTTTCCAATAGGAAGGAGACCAGAAGGAAGGTTTATCAGGCTGATCCCATGTATGGAGGGATTTTCCTAAGATGAGAGGTTGAGTAGGTTGGACGTATACTCATTGGAGTTTAAAGAATGAGAGGAGATACTATTGAAATTTACAGCATAAGGCACTTAGACTGTTTGACAGGTTAGATGCAGAGAGCTTGTTTCCATTCTCTGGACGAATCTAGGACAAGAGGGCATCATCTCAGAGTTAGGAATCACCCAGTTAAGACAGAGGTGAGACCTTTTTCTCTCAGTGGGTAGTTAGTCTGTGGAATTCTCTACCACAGAGGGTTGACAAGGGTGGCTCAGTAAATATATTTAATGCTGAGATAAGGGAAGTGAGGGCTAAGGAGAAAAGGCAGGAAAGGGTTATCAAATCAGCCATGATCTCATTGACTAGTGGAGTAGACTTGATCAATTGAAAGGGCTACGTCTATTCCTATGTCTTATTGTCTAATGACCAATGGTAACTGAGGTATTGATCATCTGAAGTAGATGCTGCTCGGATCCAAAAATGTTCCAATGTACTTGACCATCACTTAGGCTCTGTACAAAGCTTTGTGCCAGTTGGTCCTACACTCTTCCATGTTCCTTGACATTGACTGCAGGTTTTCTCATAGGTTTCCTGATTCATTAAGGAATGAATGTTTGTGTGCACACCCACTACGCTGAATATGCGTCCTGACCTGTTAACATTCTCACCTGATTCCTCTGCAGCAAAACTTGAGTTTGAATTTACTCTTCGGGGAACTAGCTTTTGAACTATCTTCACTCCCTATCCTGGTAGCAGCAGATGTCTGGTGTCCCACCATATCCTCTTACCTAGTCTCTGAGAATGCTGGGTTAATCTATGAACTGGTGAATGCAAATGCAAAATCAAGTGGTGGTATATCTTTATCATCTCTCTTTTTCATTAGCATCCATTCACTACCTGTCCAGGCAGTACATTGGGTGTACCTGCAAGGTTAAAGGCTTGAAGGCAAACTAGTGTGTAGAATGAGAAAGTAAGTTAGGTGTGTGGAATGAGAAATAATTAAGATACCATATGTATATCTTCAACCACTTGGAAAACAGATGAGAGTGTGGGATGAGAAGCAAACAGTGTTTGTTAAGAAAGAGTTTGTTATGATATTATGTCATCCTTAGCTGTGACTATGGCTACATCCTTACAAATACCATCCAAAGGTGGCAAGCACCCACTCTTACATGGGGGCCTGGATATAAAAGAAAGCCTATTCTCCCACAGTTAACTTCTGCCACCTCTGGTTATGTGCCATCCTCTCCTGAAAGAGAGAAAGAGATGTATGAGTGAGAATTGTACAAAGCTGCAGTCACGGTTGAATAGCAGTGTATGTAAATTGTGAATTGTGGGTTTGAGACTTGGAGCAGTGTCTGAGGGGTGTGGTAGAACATGAAGGTTCAGTCTGAGTTCTGATTGATCGAGATTGCTGATAGGTGAATGATTGGGGGTGTGGTCATTTGATCAATGGCTGATAAAGTCTTGACAAGGACTCGACAAACTTTGCTTGTGCAGAAATATGAATGGAATCAAATCCATGATCACAAAACACTTGGTGCTGTCTTCTCTTTACCCATTCCTTGTGCTTGCACTCAGTCTTGTGCCAACTCATCCTAATTCGGGACCTTGTTTCTCAGGATACTGTGATTTCTTGGGCTGGCCCAACCAACCTTTTCATTTAGACTTAGTCACATGCCATTCCTTTTTATCCTTCATCTTAAAGTTCCTGATGCGTGCAGGCTGTGTGTTTCCAATCCTGTTTCTTCTGAAACACCTTTTTGGCTTCTTGCTGGCTCAATTATTACAATCCTGATCAAGTGTTGTACTGCCTGTTTGGATGTGACATTGAACCAAGGCATCCCTGCTCCCTCAGGTGAATGTAAAAGATTCCGTGGCAAAGCATAGCACGAGTTATCTCTGGTACTATGGTCAATATTTATCACCCAGTCAACACATAGAAACAGGAGAAAGTAGGAATTGCAGATGCTGGAGATCAGAGTCAAAATGTGTGGTGCTAGAAAAGCACAGCGGGTCAGACAGCATCAGAGGAGCAGGAGAGTCGATGTTTCGGGCATAAGATCTTCATCAGGAGGTTACAGGAACAGCTTATCTGGTCAATATCACATTACTGTCTGTCAGCAACTTGGCTACCACATTCTTTCATTGGAAGATTGATAGCACTTCAAAAGAACTTCATTGGCTGCAAAGTTGCTATATAAATGCAATTGTTCATATTTTCAACTTCCAGTTTCATAATTCACAGCCTCAGAGTAATTATTAATTTCTGATCATTTATTAAATTTTGTCTTTAAAGGCAACATATATCTTTGAGCTGTAGTTATCCCATTTTAGTTCTTATCAATTCTAGAAAGATAAAAATTCAGACTGGAGCTGGGGAAATGCAGTTGTTAACTGCTGTGAGAGAGATGGAAGGTGAGAGATTGCATGTCGGAGATTAATGATCTGATTGGTTTATGTGAAAATCTCATGATATTTTGTGTTTTCTGTCCTTTAGATCAAATACCTATAAATGGAGAAGTATAAAAAATGTTAAAATGAACTGACTGCACTATTTTACATTTTGCTATAAAGAACATTTGGCCCCTGGAACTTGCTCCCCCATTTGGTAAGACTTTGGCTGATCTGATTGTGGCCTTAACTATTCCTTCCACTTTCTAAACTTTTTGACTCCCATGTCAGTCAGGAATCTGCCTAATTCGGGCTTTAAAAATGTTTAATGACTCTGCTCTCATTGCTGTCTGCAGAAAAGAATTCTACAGACCAACACATCACTAAGAAAAAAAGTTTCCCCTCATTTTCAACCAAAATAGGAGACCCCCTATCTTTAGAAAGTGCCCCTAAATTTTCCCACAAATTGAAACATCCTTTCTGCAAGCACCCTGCCAATCCCCTCAGGATCTTCTACGTTTCAATGAGAATGCCTTATTTCTCTTCACTCCAGCGGATATACAGGCCCAACTTGTCCAAATTCTCCACAAAAGGCAGACCCTGCATTCCAGGAATCAGACAGGTGAGCCTCTCTGCACTGCTTCCAATATAATTATCATCTTGAGGTCTCTGTCAAAAGGAGGTCCGATCCACAGCACTGTGATCTTGATCATAAGTAGGGCAGGGAGTTAGGTTCTAAATGCATCACGGCCAGAACAGGGATTGAGCACCATTCGATTGGCACCAATCCAATCCACACTGACCACCCAGCCAACTCCCCAAGGAGTCCAAATTGCAGTGATGATGTACAGATATACACGCAGGTTATAGACTAGAGCTACAGACAGTGATTGTAAAGGCTCTGATTTCTATCTATCACATGGCTGACCAGGAAACTCACACACCTTTACCACTGGTCAGTGATGTACTGTGAAAGGATTTATAAGTCATTGTTAATCCTGTCAGGCTACATCATGAATGCATCGTCCATGACCATAAGACTTGAAGCTGGAACTTCTGGCCGGTAGGAAGAACATTACCTACTGTGCTACAAGACCTCCACTTTGCATTTAAACTCTTTCATAAATAACGAGATCAAATTGGTAAATATTACTCTAAATGTGATCTAAGCTTCTGCTCAAATTTTAAGATGTAAATAAAATGCATAGTGTATAGGATTAATAGAAATAGGACAGGAAAACTATTCTGTTGGATGAAAATAGCACTGATGGTGTCATGTGATCATAGACCATTCAGTATTGGATGCTCTCCACTGTCATTAACTGTTATAACTGTAAAATATACAGGGACACACAGACAGCATTTTTACTTCGAAAGATTGCAGAGCTGATTTCACACAGGGAAGCATGCTGTCAGTGCAGTTCAGAGAAAAAGGTGCAACATAACCACAATTCTCTGATCTGTACTACCCATGAATGGAAATGATATTTCCAAAAACACAGAAATGTACAGCATAGATACAGGTCACTCCCTTTAGAGGCCATTGGGCACTAAAGGGACTGGGGTGCATCATCATCACTCTGAATAATGATATTTTGGTTTGCCTTTGATCGGTTTCCATTCACTATGTTTCTGTTAATTGTTAGATGTCAGTTTGTTACAGTTCCCCAACAGGGGCTGTCTAACTTGTTTAAATTGTTCTAAAATGGTAAAAACAGGCTGGAAACTCCATGTAATCCATGTTCTCCACATGAAATGCCTCCCACACCTTTTTATCCATCCCTATTGGCATAATCTTATATTCCTTTCTTCCACACTTGGCAACCTAATTTCCTCTCAAACAATCTGTACTATTGCATTTGCCACACCTTGTTGTGAATCATTGAATAGAATCATAGGATCCCTACAGTGTGGAAGCACTGCCCAACATGTCCACACCAACCTTCTGAAGAGTAACTCACCCAGCTCCATTCCCCTACCCTATATTTACCAATACACCCAGCCTACACATCCCTGAACACGATGGGCAATTTAGTATGGCCAATTTACCTGACCTGCACAGCTTTGGACTGTGGGTCGAAACCGGAGCACCCAGAGGAAACCCACACAGACACGGGGAGAATGCACAAACTCCACACAGACAGTTGCCCCAGGTTGGAATCGAACCCAGGTCCCTGATGCTGCGAGGCAGCAATGCTAACCACTGAGCCACCCTGCCTCCAGGTTCCACATTTTAACCACTTATTTCTACAATTATGTTTAGAATTTATTAATGCAGCATAAAATATCAAATTTATCAAGCTGGATAACAAAAAGAAATGTCGAGTGAATTCTGCATTCAAAGTTCAGAATCTTGTACATCTCCTTAATGTAGTAAAACTGCCATTTGTGTTTATCTACTCTTCTGTCACTTTGTTTGGCATTACAAGATCAAAGAAATGCTGCAATCTGGCCAGCAGTTACATGAGTAAGGATATTTCACTTTGCCAGCCTGCTGCTAAAGTGAAGGAAAGTGTGCCATCACTTGCATAAAGGTTAATTCTGTGGCCGTATGTTCCTTCAGCTGCTTGTCTCACAGGGTTTAATGCCATCCTCACATCCTGCTTGCTTTTGGCACTTTCCTTGATTGCAGAGGGAGACTATTTTCAACTCCGTTGCTGTTTCTGAAGCCAGCCAGTGCAGTCATTAATTTTATGCTCTTTTTATGCTGCACTGCAGGCTCTGAAGTGGCATCCCCATGGATGCTATTCTAAATGCCAGAAGTATAGTGCAAAACAGGTGAATTTGCATAGTTATAGTGAAAGTATGGAGAGTACAAAGAGGTGACCCAACCCCAGTAACTGTCTACATTGGCAGCATCCAATATAAATGCCTATAAGCCAAAAGATGTATTTTTAAAGTGAAGTCAGACTCTGCAAATACAAACAGAGCGGCATGGTGGCTCAGTGGTTAGCACCAGTGGTTAGCATTCCTGATGAAGGGCTTTTGCCGAAACGTCGATTTTCCTGCTCCCCGGATGCTGCCTGACCTGCTGTGCTTTTCCAGCACCACTCTGACCTAGCCACTAATGGTCACCTTTAGCAGCTACTCATTCTTCCAGGCTGATTCTTATCCAGTCTTTTTTATGCATAACTGATTTTCTCTCTACATGGGCTCCTTCTCTACCTATTGTTTACTCCTTTTCCCTCCCTCCACCCGCACAACTTACTTTCAGCATATACTGTATACCAATCTTTGCCAAGGTACAAGATTAGAGTGGTGCTGGAAAAGCACAGCAGGTCAGGCAGCATCTGAGGGGCAGGAAAATCGATGTTTTGGGCAAAAGCCTTTTCAAGATACACTGAGTTCTGAGAAGAGTCACTGGACCCAAAACATTAACCCTGCTTTTCCTCTACCGATCCTGTCAAACCTGCTGAGTATCTCCAGCAATTTCTGTTTCTATTTCTCAAAAGTGATAACCTTACTTCCATGCATTTCCATTCCATTGAAGCTCTGACTTACCTTTTTGTACATTACTTCCTATCCTATTCTTCTTCCCCAAGAAACTAGACAGCACAAATTCTCTAACATGTTCACTAAGTGTTTGTCCTGGCCATTATCGAACTGTTTCTTCAGGGAACGATGTCCCTGCGTTCTTCATGGCTACCACCCTCATCGACTCTTTGTTCACACAAGGCAGCCTCACCACACCATCCGCATTGAAAACTGAAGGATCAGTGCATTAACAGTTAAAATGAAAAGGGTTCACACAAATTGTACAGCAAATAAGGAATAACAGCTGGCCATGACTTGTAGGATTGTAATTTAATTGAGGAGCTCATGTGATACCATAAATCAAAGGATTAATTTAATACCGCTTTCCAATTACATTGCCAATTATTTTTATTCTATTTTCTTTATATACCATTTCCTCAAAAAAGTGAAAAGAACATTAGTCTGTTTGCCAGGAAAATCTTAAGTTGTGAATTCAAGATCCTGAGATTTCTGGAGTATAGCCCTGTCATCAGAGGTGTGACAGAACAGGACCTTTGACTACAGTCTGACCTGATGTTGTTATATTCACAAATCGTGACTTACTGGGCTATTTATATAAAGAGAGTAGACAAACACATGCCATTTATTGTGGTGTATAAGCATCTGCCCCACATTGAGGTTGTACTCAGAGCTGGGTGGCAAATAATTGAATACCAGCGTTCTGCACGCCAATTGGATATTTGCACTGTAACAACAGCAAATTGGGTGCAGAAAAGACAGGAATTCTACAGGGATATTCTCCCACCCCTGCATAAAGAGAAAGACAAAATGTCTATTCTTCCTCACCATCAGAACTTGCATTGAGGAGTGTTATAAGCAAGGCCATGATGCCCCTAATAATGCTGTGGCCATGTTCATCTGAAGCATCCAGGATACTTTGACAATAGACAATAGGTGCAGGAGTAGGTCATCAGGCCCTTCGAGCCAGCACCACCATTCATTATGATCATGGCTGATCATCCACAATCAGTATCCTGTTCCTGCCTTATCCCCACAAGCCTTGATTCCAATATCTTTAAGAGCTCTATCCATCTCTTTCTTGAAAGTATCCAGAGACTTGGCCTCCACTGCCTTCTGAGGCAAAGCATTCCATGTACCCACCACTCTCTGGGTGAAGAGGTTTCTCCTCAAATCTGTTCTAAATTACCTAACCCTTATTTTTTAAACTGTGTCCTCTGGTTCTGGACTCACACATCAGCGGAAACATGCTTCCTGCCTCCAGAGTGTCCAATCCTTTCATAATCTTAATCAATCAGATCCCTTCTCATCCTTCTAAACTCGTGTATACAAGCTCAGTCGCTCCAATCTTTCAACATATGATAGTCCCGCCATTCCGGAAATTGACCTTGTGAACCTACGCTGCACACCCTCAATAGCCAGAATGTCCTTCCTCAAATTTGGAGACTAAAACTGCACACAATACTCCAGATGCGGTCTCACTAGGGCCCTATATAGCTGCAGAAGGACCTCTTTGCTCCAATACTCAATTCCTCTTGTTATGAAGGCCAGTATGCCATTAGCTTTCTTCACTGGCAGATGTACCTGCATGCTTGCTTTCATTGACATGTACAAGAACACCTAGATCTCATTATACTTCCCCTTTACCTAACTTGACTCCATTTAGATAGTAATCTGCCTTCCTGTTCTTGCCACCAAAGTGGATAACCACACATTTATCCACATTAACAGCATCTGCCATGCATCTATCTACTCACCTAGCCTGACCAAGTCACCCTGTATTCTCATAACATCCTCCTCACATTTCACCCTGCCACTCAGCTTTGTGTCATCAGCAAATTTGCTAATATTACTTTTAATACCTTCATCTATATCATTTATGCATATTGTAAACAGCTGCAGTCCCAGCACCGAACCTTGTGGTACCCCACTGGTCACCACCTGCCATTCTGAAAGGGACCCGTTTATCACTACTCTTTGCTTCCTGTCAGCCAATTTTCAAGCCAAGTCAATATTTTACCCCCAATACCATATGCCCTAATTTTATGCACTAATCAAAGGCTTTCTGAAAGTCCAGGTACACTGCATCCATTGGCTTCCTTATCCATCTTCATAGTTACATCTTCATAAAATCCAGAAGATTAGTCAAGCATGATTTCTATAGACCCTCCAATAGCAACAGAGACTTGGAGGAGCAGATTGGGAGGCAGATTTTGGAAAGGTGCAGAGTTAACAGGGTTGTTGTAATAGGTGACGTTAACTTCCCTAATATTGATTGGAAACTCCTTAGTTCAAATAGTTTGGAGGGATCAGTTTTTGTCAGGTGTGTCCAGGAAGGGTTCCTGACTCAATACGTAGATAGGCCGACTCAAGGGGAGGCCATATTGGATTTGGTGTTTGGCAACAAGCCATGCAAGGTGTCAGATCTTTCAGTGAGAGATCAATTTGGTGATAGTGATCACAACTCTCTGACCTTTACTATATTCATGAAGAGAGATAGGAGCAGACAGTATAGGAAAGTATTTAATTGGGGATGAGGTGTTATAATGCTATTAGGCGGAACTGGGGCACCTAAACTGGGACAGATGTACTCAGGGAAATGCACAACAGAAACGTGGTGGTTATTTAGGGCGCACTGGCTGATGGTGCTTTACAGGTTTGTCCCACTGTAGCAAGGAAGGGATGGTCGGTTGAAAGAACCTTGGGTAACAAGGGATGTGGAACATCTAGTCAAGAGGAGGAAGAAAGCTTACTTAAGGTTGAGGAGGCAAGTAACAGACAGGGATTTAGATGGTTACAAGATAGCCAGAAAAGAACTGAAGAATGGACCCAGGAGAGCAAGAAGGGGGCATGAAAAAGCTTTAGCAGGGAGGATTAAGGAAAATCCTAAAGCATTCTGGACTTACGTGAGGAACAAGAGGCTGGCCAGAGTGAGGCTAATCAGGGATAGTGGAGGGAACTTGCACCTGGAGTTGGAGGAGGTAGGTGAGGTCCTTAATGAATACTTTGCTTCAGTATTCACTACTGAGAGGGACCTTGACATATCTGAGGACAGCGTGAAACAGACTGATATGCTTGAACAGGTTGATGTTATGAAAGAGGATGTGCTGAAAGTTTTGAAAATCATGAGGATAGATAAGTCCCCTGGGCCAGACGGGATATACCCTAGGTTACTACAGGAAGTGTGAGAAGAGATTGCTGTGCCTTTGGCGATGATCTTTGTGTCTTCGCTGTCCATTGGAGTTGTGCCAGATAATTGGAGGGTGGCTAATGTTATTCTCTTGTTTCTAGAAAGGGAATAGGAATTATCCTGGGAATTACAGACCACTCAGTCTCATGTCTGCGGTGGGTAAAGTATTGGAGAGGATTCTGAGAGACAGGATTTATGATTACTTGGAAAACCGTTGTTTGATTAGAAATAGTCGGCATGGCTTTGTGAGGGGCAGGTCATGCCTCACAAACCTTATTGAATTCTTTGAAGATGTGACAAAACACATTGATGAAGGTAGTACAGTGGATGCGATGTACATGAATTTTATCAAGGCCATTTGTTAAGGTTCCACATGCTCGGCTCATTCAGAAAGCAAGGAGGCATGGGATACAGGGAAATCTGGCTGTCTGGATACAGAATTGGCTGGCCCATAGAAGACAGACGGTGTGGTAGATGGAAAGTATTCAGTCTGGAGCTCGGTGACCAGTGGTGTTCCAGAGGGATCAGTTCTGGGATTTTTATAAATGACTTGGATGAGGCCGTGAAAGGGTAGGTTAGTAAGTTTGCCAATGACACAAAGGTTGGTGGAGTGGTGGATAATGTGGAGGGCTGTTGTAAGTTGCAACGGGACATTAACAGGATACAGAACTGTGCTGAGAAGTAGAAGATGGAGTTCAACCTGGAAAAATGTGAAGTGATTCACTTTGAAAGGTCGAATTTGAATGCAGAATGCAGGGTCAAAAGCAAGATTCTTGGCAGCGTGGAGGAACAGAGGGATCTTGGGGTCCATGTCCATAGATCCCTCAAAGTTGCCACCCAAGTTTATAGGGTTGTCAAGAAGACGTAGTGTGTGTTGGCTTTCATTAGCATGAGGACTGAGATTTGGAGCAGTGAAATTATGCTGCAGCTCTATCGAGCCCTGGTTAGGCCACACTTGAAATATTGTGTTCAGTTCTGGTTGTCTCATTATAGGAAGGATGTGGAAGTTTCCGAGACGGTGCAGAGGAGATTTACCAGGATGCTGCCTGGACTGGAGGGTACGCCTTATGAAGAAAACCATGAGGGAGCTAGGGCTTTTGCTGCTGTGGTTCTGTTCGCCGAGCTAGAAGTTTTTGTTGCAAACGTTTCGTCCCCTGTCTAGGTGACATCCTCAGTGCTTGGGAGCCTCCTGTGAAGCGCTTCTGTGGTGTTTCCTCCGGCATTTATAGTGGCCTGTCCCTATACAGGGGACGAAATGTTTGCAACAAAAACTTCCAGCTCGGCGAACAGAACCACAGCAACGAGCACCCAAATCTTCTCACAAACTTTGAGCTAGGGCTTTTCTCATTGGAGCAAAGAAGAATGAGAGGTGCCTTTATAGAAGTGTACACGATGATGAGAGGCACGGATAGAGTGGATAGCCAGAGACTTTTCCCCAGGGCGGAAACAGCTATCACAAGGGGGCATAATTTTAAGATAATTGGAGGAAGGTTGAGTGGAGATGTCAGAGGTAGGTTCTTTACATGAAGAGGGGTGGGTATGTGGTATGCACTGCCAGCAGTGGTAGTAGACTCAGATACATTAGGGACATTTAAACGACTCTTGGATAGGCACATGGAAGATAGTACAATAAAGGATGTGTAGGTTAGTCTGATCTTAGATTAGGATAAAAGGTCAGCATAACATCGAGGGCCAAAGGGCCTGTGCTGTGCTGTACTGTTCTATGTTCTGTGTTGGCACGAGTCTAAGCTACTGATGCCATGTGCGTAAGAATACCTTCAGCAGAAGAAATTCTCTATATCAAATCAACAGTAATTATTTATTACTTTGTATTTAGTGGCTATTTATATTACATCTGAGATACATACTTGTCCCCTGTGAGACAATCAAGCTCAATTTAAGACGAGGTACTCCTTATTGTTAGCTACATTGACTTAGAACTAGAGCAACAACTAAAACACAACATTTACAGCCACACGACTGACTAGCTCCTGCCAGGAACAGTCCTTCATATCTGATGGGAGCAACATATCTCATTTTTGTCTCCAAGTCAGTTAACCCTCTCAGCTATAAACTATTTTATACAATATGTAAAGAACGTGCATTCATATAGCAGACTGGACAACCTCAGCACATCCCAAAGAGCACGACAACTTCACTTTGTCCTTTTCACTTGATCCAGGCTGGATGGTCAAAATCAATCAAACAATTAAAATTTTGGCCCTTTTTCAGTTCAGGTTTACTCACTTTTATTTCATGCTTTCTCATAGTAAAAGTGTGTTGAGACGTAGGAAATTGAAGCAATGCATACAATTAACAAGCAAGTGTCCACGTTATGCCTGTCAAGAACTGACTGTACATCTTTCAGCTACAATCAATATCCATTCAAGAAGTGTTAAACTGATAATGATGTAACCCTGTTAGCTATGTTGAACCGCAGCCATTTGCTGCAAGATGTCAGTTTACCTGATAGTTTAGCAATATGTTGAAGGTTAGGTATGTCCTGCTAGTGTATGAGGAAGTATAATAACCATTGAAAGAGCTCTAAGTGTCTGAAAGCTAGGCTGTCAATCTCCTCTTTAGCCTGAAGGGAATTCCCTCCTAAGCATCGCATTTATTTCTGTGACACTCTTTAGTTACACGTCCCAATATACTTTTTTGACAGTTCTTAAAGAAGCAAAACAATCTTGAAAAAAAAAGAAACCATTTATTGTTCTAGAAAGGTATTACAGGGGATTAAATGTTCCACGTTGCAAAGATGTTATTCAATTCCTGCTCTTACATAAACTGAAGGGCATGCCGCCCTCAGTGTCAGTATAACCTTATTCATATACTGTATTAGTTACCAGTGAGCTGTGGTGTAGCATGATATCATGAACGGATTAGAAACCATTCCTACATAGGAGCCTGTGGAATTACTGGCAAATAATGGAATTGTTTCAAATGCAATAAAAAAACAGCAAAAACTAATTAAATGAAATACATTGTTCTATTAGTTAAAGAGTTTTGAACTGTTATTTTGCTATTTAAGTTCTGGCACATCCAACACTAAAGCAAATTTGACACATGCTCTTAGTCAAAACGTTAATTACTCA
>NC_057740.1:25772997-25796130 GCF_004010195.1 Chiloscyllium plagiosum | reverse complement strand
CTCTTCAACCTTCATCACATATCCTCTTTGAGGGTGGCCTGGTGGCTCAGTGGTTAGCACTGCTGCCTCACAATACCAGGGACCCTGGTTCAATTCCACCCTCAGGCGACTGTCTGTATGGAGTTTGTATTTTCTCTCCGTGTCTGCGTGGGTTTCCTCCAGGTGCTCCGGTTTCCTCCCACAGTCCAAAGATGTGCAAGTTAGGTGAATTTGTGAAGCCAAATTGCCCATAATGTTCAGGAATGTGTAGGTTAGGTGCATTAGTTAGGAGTAAATGTCGAGTAATAGGGTATGGGATGGCTTACTCTTCAAGGGGTCGGTGTGGACTTGTTGGGCCGAATGGCCTATTTCTATACTGTAGGGATTCTATGATTCTTTGTTTGCTTCCACCACTGCATGAAAGGATAATGCTGACTATACTGCACAGAGTCCATAGTATATACACTGCACCACAATCAGGAGGCTGTATAATAGAGTCATCATCCATGGTTGCAGAGGATAGCACTTGTCTCCTAGTAAACATCCTTGTAGCCCTTGATATGTAGCTGGAACATGAAAGCCTGCAAGAACATAGGCATGATGGACATCTTCCAGGGTGACCGCATTGATTTCTATAATGCGGTACTGATTAAATGGAACCCTTTTGTGTTGATGAAGTCAGCTGCATTATGATATGACATTCCCAACACTTTGCGTGTACAGTTTATTACCCCTGAACCTGGGGGAAGCCAGCTATATTGGCAAAGCCTGCAGCCTGGGCTGTAGCACTGACCACATCGTGGGGAAACAAGAGCAAGTGGTGTGATCTGACATAAATTGCATTGGTAACAGGCTTGATTCACTTATGGGTTCAAGATTGAGAGATCCTACACAGGTCCTCAATAGATCCTTAGAATTGGCCAGTTACATAAAAGATTAGTGCAGCTGCCACTTTGAAAGCCATCAGGATACAAAGGCCATCTTTCCAGGGCTTGTGTCTGCCCTAAACAATGAGGAAGACAGAAGCACTGGGAACCTGTCAGTTCGAATGAGGTAGCAAAATGCAAAAAGGTAAGGTAAGGCAAGGCAGAGACATTGTCAACATTCAGAATGGGCCACGGTGAGAGACTCCAACATTGGTTAGGCTTAGGGTTAGGGTTAGGGTTAGGGTTAGGGTGGGGGAGGTGAATCGCCCAGCACCAAAAGATGGCGCCTGAGGATCAGTGACGTTGATGTTAGTTGGATCTGGCGCAGACGGTGGCGAGATGGTGGCAGCTCTGAGTTGGCTCAGAACTCAATATAGTTGGACTTCTCGTTAACTATATCTTTTCATTTATCTCATAATCTCACTATCAAAATGGCGCTGTATTGTGGCGATGAATGAAAGCTTCTCACTGTATTCTATTGTAAAATACAAATGACAATAAAATCAATCATAATTCATAATTCAAAGTGAGTAAGCACTAAGAGAACAAGCAAATGAGCCCTAAAATGCAGCCTGCTCCAATGCACGAGCTGGGGACCAAGTGGCCCAGCAGCAGCATTCCAGCTAAAGATAATAGTGAGCTCCAAAAAATCAATCGGGTTAGTGAGACATGAGTTCCCATGCACAAAGCCATGTTGACTATCTCTAATCAGTCCTTGCCTTTCCAAATACTTGTAAATTCTGACACTCAGGATTCTCTCCAACGACTTGTCCACCACCAATGTCAGGCTTACCGGTCTATAGTTCACTGGCTTTTCCATACCACCCTTCTTAAATAGTGGCACTATGTTAGCCAACCTCCAGTCTTCCAGCACTCACCTATGGCTATCAATGATACAAATATCTCAGCAAGGGGCCCAGCAATCACTTTGCTAGCTTCCTATACACCTGATCATGTCCGGGGATTTATCTACCTTTATGCATTTAAGATGTCCAGCACTCCCTTCTCTGTATTATGGACATTTTGCAAGAGGTCGCTGTTTATTTCCACATGTTCCCTATCTTCCATATCCTTCTACACAGTAAACACTACTGCAAAATATTCATTTAGCATCTCTCCCATCTTCTGCAGTTCCAGATATAGACTGCCTTGCTGACCTTTGAGGAGTCCTATTCTCTCGCTAGTCACCCTTTAGTCCTTAATGTATTTGTAGAATCCCTTTGGATTCTCCTTAACTCTGTTGCCAGAGCTATCTCATGTCTCATTTTTGCCCTCCTGATTTCCCACTTAAGTATACTCCTACTTCCTTTATACTCTTCTAGGGAATCACTCAATTTCTGCTGTCTGTACATGATATATGCTTCCTTCTCATTCTTGACCAAAACATCGATTTCTCTAGTCATCCAGCATTCCCTACATCTACCAGCTTTGTCCTTCACCCTAACAGGAACTTGCCCTGCCTTTAATGTTGGAGACTGTCACCATCTAGTCTCTCTGCCAAGTGTGGGAATAGCAAATTGCATATAAATTAGGCAATACTAGTTAATAATGAGATGGAAATAGATGTATATAGGTCTCTCGCTATTCTCTACTGAGATTCCTGTCTCAGTGTTCAAATCTTGGGTGGAAAAATCAGACTTTTTCAACTTTGAGAATCACATTTGTTTTAATCTCGCCATATTTTCTCAAATGACTCGCCATTGCCCATATTATTCAATGCAATGTGGTTTAATATATCTGATAAAACATGCATATTACACACACTGAAATTAAATATAACAGAACAAAAGTACATTGAGAGAAAACATAAAGCTGGAAATTACCGTTGTCCATATTGTTGCCAAATGTTTTATGAGTTCCAACCTATATTCCTGTCTCCTCTCCCTCAACATGTTGTCAACTCACATTTTTTAAATAATTTGATATCTTTGTTAGAATAATGACATGGGAAATTTGGTTTGAGTATGATAAGTAATAGTACATCAATGACATTTATCCTAGAGTCCATTAATACAGGAATTTTGATCATGAGCTAGAAGGTATTCTGGCTTTATTCTATTGACAAATAAGAAACAGAAATATCTGTTGTATCTAATTTAGTGTTTTTCAATCTTTCAGCCCTAAATTAGTTAATGCATTAAATTTTCACATTTCTGGTTATCCAGAGAGTGGTATGCAGGGAGCATAGTCAAGAGCATTTTCTTTGCATCACCACAACCATTTCCCCTGTTAACTGCAGGTCATTGAAGATACCTGTTATTTTTAAAAAATCATTAATATTTTGGTGTGTCCGCTGTGTTTGCCTGTCCTTGGACTCTTATAGTCGAGCCTATTTCTCTTTGAGTCATACAGTCATAGAGATAGAGAGTCATAAAAACAGACCCTTACGCCCACTCGTTCATGCCAACCAGATATCCTAAATTAATCTAGTCCCATTTGCCAGCATTTGGCCCATATCCCCCTAAACCCTTCCTATTCATATATCCAACCAAATGCCTTTTAAATGTTGTAATTGTACCAACATCCATCACTTCCTCTGGCAGCTCATTCCATACACACACCACCCACTGTGTGAGAATGTTGCCCCTTAGGTCCCTTTTAAATCTCTCCCCTTTTGCCCTAAACCTATGCCCTCTAGTTCTGGACTCCATCACCACAGGGAAAAGACGTTGTCTATCCTATCCATGCCCCTCATGATTTTATAAACCTCTGTAAGATAACCCCTTAACCTCCGAAGCTCAATCTAGTATGTCTCACTGGTCTTCAGTACTGGACAGTAAGAATTTTGGGCATAGGAATTATGTTCATTGCCTTTGCCAGCCACTGCAAAATGCACTTCACTATTCCCATCTGAAATAACTCCACAGAGGCCTGTATCCCATCACTAAGTCATCCTTTGGCCCTGATCCAGCTCCCTCAGGGCCAGCTGTCAGAGTGAACTGAACCTTTGACACTCCTGTTTATACCTGTCAGCCAGGGCTCCCTGATTGGACCAACCTCAACCAGGGAACTCATATTCATGAGGTCCATCTGGCTGACTTCAGTACAATCACTATACCATGCATGTCATCCCATGATATTTGCTGTGGTCGAGGTCCCCTCATTTGGTTGACATATTGAAAAAGATACTCAGCACAGGCCTCAGGGACTTTCTGGAACAATCTGTTCATTTATTATAGAAATGAGGAGGAAAATCAAGGATTTGAAGGGAAGCTCCTTAATGTCACTTGGCAATTCCTCATGCAGCCTATAATAAACTAGCCACTTGCAATATAAACACTTTAGATCCAAATCACTTGCAATATTTCCGAGAGTTCTGTGCTTAGCATACCTGGTAGGAACAATGTTTTGCATTAGATAGAAGATCACATGTATTGTATGAAATTGTTCATCCAAGCAATACAGGGATCAAGGAAGTTGCTAAATCCTGAACTTTAAACAACAGATGATGTAAGTGTCTGCAATGTTTATCCATGTTCTTTGTAATTTTCTTCTTTTTGAATGGAGCTTTTATTTCATGTAATTTTAGCCATATGTGCTGTGTTCTCATCTCTTCGCTGACCTTTTCCTAGTCTGAAGACGTGATAGGAAATGCAGTTATGGTAATGTAGTCTGTTGTCTTCTTGATCCTGAAATGAAGACTTGTATCACCACCAAATGTTATACTTAGTGCCCCATCTGCAAAATAACAATGGCCACCTATGGAGAGCAGTCATCAAATTCCCAACAAAGTCTTGATTCAAACATAGTTCCCTGAATAAAAAAAATACTGTATTGCTAAAGGTATCAAATGAAAAAGTGCTTTCCTGTCAGATGACATCATAGTGACTGATTGTCAATAATGCAGTTGTAGCACCCATTTTGATTTGATTTGATTTGATTTATTACATTTACGTGTACTGACATACAGTGAAAAATGTTGTCTTACATGCTTTACAGGCTGATCATACTATACAAGTCCATCAGGGTAACAGAAAAGAGAGCAGGATACAATATTACAGCTGCGGAAAAGATACAGAGAGCAACATTAACATTAAAGAAATTCATTAGAAGTTTGATAACAGAGGGGAAGAAGCTGTTCTTGAATCTGGTTGTACGTGCAAACAAGCTTTTATATCTTCTGCCTTACAGAAGAGGGTGGAAGAGTATAACCAGGGTGGGAGGAGTCTTTGATTATGTTGGTTGCTTTCCTGGTGCAGCAGGAAGTATAGGTGACATTAACGGATGGAAGACTGTTTTGTGTGATGGACTGGGCTTTGTTCACAACTCTCTATACTTTCTTTTGGTCTTGGGAAGAACAGTTGCCATTGCTTTGATGCATCCAGATAGGATGCTTCCCATGGTGCAACTATAAAAATTCGTAATAGTCTTTGTAGACATGCTGAACTTCCTTAGCCTCCTGAGGAAGTAAAGGCATTATTGTGCTTTCTTGATCATAGTGTCAATGTGGGTGGACCAGGACATGATTGTTGATGATTGTCACTCCAAGAAACTTGATGCTTTTGACCATCTCCACCTCAGCATCATTGATGCAGACAGGGGCATGCACTCCACTCTGCTTCCTGAAATCAATTATCAGCTCCTTCACTTTTTGCACTTTCTTTTCAAATAGAAAATTATTTCACTGAGAAATAACCATTATGATTTGTCAGACATGAGGTTGACTCTTTATGGCTATTTTATTCTAGATTCTATTTTATTTCTATCCATTTGAGGAGCACATAATTGTCACTACAGTCAGCAAGAAAGGTGGCAATGCATCTTTAGCAACCAAACTAAGAAAGGGGAATGATCCTGTGTCTCCACTACCTCTCAGTTAGAGGAGTATTAAATTTGACAGGTTTGAAGATTGTTGGAAGAAACAGAGTTTGCAAGTTAGTGTTTTAAATCTAGTTCAATTGTACTCGTTGACTTGAATGAGTGGAGCTGACAGCCAGAGTCAATTTATGCTCCAGCAATTTGTGAATAGATCTCTCGAGAAACCATCTTTGAACTTGTGCAGCCACTTAATTATTTTATTTGACTCCAGCTGCCAATGGAACCCGAAATAAGGGAAATAGTTTATCCTTGTCTGAGATGGACTTCAGCCTGATTTTATTTTCCTTGTAACTCATTGTTATAGGTAATCTCTCAACACTATAGCATAACAAAGCCTTTTTTTAAACGTCTTTATAATCCAACTCTTACTTAGTTATCCCTGTGAGTTAATAAAATAAATTAAGGTACAAACAAGAAGCATTCAGTCAATGAAAACCATAGTTTCCATAGTCCTGGGTACAGTGCCAGATATCCTATTATGAAATGGAAGAAATAATCTGCAAAAATCTTCCTGGATCCAAAAACATCGGATAAAATCCACAAATGTCATGCTTCCCCACAGCTTTACTATTCACTTCACAAATACCACACAAAAAACAGATAAGTAGCTAGTAACTTATGTGCCACACAAGTGCCAGGCAATGACCATCATCAACAAGGAAATGTCTTCATTTAGAGGGCAATAAATCTTTGGAGTTTTCCAGTCCTTGAACATGGTCAGTCGGTTCAAAACTGAGATTCTTAGAAGATCAGATACTAATGGCTCTCAGGAATTATGAGGGTATGGCAGAAATATGACATTGAGGTTGATGATCGTCATGATCTAGACAGGTTGACCAGGTGGAGGAACTGAATGGCCTATTCCTGCTCTTCTGCTCCTATATTCCTATTCCTATGTTCCTAATCATCCCCACTTGACATTCAGTAACATTATAATAACTGAACCCTGCATTATCAATGGTGGTAATCATTGACTATAACTAAACTGAATTGTGTCAGCTACAAGAGCTGGTCGGAGATACAGAATTCTGTGGCAAGTAACCCACCTCCTGACTCCCCAAAACCTGTCCACCATCTTTAACGCACAAGTCAGGAATGGATGGAATACTCCTCACTTACCTGGATGGGCAGCTCAAGGCATTCAATATCAATCAGGACAAAGCAGCCTGCTTAATTGGCACTTCATCCATCACCCTCAACACTCATTCCCTCCACCACTGAAGCATAGTGGCAGTAATATGTACCACCTACAAGTTACACTGCAGTAACTCATCAAGGCTCCATCATCCTGCACCTTGCATCCTGGTAAAAACAGGGACTGCAGATGCTGTAAACCAGATTCTAGATTAGAGTGGTGCTGGAAAAGCACAGCAAATCAGGCAGCATCTGAGGAGCAGAAAAATCGACGTTTTGTGCAAAAGCCCTTCAGCAGGAATAGCACTAACTCATCAGCATCTCCCTGACATTTACAATGTAAAGGACAAGAGCAGCAAATACATGCAAGTGCCCCAACCTGCAAGTTGGAGATAATGAGAACTGCAGATGCTGGAGAGTCAGAGTGGATAAAGAGTGGACCTTTCATCGATTCCCCTTCTCCTCTGAAGCTGCTTGTCCTGCTGTGCTTTTTCCAGCTCTACTCTTTATCCACCCCAACTTGCAAGTTCCCTTCCAAGCCAAACACCACCCTGACCTAACATTATATCACCATTCCTTCACTGTTGTTAGGTCAAAATCCTGAAACACACTCTCTAACAGCATTGTGGAGGCCCTGACACTTTCTCAAGGGCATTTGGGGATGGGCAATAAATGCTGGCCTAGCCAGCAAATGTCCACATCCTGTGAACAAAAAAAAGTATTACTCTTATTTCCCAAATTCCATCCACACAGAGAGCATTACATCTTATGAAATATTTGATTATCTTCTTGCAACAATATTCCAATGTTTTTCCATTTCAAGATTTTTTAACGATACCATATATTTTCCCTTTCTTTACTTAATGTTAATTTTATCGGATTCTTCATTCCTTTTTGGACATTTTTTTCCTTAATCATACTTGAGAATACAATTATTATGTCAAAAGTAAACAACCAATTGTTTCACCTCATGTATGGGACCATCCAGTCCAGTCTCTGTTCCACACACAGTACTGATTAAAATTGCAAATGTAACCATGATTCAAGTCCCTCTTCATTTGCCATGTCCATATTCAATGATTTTTGATGTCATTGTGTCCCTTCCTCCTCCACAGCTTGAACTCTTTTATTGCTTCCACAGATAGCTAACACCACAAACTCATTATACACCAAATTATTTTCAAGATAGCCATTATTTACACCAGATCAGCAATTGGTAGGTCTTTAACTGACTGAAATGGAAATAAGCCCAACCCTTTAGGATAATTGTTGGTGCAAATTGAAATGGGTCTACAGAGCGCACTGAAGTTAGGTTAACATAAAATAGGTGGCACAGTGGTTAGCACTGCTGCCTCACAGCACCAGAGACCTGGGTTCAATTCCCGCCTCAGGCGACTGACTGTGTGGAGTTTGCACGTTCTCCCCGTGTCTGTGTGGGTTTCCTCCGGGTGCTCCGGTTTCCTCCCACCATCCAAAGATGTGCAGGGTCAGGTGAATTGGCCATACTAAATTGTCTGTAGTGTTAAGTAAGGGGTAAATGTAGGGGTATGGGTGGGTTTCGCTTCGGCGGGTCGGTGTGGACTTGTTGGGCCGAAGGGCCTGTTTCCACACTGTAATCTAATCTAATCTAGGTGATGGCAAGTCAGTCAACATTCTGCATTTCACCTGATTTATATTTCCATTCAAGTAAAAACTATAGACTGGATCCCATCTCTGGAAGGAAACATCCAAATTAATATTCTAGTATCCCAAATACCTTAATGGCTATTATCATTATCCTCACAACCAGCTTGAAATTCCCTTTCTTCTATACAGTCATAAACGTCTTGCTCTCACCTATCCACACTAATCCAGAAACTCCATTAATTCAATCCTGTACTGAACTATTAAGCATCACCTTTTGTGTAAATCCCTACTGCCTGTCTTGTGCTCCTATTGCTCCCCTGAAGGACTCCCATGGTTTTAGCTTGGAAAATAGAAGGATACCAACCTTCCCCTGAAGATATTTCAGATGGCTGTGGTAAGTGATTTCGAGAAATCCTGAGCCTTGAGTGTTGTATGAGTTTTTCTCACTGCCAACCTCCATGTTGCAGGAGTTTGTGGTATTGCTTACCATCGGGTAGGTTTGCTGCCATCATCCTTTTTTTGTGGGTGACTGCCGTGGTGGAGGAAGACCACTTGCTAGTCTAATCAGAAGACTAGTTTTAAATAAGATGTACCCTTTTTGAATGTTGGCAATTAAATACAAAATGCACTGATATGATGACCATTGATACAGAAACTATAAGGAGGGCCTATTGATCTTAATCCATTGAGACTCTTAGTTGTTATCCCGCCATCTGACATCATCATAGTAATGGGGGTCTAGATTAGAGTGGTGCTGGAAAAGCACAGCAGGTCAGGCAGCATCTGAGGAGCAGGAAAATCGACATTTCGGGCAAAAGCCCTTCATCGGGCTTTTGCTCGAAACGTCGGTTTTCCTGCTCCTCGGATGCTGCCTGACCTGCTGTGCTTTTCCAACACCACTCTAATCTAGACTCTGGTTTCCAGCATCTGCAGTCTTTGTTTTTACCTAACATAATGGTAATGGTGCTTTTAGGCACTTCTCAGCATTAACCCTTTCAGAGACTTCCACCTTTGCACAACGCAAAGGAGTTGACTTCTGATTCCAATATCTCGATGTGAGTCTGGGCCAACCTAGCCCAGCTGGCCAGGTGATGGTGGAGTGGATGGCAGATATGCAGTCATGCTATACTCCTAAGAAAGAAGGAGGTATCTTTCCCAAGGAACATGACCACTCTCCTCAGACTTGGCCCCTGACTGAGAACAGAAGTAAGGAATTATATAATGTTTGAGAATTAAAAATTAATTCTACCTAAAACCGAGTTGACAGCTTTCTGAGCTGCCATAACAGCAGCACTAACTATCATGGAAGCTATCAGTAAAGACTCAGTTATGATAGATACCATTATCATGTCCTTGAAGTTGACGATTTGCTCCACGTCAGACAGAATGGCACCCATGCTGTGCATGAAGCTGGGATACAGGATGGAGCCAGACTCCTCCACAATCTCAGCCATTGTGTGCAACATTCCAGCTTCACCTAGCACTTCATGGGTTATGCCTGTCAAATATCTTCCTGGGTCTTCAAAGTCAGAACAGAGTTCATGTGTTATTCTCACCCTCCAGTGAAATTGCACCTGTACCATCCAATTCCCTTGTCCTAGATCTTGAGCACATTAGAAACAGAGATTACATGGCAATGATAACTGCTGTTATTTGTTTGCTATTTTTGTGTTGTTTTCTCAAGTCATTTTAAAACTGAACCTGTCGGATGAATTCCCAGAAGGCCAATAATGTTCCTTGAATGCAGTTTGGAAAGGTCATTATCAATAGCTCATAAATGTAATTTGTTCATTACGATAGTTCAGAAATGATGATATAATAACAGGCTGTTAAATATCTGGCTAAGAGGCAGATTAGAGAAAGGACATGCTTCATTATTTTTAGCAGCAGTGATCAAGGTATTATGATTTATTATTTCAACACCAATCTCACTGTAAAATATAAACTTTAATTAAAGCAATTCAAAGTTATTGGAACATCTTGCTTTTGAAGTTGCAAGAGCAGGAAGAACAGGAAAATAAGGGGAGATATCCCCTTTCTGTCTAGGCTTTATGCATGAGAAGAATTAATTCAAGTGAAGTACAGGCTACCCAAGCCCAATGCCCTATTCACCAGTATTCCTCACCTTCCCTTTGATATTAATAGCACATTGTTGCCTGGGTCTATAATACAGAAATAAAAGCTGCGCACACAGAACATTCCAAACCAAATGCCATCTTACTAATACGTGCAGACTTCAACAAAGCAGCCTTGTGCCATCCCTCAGTGCCTTTGTCTGTCATTCTACTGCTCCTTCAGCTATTACAGCTGTTGAATTTCAGTACAGGAAGATTGAAGATTGCCTTGGAGGAAAATCTTGAGATGATTTGGAACAGTTAACCTGGCTTTGGTTGTGCCATTTTAGCATGGTGGTGGCCATATTCATGGCTGGTAAGGACACTGGCAGAGTGGTAGAGGTAAGAAGACAAATGCTGTCATTCTGAGAGAGTTCAGCACCATCAAATGCCATACAGCCACTGTCATTCTCCAGGTCATCGCCTTTTGGTGGGCGGATTGTTGGACCGTTGTAATATTCTACATGTCCCTTTGAAACTGGTATCTCCAGCCATAATAGCAGCAAGTTAAGCTTGCTTGGCAGAAAATGACCCCACACATCTTCAGTTTGAGGTTCCAATGCATCCTTCAGGCCTCTATTCAAAGCTGCAGATGTTGCAATGGAGTTGAGTCAAAACTAGATCATTTCTTGATGACGTGACACTGGAGGATGCAGACAGCTTCAGATATTTAGGCTCCATAATTGTCAGCAATCTGTAAACCTGAAGCTGATGTCAACCTCTATGTTGGTTGTGTCCAAGTTGAGTAAGAGACTGTGAAACAAAGCAACTTGACCGAGAAAAACTGCAAATCAACCGAGCCTGCATCCTCGCTCCTCTACAGTGGTGAGACCTGGACAATATATATTAGGCAAGGGGAAAGGCTGAACACCCTCCATCTATGTGGGATCAGATATAGGCTTGGCAGCCTTTGGTAGGACAAGGTCACTAATTCAGAGATACTGGAGCATATTCATTCTATCAGCTCTTGCTCATTACCAAGCCAATGATGTACAAAATGGCTGAGCCATCCCAATAGAAATGGATACTCTCGCCTCTCTGATTGAGCTTGGGGAACACCACCTTGAGTGTAGACAATAGCAGAGCCTCACAGAGGGCACATCCTGAGCAGAGGAGGCCTAGGCCAGCCCATAGCAGAACCCCTGGAAATGCTTGCCCCAAGTACAAGATGACTGTCTCAAGCAAACGTTCTTCAGGCACACCCTGTTTTCTCCCAGCGCCACTGAAGTAACTGCACAGAGATCGGTATTCCTGAGTTGTTGACTGACTATGAAATTGACTGGCAGTGCCTCTTCATTTCTGAACTCCTCTTCCTCCACTGCCTGGCCAGATTGTGTCTCTTGGGGTCCTGAAATGGTAAGGAAAATGTTGTGGTGAGGGCACATAGGAAGTTACAAGGTCACGCTTACATCACCAGAAGAAATTATGAGATGCTTTGTGCTGCCATATTTCAATCAAAAGGTGTATGTTGGTGAGACAATGTCATCCCTTGTGTCTGTTTTCAGGGTCTATTAAATTTAGCCCCTTGGTGTTATATCAGTGTTTCCCAAAATGGGGATCAGGAGTGCAGTGAGATTGGGGGCTGAAATGTTGGTGTCACAGGCTCAAAGGCAGCAAATGCTGACTCTCTTCCACCTATTCTCATGGGTCTTTTCCCCACTCCCCTCCAAGACTCACCACTCACAGGCATCAGAACAATTTCCAAGAATCAAAATGGGTTGACAGTGGGAAAAAAGATTTGGAAAGCATTAGGTTACATTGAGCTATGTGCAGCATTCTATTGTAATTTGAACAAGAGGAAAACCTAAACTACATAAAGGCAGTTTGAATCTGTGGTGGGTAGTTTAGAATTTATTGAAAGGTGCCACTGCTGATAGTCTTAAGAGTCAAGACATTTCTTGGGTGTTCTGATTGCATCAGGGCCTCTTTAGAAAATACTCCTTGCCCACCATATTCCAATAAGTGAGACAAAAGGTGAAAGTTACAGGCAAAACTCCAGAGTTACACAATGCTGTTTGCAAGGCCCCTAGTGTGGCAAGGCAGGGCGGGTGGGTGGGGGGTGGAGGGGAGCAAGGATTATGGTGTTTCCACAAGACAACTGAATATTTAATCATATACTTTTTTCCAAATTTCAAAGTTTATTGTAGTTCTGTTTCTCAAGCCAAAAACAATTTCTCCCACAGTTCCTTCATATTACCCAGCCAATGTGCATTTCCTCAGAGTTGTGAACAGTGTTTTTTTTGGACACATGACACCCAGATGTTAGAGATTGGAGCAGCACACAATCAGGATGATAATTCAGAATCTTCCCAGTGTGATACAAATCAGCTCCGGTCGCATCATTAGTTCTTTTGTGCCACAGTGAAAGCTGTTTGGCTTCACAAACATTACAGCGGCATTTGCTAACAGTAAGGAGCATGGCATTAGCAACAACATCTCTTAGAAATATAGTTACAAATGTTTACAAACACCAACTAATGATACCATTTTAATGAAACAGTGTATGAGGTCAAAGAAATAAACTAAAACAAAGTACAACTTCTATTTCAAATTTCCAAAGGTCAGCTTAATATTGTGCACATGTGCAATCAGCAATAATTAGTGATGCGTTAGTTGCAAATATCAATTAATGATACTATTTTAATGATGGATAGGGTAAATAGGCAAAGTCTTTTCCCTGGGGTCGGGAAGTCCAGAACTAGAGGGCAGAGTTTTAGGGTGAGAGGGAAAAAATATAAAAGAGACCTAAGGGGCAACTTTTTCACGCAGAGGTTGGCACGTGTATGGAATGAACTGCCAGAGGAAATAGTGGAGGCTGGTACAATTGCAACATTTAAGAGGTATTTGGATGGGTATATGAATAGGAAGGGTTTGGAGGGATATGGGCCGGGTGCTGGCAGGTGGGACTAGATTGGGTTGGGCTATCTGGTCAGCATCGACGGGTTGGACCGAAGGGTCTGTTTCCATGCTGTACATGACTCTACGACTCTAAGTATATTGTGATAATGGTATTTTACGGTGGTCACATAAATAAATGTGAAACAAAGTATGAGCTTTCTTTTATCCTTCAACAACAATCTTAATATTGTGCAAATGCACATGGTACATTGGTGTCAGTGAACATATCTTTTACTGTTTGTTCCTTTGGCAGAATCTTCAATGCATGGTGAGAAACCGGATGACTTTTTTTACCCACATTTATTTTTGCCTCTGTTGCATGAAACAAACAGACAACACAGTGCAGTAAAAGGTAGCTACATGGTGCTCATTTACCTAAGATGGATGGAAATCTTTTAGTTCATATACATCTGTCAAATGTCATCATGTGCATCTTTCCCTCTATGTCAGGTGGTGAAACTGCAGCAAGTTATCTCCATTGGGGTTGGGATAGGTGCATGTTTACTGATGGGTGAAGAGGTAGGCTTTGCCACAAATACCATGGATGAAATAGTTATCAGGTATCATTGTGGATTGGTGTTTTCAGTGTCGGTGCCTTTTGCCTCTCAATGTCATGGTGGCACACATCAGGACACACATCCTGTCACTATTTTCCTCTGTCATCAGACAGTGCCTCCCAAATGCAAGACTCACTCTTTATGTCCTTCATGTCACATTTGCAACAACCCTTGAAGTAAGGTTTTGGCAATTTGCTGACCAATTCCAACAAATGTTGCTGAAGAAGGAGGTAACAATGTATGCAAGTTGGGTGGAGGGGGGACTTAGAGTCATAGAGTCACAGAGATGTACAACATGGAAGCAGACCCTTCGGTCCAACCTGTCCATGCCGACCAGATATCCCACTTCTACTAAGACCATTAACTTACTGCAAAGACAGGACCTTGATGATTCTTCAGACATATCACCAAAGCAGTTCATTAGTGTCATGATCACTGTTTATTATCCCAGATCACCTACAGATATTTTGATATAGTTACAACACATTCTTCTAAAATGTGGACATACGGCCAAAAGGTGACTGAGAATGTGAATTCTAAGCAACATAATTCAGGTGCTGTCTGGAAGGCCTGAGTGGATTATCCCCACCTCATGGGAAGCCATGGAACGCCAGACCAGGCAGGTATCAAAAAGACTTTGGACAGAAGGATATCAAAGGGAGAAATGCACTGCAAACTGAACTCTAACCTCCTGTGATGTATCTCAGACTGAACATGGTTGGAGAAAAGAAAGCAATTTTAGTGAGCATGTTTTCTGCTTTTCAGGAATACACAAGTACAGGACCAAAAGCTAGTTTCAGTCCTGGAATATGCAGGTGGGCAAAGGTGTGTACTATGAAGATTACAATTGAGAAAACCCCTCATCATCCCTATGCTGCAGTAAAACAAAAAATAAGTTTATTTATTGGAAACCAGTCAATAGGGAAAGGAAACAAAATGGATAGCACAGTGGCTCAGTGGTTAGCACTGCTGCCTCACAGAACCAGGGTCCTGGTTCGAATCCAGTCTTGGACAACTGTCTGTGTGGAGTTTGCACATTCTCCCCGTGTCTGTGTGGGTTTCCTCTGGGTGCTCCGGTTTCCTCCCACAGTCTAAAGATGTGCCGATCAGGTGAATTGGCCAGGCTAAACTGCCCATAGTGTTAGGTGCATTAGTCAGAGGGAAATGTGTCTGGGTGGGTTACTCTTCGGAGGGTCGGTGTGGACTTGTTGGGCCAAAGGGCCTGTTTCCACACTGTAGGGAATCTAATTTAATCTCATCAAAAGACTTCCACCTGACTTGTGAAGCAAAGAATTTCACAATTGACTGCTCAGCTCCTAATGTCATCAATACCAGTATCACCCAACTGAACAGCTGCAATGTTCAATATCTACTCTTCACAGGCAACCCAGAGACTAATTTGCATAACTTTTAACTTTTATCTTTTGTGGACTCATTTCTCATTTTTAACGCGTGTACATGAATGTTACATTATTGTTTCCTTTTGCATTTAGTAAATAATAAACTTTTTCATTAACTCATGGAAGCCTGGTTAAATTGGCTCATTTTAAAACATAAATACATTTGATCTTAGAGAAAAACAGACATAAGTGAACGGATCCTTCGCAAATTAATCTCGTCATATCTAAGGGGGCAGGTGAACAAAGATGGGGAGCCACTTTGTCCTCTTCACCCAAAAGATGGGATATCCCATCTGGAACCTTAATAATTTTGGAAACCTTGCCAATGGACTGGTTGTAATATTAATATCAGCTTTTTATATATTATTTATTTAATCCTTCCCTCACAAAGGGAAGCAACATAAAACATTGGACTATTTTGTCAAGTTTATTTTGGTGGGACAGCCTCCTCCTCACAGAACAAACTATTTTCTTACAACCTTGTAGATGCCAAGAGATTGAAAGAGCCTGTGCTCAATTTAGTATCTTCGCATCACATGGAATATATGAGTATCTTTCTTTCACGCAGTAATTAAATACGTGGTAAATTCATCTTAAGATAATCTGATTGATATAAAGGAGAAGAAAGTTGAATTGAAGTGAATTGAATTGAATTTATTGTCACGTGTACCGAGGCACAGTGAAAAGCTTTGTCTTGTGAGCCATACAGGCAGATCACAGAGTTAAGTAGCATAGCTAAGTAAATAATAGGTAAACAGCAGCAAAATCAAAAACACAGGTACAGGCGAATGTTAAGTGCTTGTGAGTCCATTCAGTATTCTAATAGTAGAGAAGAAACTCTTACAAAGCTGGCTGGTGCGTGTGTTCAGGCTTTTGTACCTTCTCCCTAATGGTAGAGGTTATAGAAAAACATTGCCAGGGTTGGATGGATCTTTAAGAATGCTGGTGGCCTTACCTCGACAGTGGGCCTGGTAGATGGATTCTATAGATGGGACAGCTGGCCTTTGTGATTGTCCAGGCTGAGTTCACCACTCTCTGTAACCATCTCTGATGTTGAATGGTACAGTTGCCATACTAGGTAGTGATACATCCAGACAAAATGCTCTGGATGGCGCACCTATAAACATTGGCAAGGGTACTCGCCGTATTGCCAAATTTCTTCAGCTGCCTGAGGAAGAAGAGATGTTGTTGGGCCTTTGTAACCATTGAGTCCACGTGAAGAGTCTAAGAAAGCTTGTTGTGGATGACCATTCATAGGAACATGATACTCTCCACTTGTTCCAACCAAAACTGTCTGAATCATCTTTGTGAAAAATGTGAAACGAACAGCAAATTTTACACATTCCATTTCTATCACTTAATTAATTTCACTGCATGGTTAACAACATACCACAAGGTAAAGCGAATAAGACACACCTTCAGAGATATCTTGTATTCTATAGAGGTAGTTCTGATTCCTTAGATATTCTTGTGCTATGAGTATGAGTCTTGGAATAGCAAATAAAAAGCAAACAAAAATTTAAGCTGTCGGTTCATAGGTATGTTATTACATCAGGAAAGTAACAGGGTCCAGAAAGTGTAGCTATTTGCCATTGTTATGCAAAATTAAGTGTATTTCCATTTGATCCTTGATCTATGCCAGTTTCCTTTATGCTACAATTTCTTTGAGACAAATAAATTTTCTAGTTAGCAGTACTTGAGGATCAGGCACAAAGTGGATGTTACAATATTCTGGTTGTTTCTTTTGTCATTTTCTTGAAGCTATTTTCAAGGTTTTTTTTCTATTATGATTTGCATTCCATGGCAACTGTTGTGCTGCTATCTTCACTTTAGCAACTACTATAGTGCCAGAAGAGATTTTCCAGTCGGAACTCTCATTCCCCCCCCCGACACTTCCTCTCCTTCCACGTTAGCTATGCATTGTGGGGGAAAGAAAGGCGGGCCAATAGAAGAATGTCAGGTGCTTCAGAAGTACATATATCCTCCTGCTAGTGTGTACCACAATCTGCAAACAGAAACAAACATCCATGCACTTGTTAAATCAGAGGGGCTGTGATTTACGAGGAAGGACATGATGGAGTCAGGAGACCTCATGGAACCAATGCTCATTGTTCCTTTTAACCAATCCCCAAACCTGTTGAAGCCATAGAAGAGCTGGGAGGAATTTCAACATGGCCCAAGGCAGTAGTTTGCTTGATTAGTATTCTTCCCAGTTGGTTTTAACACCCAGTCCCTCCACTACTGGTACACTGACTGTAATCTTTAAAAGCTACATGATGCACTGCAGCAATTCACCAAGTTTATTTTAACATGACTAAAGCACTGTTGAAAATATAATTTCAAAGTTGTAACGCTTAAAGTAATGACTGCTGTGATTGATCTAACCACGCATGCTATTATTTTTAAAATATTGATAGAAAAGGATAGACTGGATCTAAAATCAAAGTTCTAATTTGGAGGAAGGCCAATTTAGCCGGTATTAGGCAAGAACGTTCAAAAGTTGATTGAGGGCAGATGTTCACAGATAAAACGACGACTGGAAAATAGGAAGCCTTCAAAAATGAGATAACAAAAGTCCAGAGACAGTATGTTCCTGTTAGATTGAAAGGAAAGGCTGATAGGTGTAGGGAATGCTGGATGACAAGAAAAATTGAGGTTTTGGTCAAGAAAAAGAAGGCGGCATATGTCAGGTATAGGCAGGATAGATCGAGTGAACCCTTAGAAGAGTATACAAGCAGTAAGAGTATACTTAAGTGGGAAATCAGGAGGACAAAAAGGGGATATGAGATAGCTTTGGCAAATAAGTTAAGGAGAATCCAAAGGGATTTTATAAATACATTGAGGACTAAAAGGCAACAAGGGAGAGAATAAGATCCCTCAAAGATCAGCAAGGCAGCCTAAGTATGGAACTATAGGAGAGGGAGGAAATACTGAATGAGTATTTTGCATCAGTGTTTACTGTGGAGAAGGACAGGGAAGATATAGAATGTACGGAAATAGATGGTGACATCTTGAAAAATGTCCATTTACAGAGGAGGAGGTGTTGAATGTCTTAAAATGCATAAAGGGTGGATAAATCTCCAGGAACTGATCAGGTGTACCCTACAATTCTGTGGGAAGATAAGGAAGTAATTGCTGGCCCCTTGCTGAGAGATTTGTATCATCGATAGTCACAGATGTAGGTACCAGAAGACTGGAGGTTGGCTAACGTAGTGCCACTATTTAAGAGAGGAGGTCATGAAAAGCCAGGAAACTATAGAGCAGTGAGCCTGACAGTGGTGGTGGGCAAGTTGTTGGAGGGAATCCTGAGGGATAGGATTTACATGTATTTGAAAAGGCAAGGATTGATTAGAAATAGTCAGCATGGCTTTGCGAGTGGGAAATCGTGTCTCATTAGCTTGATTGAATTTTTTGAAGAAGTAACAGAAAGGTTTGATGAGAGTAGAGCGGTGGACGTGATCTATATGGGCTTCAGTAAGGCATTCAACAACTTCCTCATGGTAGACTAGTTAGCAAGGTTAGATCACATGGAATACAGGGAGAACTAACTATTTGGATATAGAACTAGCTTGAAGGTAGAAGACAGAGGGTGGTGGGGAGGATTATTTTTCAGACTGGAGGCCTGTGAGCAGTAGTGTGCCACAAGGGTCGGTGCTGGGTCCACTACTTTTCATCCTATATATAAATGATTTGGATGTGAACATAGGAGGTATAGTTAGGAAGTTTGCAGATGACACCAAAATGGAGGTTTAGTGGACAGCGAAGAAGGTTCCCTCAGAATACTATGGGATCTTGATCAGATGGGCCAATGAGCCAAGGAGTGGCAGATGGAGTTTAATTTAGATAAATGTGAGGTGCTGTACTTTGGAAAAGCAGATCAGAGCAGGACTTATAGACCTAATGGCAAGGTCCATTGTTGAACAAAAAGACCTTGTCATGTAGGTTTGTAGTTCCATGAAAGGGGTAGATATGATAGTGAAGAAGGTGTTTGGTATGCTTTTCTTTATTGGTAACAATATCAAGTGTAGGAGTTGGGAGGTCATTTTGCCACTGTACAGGACATTGGTTAGGCCATTTTTGGCATATTATGTGCAGTTCTGGTCTCCCTGCTGTAGGAAGGATGTTGCAAAACTTGAAAGGATTCAGAAAAGATTTACAAGGATGTTGCCAGAGTTGGAGGGTTTTAGCTATAGGGAGAGGCTGAATAGGCTGGGGCTGTTTTCTCTGGAGCGTCAAAGACTGAGGGATGACATTATAGAGGTTTATAAAATCATGAGGGGCATGGATAGGGTGAATGGACAAGGTCTTTTCCCTGGGGTGGGGGAGTCCAGAACTAGAGGGCATAGGTTTAAGGTGAGAGGGAAACGATTTAAAACAGACCTAAGGAGCAGCTTTTTTGACACGGAGGGTGGTGTGTATATGGAATGAGCTGCCAAAGAAAATGGTGGAGGTTGGTACAATTACAGCATTTAAAAGGCATCTAGATGAGTAAATGAATAGGACAGGCTTAGAGGGTTATGGGCCAGGTATTGGCCAATGGGACTAGATTAATTTAGGTTATCTGGTGAGTTGGACTGAAGAGTCTATTTCCATGTTGAACACCTCTATGACTCTATAACTAAATTAAGTCCAATGACATTGTTGCATAAATAAAATAGATTAGAGAGAAAACTGCTTTAGAGAATTGAGAATGGGAACATCGACATTAAGCATTTGTCTAAGTACCACTGACAAAGCACGAGAAAACTGTTGGGCATTGCTTCTCAGTGTCTTTGACTGAATGGGCAACTTCTATGACTCAAGCAATGCATTTTCTTTATTCAGAGCAACATTTTTCCTGTCTAACCACTCCTACACTGTTCAGTAGCACTTTCTGTTGGTCTTGTACTATTGGGGAAGATCAGTTTAGTTGCATTGGGGGCATGCAGATGTTGGGACTGTTACAGTATATTTGGCGCAACCAAGTGGCTATTATTTAAAAGGGTACAAATTGGAATGATGACAGAACGAAGCCATTCCGACAGGACAGCACAATAGTTCACTGCTGCTTCAGGGATGTTTCTACACAAGGCACGCAGTAAAAATTAGAAGCTCCTAGAATGGAAGGCCACACTTGTTTAAGTTCAGTGCCAGAATAGCAAGGTTGGAGTTTGCATAAGCACTTATTGCTGACTCATCAGTGACCCCAACATAGGAGCTGGGATAAGCTTTACTTAATTGAACGTAATTAAAATTTACTGCATTTTAGTGTTGATATTTTTCAGGAATAACACTTGAGAATTGAGCTGCCCATACTTCATTGTCCAAATATAATATTATTGTGACTTCTGGTGATGGAGCAAGACTAGGTCATTTGGAAAATTCGGGTCTTAATTTCAGTTCGTTGCAAACTCTGTACAGCATTATAATTCATTGTATTCCAGCGGTTATTCATGCTACTTTCTAAATGCAAAGAGGTGTGTGTGTGCGTGCTCGCCTGTTACAAAGTCAATAGATTGCCACCATTACAATACATTGACATAATTTTCTCTTTTTGTAATTCGGTGTGGAGGCAGACACAAAAGCAGGAGGGACTCCCAATTCAGAGTGGGATAGGTTTCCCCATGCAATTTACCTTTTCTCAACTCATTACATATTCATGCATGGGTAAAAAGTTAAATCCTACAGGCTGGAGGTTCTGAAACTCACAGGGACCATCCAGGCTCCAAAATCCAGGCACCAGATTTAAAATGTACCCAAACAGCAATTCACTCTTTGCAATTCATGAGCATCGCTCAACCTCTGCTCATCACTGCTCACCCACCCCAAAAGATGTTGTGAAATAAGGCAAACAGTAGCTGTAGTGATACCTCCTGAGCAGACCTTCTGGAAGTTGTTTAGGAGAGTAGGGAAGTTCTTTTCCCAATGGATAGCAACAAGGCCAGTCTGACTGATGTAGGCAGTCTGGTCACAGGTGGCTGTAGAGAACCTGGCCCCAGTGCCACAAGAGGATGAATGGTTTTCTGCATTTCGCCAGAGTATGTCTCCTCAATGCTGCATGCTCTCATGAGTGTGAGTTCACATGGCAAGGTTGTCACAGTGGGGACTGTTACACAGGAGATTGGGTGCCACACATCTCCATCAGATGCTTCATTTACAGTTGGTGGTTGTCACTTCATTGCAGCGAGCAAGACAATGGTACTGTGTCTCACTCATCCACCAGGGTTCACACTTAAAACAGAAAAGGAGCTTCAACATTCAGCAGTTTGTGACAAGTCATTGTCATTTCATCATAACTAAGAGAATATACACATTTGATAGTTTTATTACAAAATATTTGCAGGGGACAAGTGCACAATGACAATTAATGGCATCACGAGTCAAGTCCCCTTTTGTGTTCAGCACCACTTGTCAGCCAAAAATCAGGTTTGTTGGCAAAAGCCAATATGGCTGCCTCACATGGACAGACTGATGACCCAGTTAGGCTTCAGCTGTAACACAGTGAGTGTTAACAACTCTAACAAGCCAGACTGCGTATGGCTAAGACTGCCCGTAAGCTGATCACCAATACTGAATGTGTTTACGTAAAGAAACACCTTGGTTATGAAGGAGTCAAGTGGCTGATCAAGTTTGTACCCACTGGAGGTGAAGGAAGAAATTGACCACCACCAGGTACATGCATGTTGGAAATAGTGCAGGTTTGTGAGCACATGTTGCCTAGTTTTGGCTAACAAGATTGCACCCATGAATGTAATTTCAGTGGGCTGGAGTGTTAATGAGTATTCATGACATGCTAGTGAACGCAAAACATTTCGAAGATTGGGAAAGCTGACCGTCCTGAAATATCCTGAGAGTACCAAAACGTTTACCTAGCATTAGGAAACTAAAATTATATTTCCCAGCCAATTAAGTTCCCCTGCCCACCCTTCTATAGTTTTTTTAGATTAGATTAGATTCCCTACAGTGTGGAAACAGGCCCAATCAGTCCACACTGACACCAGCCAGGACAAAGTATTCACCCCACATTTACAAACATTCAAATAGAACAAAGCTGTGGATGCTGAAGATCTGAAACAGATACAGAAATTGCTGGAGAAACTCAACAGGTCTGGAAGCATCTTGTAAATTTACACCGGTCTCCCTCCAGATACATCCTTTCTTAGACACAGTGCCCAAAACTGCTCCCATTATTCTTAAACTGGTCTGACCAGAGCCTGAAACAACCTCAGCAATACATCCCTGCTGTTGTATTCTAGTTCTCTTGAATTGAATGCCAAAATTGAATTTGCCTTCCCAACTGCCAACAAACCTGCATGTTAATCTAAAAAGAATCCTAAACTAGGACCCCTGAGCCTTTTCTTATTGATCAACGAAATGAGCGCACCGTTGGCTAGGCAGAATTCATTGCCCATTCCTAATTCTAGACTTTTATTGGAATCAAATTCCATAATCTGCTGTGGCAGAATTGAAATCCAGGTCCCCAGATTATTACAGGAGTCTCTCGATTAGATGTACACACAGACCATCACCTCCTCTTTGTACACACAGATCATCACCTCCTCTTTGCACACACAGACCATCACCTCCTCTTTGTACACACAGACCATCAACTCCTCTTTGTGCACACAGACCATCGCCTCCTCTTTGAACACACAGACCATCACCTCCTCCTTGTACACAAAGATCATCACCTCCTCTTTGT
>NC_057740.1:25736754-25772497 GCF_004010195.1 Chiloscyllium plagiosum | reverse complement strand
TGCACACAGACCATCGCCTCTTCTTTGTGCACACAGACCATCGCCTCCTCTTTCTGCACACAGACCATCGCCTCCTCTTTGTGCACACAGACCATCACCTCCTCTTTCTGCACACAGATCATCACCTCCTCTTTGTGCACACATACCATCACCTCCTCTTTGTGCACACAGACCATCACCTACTCTTTGTACACACAGACCCTCATATAAGTGCAAAATACTTCATATAAGTGCAAAATACTTTTTATCTCATATTTTCTCTTGTCTTCGAGTCATCAAGGTAGAGGAACAATTGAGAAAAATTGGAGGGTGGAGATAAAACCAATTCTGTTGGGCTCCTATGGCACAGTGGTAGTATCCCTGCTTCTGGACTAGATAAATCCAGGTTCAAGTCCCATCTGCTCCAGAAATGTGTTTTAGCAACTCTGTGCAAGTTGATTAGAAAATATTTTAAAAGTCCCAATTTTTCCCCAAAAACCCAAATCGCAATATGAGGGAGAGCTTTGCACAAAGCTGAGCTGGGGTGTCTAGAGGATAGAGAAAACCACCTTTGTGCACACATACAGACAAATATCTGCATTTGTAGCTAATGGATATAAAATATGCTTTCTTTGTTGGTGTAATAATTTAGGATTGCCCTTTGGTATCCAAATATGATTGACTGTGAGCTAAAAGTGGGGAAAAAGTATGTGTCAATTTTCAACAACAAGTTGGTACCTGGATATTTTGGGAATAACGTGTAGATAAGGCTTATGTGCCCAGTCTAAGTAAGAAAATGAGAATTTCTGTCATGTGGGGGCCAATGAATACATTAATGATTGTTTGCCAGTGAAGGCAGGATGATGAGTAAGTGTGAACTGTGCATGCAGAAAACAATGCTCCTGGGTCATCAGCAACAGCGTTTGCAAGACAAATTATCCATTTTGGCAGAATCTGCGCAATCATGAATGGCTGGAAACCACAAGAGCCCATCACAATAGTTTCCTGGTCATGCTGATTAGAGTAAATTAGAGGTGACACCTGAGTTTTCACAAGTCTGTTTGTACATCTAACCTAATTTGCTGCAACAACTACTCCAATTATCACAAAAGAAAGGGATGATGATGGTAGAGAGCTGGAATAGGAAGTAATATAACAAGGTAACCTAGAAAGATGTGCATGAGCTAAATTTTGTATTGACCCTAATCATTCACATACGTAGCCAGTAATTGCTTTGCATTAAGTCAGCTCTCAGCCATTGATTGAAAATTTCCAAAGAGCTGCTCCTCCGTGTAAATCTTTCAGAATTGCATCAGAAACTCCAATTATGTATTGAAAGGGCCTTTACTGCACCCCAAGTGAGTTTCTGGGAGGAATCAGAGCTACTCCAAGGAAATTCCAGATCGTGTAAGCCAGATCTTTTAACACATCTCCATACTTTTCAGTAAGTTGTGGTAAAAGGCCATAACACTATGTTACTGTGAGAAAATCATAATATAAAGTCTGTTCATTCAATGCAGCCTCATTACTCTTGTACTTAATAGACTTAAGTCAGTACTTAATGTAGTAATTGCAGTGGACGTTATCAATTTAGAGAAAATATACATGGCATGCAAGGTGAAGAAAAGGAACAAGTCTTTGATTTTTACGACTAAATATTTTCAGCTAGAAAGCAATACATAATCATTAAATGTTTTGTATATTTTATGCAGAGGCAGAATAAAGTGAAAAATGCAAACATTGGGTGAATAGAATCTCCTCACCTCAGCACCTGCCAAAATGTATGTATTATTCACTCGTGGCACGTGGGCATCATTAGCTGGACCAGCATTTATTGTCTGTAGTTGCTCTTGAGAAGGTGGTGGTGAGCTCCCTTCTTGGACTGCTGCAGTCCATATGCTGTAGGTAGACCCACAATGCCTTGGGTTGGGGTGGTGGGGGTGGGGTGGAGGTGGTATTCCAGGATTTTGACCCAGCGGCAGTGAAGGAATGCAATATATTTCCAAGGCAGGATGTTGAGTGATTTGGTGGGAATTTGTAGGTGGTAGTGTTCTCATGTATCTGCTGCCCTTGTCCTTCTAGATAGAAGTGGTTGTGGGTTTCGAAGAAGCTGCCTAAGGAGCATTGGTGAATTTCTGCAGTACACACTGCTGCAATTGAGCATTGGTGGTGGAGAAGTGGATGTCTGTTAATATGGTGCCAATCAAGTGGGCTGCTCTGCATTAGATAGTGTCAAACCTTTTTTTAAAGATTAGATTACTTATAGTGTGGAAACAGGCCCTTCAGCCCAACAAGTCCACACCAACCCGCAACCCACCCAGACCCATTTACCCCTTCACTTAACACTATGGGCAATTTAGCATGGCCAATTCACCTGACCTGCACATCTTTGGACTGTGGGAGCACCCGGAGGAAACCCAGCAGTGCTAACCACTGTGCCACCGTGCCGCCCACAAACTTCTTGAGTGTTGTTGGAGCTGCACTTGCCTCGGCAAGTGGACAGTATTTCATCTTATTCCTCTCTTGTGCCTTGTAGAGGTGGACAGGCTTTAGGGAGTTGAGAACTGAGTATTTCACCATAGTATTTCTAGCCCCTGACCTGTTCTTGTAGCCACAGTATTTATAAGGTGAGTCCAGTTCAGCTTCTGGTCAATGGTAACCCCAAGGACATTGATAGTTGGGAGATTGAGAGATGGTAACGCCATCGAATGTCAAGGCCTGTGGTTAGATTGTCAATTATTAGTAATGTAAAAGCCTGACATTTGTGTGTTGCGAATGTCACTTGCCCTGTCAACCCAAGCCCAGATATTGTCCAGATCTTGTTACATTTGAACACAGAATGCTTCAGTATCTGAGACGTCGCAAAAGGTGCTGAACATTATGCTATCATTAGCAAACATCCCCACTTCTGACCTTATGATGAAGGGAAGGTCATTGATGAAGCAGCTGAAGCTGGCTGGGCCAATGACTCTATTCTGAGGAACTACTGCAGAGATGTCCTGGAGCTGAGATGGCTGACCTACAACACATTTTCCTATGTACCAGGTATGATTCCAACCAGTGGAAAGTTTGCTCCTGATACCCATAGATTCCAGTTTTGCTGGGATCCTCGATGCCACACTCGATTGAATGTGGCCTTGATGTCAATGGCTGTCACATTTTGGAATTCAGCATGGTAGCATTTTTGGGTAGGAATCTTAGTGATAGATTTCTACCCCATCTTTGCCTATTCTCAACAGAATCTTATCAACCACACAGAGGCGGCTTAGGAGGTAGGGATGTGGGGAAATTCCAACAGATGAACATCAGAATCATATATTTGAAGATTTCCCAGGTTTGAGTGATCCTGTGAGAAGCTGATTCAAAGCAAATGCAATTAGCTGGCTCCCGTTAAGGAGGCAACTGGAATAAAAATGTGGAGCTGCTAGGTTACTGCCAACAGTGGATGACTTCCTGACTGGACTGGGTCTGTTAAGTATGTGGAAGCAGAGATCAAGCAGCAGGCTGGGATAAGAGGGATGTGTCCGTGCATGTGGTGGGGAGGGGGGGAAGTGAAGGATGGTTGCACCCCTCCATTAGCAATGTTGAATATTGAGCATTACTTATACCTTTTAGCTTGTTCATGGGACGTGAGTGTAGCGAAACCAACGTATTATGTATCCCTAATTGCCTTTGAAAAAATAGCTGTGAACTGCCTCTTCAACTTTCTCAGTCCATGTGATGTGGATACACAGAACACAGTTATTCAGATGTCAGGTCCTATCTTCTGATGGCAATGGTCTGGTAAATAGTGGTGGTACTGGTTTAGGAGGAGACAGCAGTGCAGCTGTATTATCACTAGATTAGTAATCCAGAGACCCAGACTAATAACCTGGAGACTTGAAACCATCGAAGATTGTTATAACAGCTGCCTGGTTCAATTTTGCCATTTCAGGAAGGAAAATTCCCTCTTCAACTGGTCTGCCCTATATATTTTTCATTATTCTGCTCTTGCCCTACATGAGAAGTAGAAGTTGGAGCTGCATTAGGTGTATGGCAGCAGAGTAGGTGTGTGAAATACCGGACCAGAGAAGTGCCTTCCATGAAACTACCAATCACTCTATGGGAGAAGAAGTGCTTTGAACTGCAGTCTCTCACCTGACCTTGGCTGCAGCTCTTCACTGTAACTGACTAAAGACCTGGTTGGGCATTGAGAGTCAGGCTAATGAACTCAATGATCCTGTTGATGTGCTAACATAACACGGAACCTGGAATGCCAGTGACCAGCAACCTGGAGCAAAGCAGGGGTGGTGGCCCAGGGCAGTACATGGTAGCAGCCAGTGGTCAGACCACATGGACGTCCCCTGCGCTGTCTGCTGTGGAGAGCTCTTGGAGACAGACTGTGATGTTTGTATTTTTAGCTTTCCTTCTTGTTTTTCTCACCTTTAGTCATACTGTGTATAGCTGTAAGGTAAATCTTTCTCTCCTTTTCTCTATTTTGTAACGAAGGATTGTACCGAGGTACTCTGTACCTGGGATGGCACCGTGTGTTAGTGACATTATCACAGGGTAACAATCTTGTACTTTGTACCTAAGATGGTATTGTGAGTGGTGACTTATACACTTTTCACTTTACTCATTTGAGTACATGTGACAATAAAGCTAATTCAATTCAATTCAACCTGTGTGTTGTTGGAAAAGCAAATGCTTGTTGAAAATCACTCTTAACTGACTTTTCATCATTTCAAAAGATTTTCTGCCATACCCAAGGGTGTTTCCTTGTGGCTTACAACCCTCGTTGGGGACAGCTCAAAGAGAGCAAGATCGTCGCAGATGTCCAAACCATAATTTTCTGGGAAATTTCCCAGTGTACGTGCTCTGGAATCCACTTTCCTTTTGTTACAGGTCTGCCAGTACTGGAGCAAGCCAGACCTTCTCAGCTCCAAGATTCAGAATTGCTTCCAACAATGTTACCGCACGAAGTAGCAACCCGCATCGATTCATTGCAATGTGCATTTTTGACATTTGGTAGGGAAGCAAAGAAAAACAAAATTTAAGATGAAAACCCAGACAAATAACTTGTAAAATTCCCAAGTAGAGCAGCATGGCTCCTACATCCTGTTCCCCACTCTCTTTGCCTAAGTGTTGACAACCATGCTCTCAGCCACCGAAACTCTCACCTCTGGAATCTTCTGCCTTGAGTTTAGTTACCTTTATACATCACATTAAAACTGTCTATAAAACATATCTCTGACCCATAACATCTTCCTTAGTTCTGTATCAGTTTTTGACTGATTATTTCTGCAAATCCCATATGCATAGAGATTGTTGTTGAGTAAATTGTATTGAAACGTGTTTGTATAACAGCTGTTTGATTACTTTCTCATAGAACTCCATGGGCAAATTGAGAAAATACAGTGACCCACATAGAGATCTGAATGAGGAGAATAGCTGTTTCTGGTTTACAGGCTGAGGTACAATGAATTAATAACTTCAATTATAACATCCACAATATTCATTGTCCTTCATTGGATATTATGGATGTTATAATTGAGGATATTAATTCATTGTACCTAGCCTGTAAGCCAGTGATCAGAGATGAGAGTTCTAATACCGACTTGATATCCAGTAAGCTTTTTGTTTTCGATCAGAGCACTGTACCCCTTTTTAGCTGCAATGAGAACAATATCAGGGCTTTAGTCTTTGAAGAAAGGACTGATATCGAGCAAAAATAGAGTTACAATTCAGACATCACATCTTGCTGGTCTCCCTGGTTGGGCATTGAGAGTCAGGCTAATGAACTGTCCACATAAAAAGGGACTTCCTCATGGAAAAGCACAAAATGTTGTCACATTCCACTTGTAATTTACATAAAAACTTCCATTCTTGATAGATTTTTCCAGGCTGACTTGAGTAACATTCAATAACAAAGGTTGATCCTATGTAAGGGAAATTCTTAAATTCTTGCATGACTTCTCTGAAACAAAGCTTTATTGTTACATGGCAGGTAAAACCTATCTTTCAGTGCGAACACAGGAAATAGGACCACCTCCCCATTCCCACCATTGCCATGCAAACTAGCCATGTCAATATTACAACAATTAGAGCCTGTTCTTTGGCATGAATGCAGCTGAAGCAGATTTCCTTACTGTCCAACAACATGTGTACTATACATTTTTAAATGTTAATAAGAAGTAATGGAGATTAATGTCTGTGACATACTTGCAACTTAATTATAATTATAAAATAGCGTTGGGTGCTCAAATGGCTTCTTGAATTTAAAATTCAAGTACAGCTATTAAATGATCAAGTTGTGGCTAACCATGACTGGAGAGATGCAAGAGACATTATATAACTGAGAGTGTTAAAGTGCCTTAATCAGTTGTAAAGATCTATTTTAAATATTTACTCTAAGTTAAATTATTCCCTCAGTGGATTGAATAAAATTTAATGGCGAACTATTTAAAAAATGTAATTACACAAATTGGTTAAGAACGCATTTGATGAAGAATTAAGGTAGGAAATTTAAGGTTATGCTACTAAGTGATGAACTTCTTCACACTTGATTATTCACTTATGGAGTAGACTTCCACTTAAAACAAAAAAGATAGACTTGAAGGAAAACTATGGATGTAATGGACCTGATCCAGTTAATGGAATCATTGAGGTGAAGAAGCAGAGGGAAGGACAACACAGCTGTCAGAAAGTGCCATTACTTGAGCAAGGTGAGAAAAGTTATTCTGGGGGAAATGGAGAAGGGAAGAGTATTTTCCAAATGACAGAGAGTCAAGCTTTTGTTACATATACTTCTTCATTCTATATTCCTGTTCTATGATCCAGAGTAACTTGTTGATCTTCCTTGTGCTTTTTTTCTGTAGAAAAACTTTAATTATACAATAAAATTCCACCATTCACCAGGGTTACATTCCCCAAAAGCCTTGTACACACTGACTTTTTTTTTCTAATGCCAAGCCTGGCAGACCACATCTGGGCAGTGTGAGATGTATGTGCAGCACACACTTTCTGCTGCAGGAAGTAAGTTTACATTTACAGCTTTTTCTTTAAAACCACTGATAAGTGAAAAATAGATTCACAGTGGGTGAAGAAAAGGTGTGCCATAGTTTTGTGCAGATAAGCAATTTCATAAAGGGCTCACACCAAACGCATGACTTGATTATTCTCTTTCAACCTTCTGCTAATGATTTAAGTTTTCATTGAGGGCTGCTACAGCTTTACTTAATTAGTGTTTGAGAAACTGGACTGTTATGATTCCATAACCTTGTTTTTAATCACTAGCTGCATTTAAAACAGTGTGGTTAAGAAAGAGTCAGGACATATGCCAATCAAACAGGATAACATGAATGAAACTCTTAGATTAAATCTTAAATTTATTTGGTTAAGTGAGAGTTGCATTAACTTTTCTGGAGGGATTCCCACTATGAGGCTCAGTGAGATTTCTCGTCATACCTTACCAAACCCAACTCAATAATTATCTACCCCACCTCTATGCCACCCTCACGTTTGATTCCAGTCCCATCACACACGAACCATTCCCAGGACAACTCACCAGGTATCTACTGAAGGACTGACAACAGTTGTGCCCACACCACCTTTAACAGGCCACAGTGCTCATGGACACGCATTGGCATTTCAAGGTTTTCCTCTCAGTCAAGGACATTTTCTAAAGATATCAGCAAAGGGGAATATGGCACCATGGCTTTCCCACAGGGATGTCGAGGTACCTATTATTCAAGGGGATAGTGCAAGGGAGCAGAGTCCACTTTCCAGAGAACTGGCAGATGAGGTCATGCCACCCATACTCTGTTTAGTTGCCCACTCTCAGAGTTTTATCTAACAGCAGGTGTTTGCTGTATAATGTAGCTAAGTGTTGAAGTTTTTTAGTCCTGCACTGATCAGGGCAGATTTGCAAGAACACCAAATCTCATAGGCAACATCAATTTATACTTCATGAAAGAAAGGTGCTGATTGGTTGGGAAGTAGACTTTGATTGGTAGAGACATTGTCATGGACAATGCACCAGGATATGTTTAACTACCCAAGCTTTCATTAACATTCAAACCAGGCAAGTCAATTCTGATGAACCTAGACATTGCCTCTTTCAGCTTGAAGGACTAGCATTTCATACTGTATGCTCCATTTGGAGATATATGAATCCCAACGTATGCTTGCATTAGTGGAGACTCCATTAGTTTTTTTTCAATGAGAATGTCAAAAAAATAGTGCATTAGACTGGTCCATCTTAGAAGTGAATTTGAGGGCAAGGTGGACTGTATTAAGGTATATGAGGATCCCCTTACATAGGGCTGAGAGCCAAAGGTCATAAACATATCATCTACATATCGTAAGTATGTAAAGATGGGGTTAGGGCTCATTCCACAAAAATGTGTTTCTCACGGAAACTGATAAAAATGTTAGTGAGTTCTGGATCTGGAGGGGATCCCATGGCTACATAATCTATTTTTGGCAAACATGGTTTCACTCACCTCCATGACTTGTTAAGTTCATGAGTTTAATGAATACAGATTCAAAATCTTGTCATGATATAGTCCCGCACAGCAAATACTGATGGAATTTCCTTCAACAGCATACTCATAAATAAGTTCACGATGGTGAAAGAGCACTGGACACTGAATGCTGAAGATGAATTCTATTATACATATTGCAAGACAGCTCATTACCCTTAATGAAGTCTAACAAACAAGTTTGCAGCTGTTTTTAAGCAAGGTCGTGTATCATGTTTGGTGGAAGCTCTGATAGGTACGAATTTGGAACTGTCATTAAGAACAGCACGCATTTTGTCAACATAATCACACATATTTAGAATGACCACCTCCTTCCGTTTGTTGGCTTGCAAGTATGTCTGTCTGGTATGACCCCCAGCCTCGCAAAACCACAAAACATTTGCACTATATTTGAAAAGTTATTAGAAGTTTAATAAGAACTATATTATAATATTATTATAAAGTATCATTTAAAATTCTCATTATATATTATTGTAAGTGCTATTTATGTCCTCAAATTCTAATTTTCTTTGCTGCAGATTTTAGTTTAGTATGCTATTTACTTACTAATACATTAAGTCATATTAGACAATAATTCCACTGTTATAAGCTGCTATCTAGAATTTCATACGTAAAACTGGACCAGACTTAGGTCTTGCAGCTGAAACTACAGCAAAGGTCGGAGTGTACTCAGATTTTGCACCTGAAGATGAGGGCCTAAGGCCTGTAGCAATTAGAGCCTTGATCTCAAGCCCATAAAGATAACCAGCTCCAAACAGAAGGAATATGTTCAAGTCTTGTGCCCACTTTGTTGCTTTCCTCATGGCAATGTCTCAGCAAATGAGAATCAACTTGCCAACAATCAGCACTTTTTTATCTTTTATCTTCTAGTATAACTAGGGTGGCATGGAGGCTCAGTGGTTAGCACTACTGCCTCACAGCACAAGGCACCTGGGTTTGATTCCACCCTGGGGTGACTGTCTGTGTGGAGTTTGCACATTCTCCCTGTGTCTGCATGGGTTTCCTCCCACAATCCAAGATTACATTACATTACAGTGTGGAAACAGGCCCTTCGGCCCAACAAGTCCACACCGTCCCGCCGAAGCGCAACCCACCCATACCCCTACATTTGCCCCTTACCTAACAATTTAGCATGACCAATTCACCTGACCTGCACATCTTTGTGACAGTGGGAGGAAACCGGAGCACCCGGAGGAAACCCACGCAGACACGGGGAGAATGTGCAAACTCCACACAGTCAGTCGCCTGAGGCGGGAACTGAACCCGGGTCTCAGGCGCTGTGAGGCAGCAGTGCTAATCACTGTGCCACCGTGCCGCCCACCTACACCTACACAAGATGTGTAGGTTAGGTGAATTGCCATGCTAAATAGTCCATAGTGATCAGGGATGTGTAGGATAGGTGCATTAATCAGGGGTAAATGTAGAGTAATAGGGTAAGGGAATGTGTCTGAGTGGGTTACTCTTCAGACGATCAGTGTGGACTTGTTGGGCTGTTTCCACACTGTAAGGATTCTATGCAAATAACGATTTGAAACTTTATATTCTGGAATTTGTTCCATTAAGTGCAAGATTATAAACTTTGGCAACATGTCTTTCTTATTAGCAATAACATTAACATTAATAAAATTAATCACAAATTAAACAAGGTACGGATAAAAATAACAAGTAACAACAGTGTCAACTTCTTAGTTTAAGATTTGCCACTCCCACTGGCACAGTGATTTTTAGTGATCAGAGAACATGAGATTGACCTTTCAAAATTCTCCAGACTCTAAAATGGTCATACTGTACAGCTTGAAAGGTAGTAAGTGTAATCCCAGTGTTCAAGAAAGGAAAGAGAGAGAGAGAGATAGAGAGAGAGACAAAGGTGCTAATAGACCAGATAGTCTGACATCAATAGGGAATTGCTAGTATCTGTTATTAAAGACACAGAAATGGGACACCTGGAAAGAAATATAATGTTAGGCAAAGTCAACATTGCTTTATGGAAGGGCAATTGGGTTTTACAGATCTACTGGAAATTTTCAGGATGTAATTAGCAGATAGTTAAGGGGGAACCAGTGATGTGGTATAACTGGATTTTCAGAATTTATTGAATAGATGCTGCACCGAAGCTTATTTTACAAAATCAGGTCTAATGGGATTGGGAGCAATAGATGATGATGGATTGAGGATTGGTTAATGGACAGAAAAAGGACTTGGAATAAACAAGCCATTTTTGGGAAGGTAGGTTGTAACTCTTGACTGTCAAAAGGATAATTGCTTGTACCTTAACTATCTCCAACCAATGGTTTAGAATTGGTGCTTTAATGACAGTAAAATTATCAGTGCTCACCATCGTTGCTCTGTAAGACTGACAATAACCTTTCCATCCACAAATGCACAGCTAAAGGTGTAAGTCAGGAAGTTGTTGTTGATTGACAAAATGCATAGTCTTCACAGATGTTATCTGCACAGAATCGGTGACTTGATGTACTCTGTAACATTTTGTAATTGTTTGCACTATGAAAATGATTGAAATTGTTTTAACTGAGTTTTTCATAGATGTCCCATGTCATAATTACTCCTGAACAACTCTCTATTCCTGAAAAACTAATGTTAGAAGTCTGAAGTGTTATTTCCTGCATCATAAAAATATCACTGATTTTTAAAAAATAGATTTGTTTCTTTATGTTTGTTTATATGATACTTACCCACGTGTCTGTCCAAATCGATAATTTGTACTCTGTAAAATAATTAAAAAGTGTCAATAATTAGTGCATTTTACATCTCATTTTACTGCCTGTGAGAATTCCCCAGTTTGTTTGGTTTCTCAGTCAGCTTAATGACTTAATGTTCCTGAATGTCAATCTATGGACCAAAATGACATTGACACCATGGACCTCACTAAGGTTTTCTGGGCATCTTTCTTCAAGTTAAGTTTGTCACTGCCCCCAACATTCAATTCCTATATCAATGAATTAGATAATGGGATTGAGTGCAATGTATCCAAATGTGTTGATGATAGAAAGTTAGATAGGAAAGCAGGCTGTCAGGAGGGTGAAAAGAGACTACAAAAGGATATAAACTGGCACGGTGATGAAACAAGAAGGTGGCAAGTATGGGTATAATTAGATCAGATCAGATTCCCTACAGTGTGGAAACAGGCCCTTCGGCCAAACAAGTCCACACCGACCCTCCGAAGAGAAACCCACCCGTTCCATTTCCCTCTGACTAATGCACCTAAAACTATGGGCAACTTAGCGTGGCCAATTCACCTGACCTGCAAGTCTTTGTAGGAGGAAACCAGAGGAAACCCACACAGACACGGAGAGAATGTGCAAACTCCACACAGACAGTCACCCAAAGCTGGAATTGAACCTGGGACCCTGGTGCTGTGAGGCAGCAGTGCTAACCACTGAGACACTGTGCCGCCCCTACATATAATATAAGGAGGTGTGAAATTACCAATAGTGTAAGAACAATGGAGAGGCCGAACATTTTTTAAAAGGGAAAGATTATTAAATATTGGTGTTCAGAAGGACTTGGGCATTTTCACATATAAATTACAGGTTTACATGTAACAAATGTTACTGAAATAACTCCACAGAGGCTGGTATCACATCACCAAGTCACCCTTTATTTACACATGAGCTGTCCTTGACTTTAGTACTGCCTCTTTAGAATTAGCTATCAGAATGGCAGTATCTCTGATCTCCCCTTTTGATCAGTCAGCCAGGGCTCCCTGATTGGATCAGATTAATAGCCCCAATCAGGGAACTCATATTCTATGAAGTCCAGCTGGTTGACTTCATTACAATAATTAAAGATACACTAGCCTTTGTTACAAGTAATTTAGAGTGTCACTGTAAGGAAGCCTTGCCTCAATTATGTTGGCCCAGGATTTTGGTGAGACTTACCTGGAGTGTTTTGGGACAGATATGCCTGCTTTGGTGGGGATGCAGTAAATTTCACTCTTCCTGGGATGAGAGGAATTCACTAGAGTGCATTCTCTGGAGTTTAAAAGAATGAATGCTAATCACAGTCAATGTATAAAATTCTTCGAAGACTAGACAAAGAAGTTGATTATTCAGGCTAGAGAGTACTGTACTAGTGGTCATACTCTCAGAATAAGGGGTTGACAATTTAGAACTGAGGTAAGGAAAAGCCGCTTCACTTAGATTGTTCTGGAATTCTGTACCTCAGGGGTTTGTGGGATATTCAGTCGATGAGCATATTCAAGGTTGAGAGTGATGGCTTTTTGGGTACTAAGGTACATGAGGATAGAGCAGGGAAGAGGAGTTGAAATAGGAGCTCAGTTTATTCAGGCGAAAGTGAGGACTGCAGATGCTGGAGACTAGAGCCAAGATTAGAATGATTCCTGATGAAGGGCTTCTGCCCAAAATGTCGATTTCCCTGCTCCTCAGATGCTGCCTGACCTGCGTTTCCAGCACCACTCTAATCTTGAGCTCAGTTTATTAATCTTACTGAATAGGGGAGCAGGCTTGATGAACACAGTGACCTGACCCTGCTGCCATTGATGTTCTTCTGAATCAGACTGAAGCAATCAGAACACATGGTAATATTCGTATCCATCCAACATAGAAGGTTATGAAGGAGTTGTCACAGTTTATTCTTTGACAAGAACATTGGTTAATTCAGCAATCCCATGATCTTACAAAGGCTCAAAGGCAACACAAGTTGGACAATAGGTGCAACACTGTTATAGTCGAGAGTCTGGTGCTGGAAAAGCATAACAGATCAGGCAGAATCCAAGGAGCAGGAGAATCAATGTTTCTGGCAAAAGCCCTTCATCAGGAATGGGCTTTTTTCTGCAGGGCTTTTGCCTGAAACGCGATTCTCCTGCTCCTCAGATACGGCCTGACCTGCTGTGCTTTTCCAGCAACACACTCTCGACTCTAATCTCCAGCATCAACAGTTCTCACCTTTGCCTAGTTGATTTTAGCGACACTGTTATCGAGCTACCTTTGACATGAGCACTTTTTAAGCAATTATATTTGGTACCAGCACAGATTAAGACCATAAAAAATAAGAACAGGTGTAGGCCATTCGGCCCCTTAAGCCTGCTCCACCATTCTAAAGGATCATGGCTGATCCAGTAAAATAACTGTAGTCCTACTGGACCATAGAGCTGCTCTCGCATTAGACAGAGACGCCTGGTGGTGGTTCAACCTGAGAGTCACTACACCTCAAGCAATGGGAGAGATTGAGAAGGAGAGTTCTTCATGGTAATCTCAGCTGATGCAGGAGCTAACCCCACGCTGTTGATGTTATCCATCATTGCAAACCCAGCTATCAAACCAACTGAGTTAAACCAACCCTTGAAATGTAAAAAAATTTACCCGACAGCATTCTAAAAAATCTCTCAAATACTTTCATTTGCATGGGTTTCTTGGAAACTCTCATTCTCTGCAATTGTCTTGCTTTTAGTACAAACTCATTGTGATGTCAAAATAGAATGTGACAATAACAATCTCTTGCAATGCAATTTTCAAGTACAATAACACAAAATATATTCATTATACATTACTGATAAAGATCTTCTGCAGGGACATCTGTCTGGTTACTCAGCTATGACTATCCCACATTCATGCATGCTCAGCAACTGTCCTTCATGTCATACATCAATTCACTCTTCAGCCTTGATTTTGTGAGAGCAACAAAATTTGTAGCGTAAGTGGCTGCCAGCCAGAGCCAAGCTGGCCCACATCACATATTGAGCTGACAGCTAGCACCCAATTTTACATATTTGCCCAGAAGCTAGGATACTGCAGAGCCCAAAATCTGACTAGCAGCTCAAATTTAAAGGGATGAGAGAACTTAAAAGTGAATGGTTCTGAACAGAAGTGCAAAAAGGTTTATTGTCTGTGTGTTTCTAATGTTTATCAACGTTGGACTAAAATTAGAGAAACATGGAAGAAATGGCAGACATAAACTCGCCAAAAGAAAATTGTTGTGGAGATGCTAAATGGAAACTGAAGACAAATGGTCAAGTAGGGCAGGATTTATTTCAGGAAAGACTGCAAAGGAGGGTGACGTATGTGTCATTGCATGAAACAGCAGGTAGGGTCAGTAGTCTATGTCATAAATAAGACCTTGATGCAATGCTGTGCACTTTTCAAAAGTTTAAAACCTGGGGATTAGTACCTTGTAAACAGACACTTCCATTACAAAGGAAAAGTAGTGAATACATTGCTGTTTGCAAATATTGACTGCATCTATGATTTATAGACTGACTAAATGTATGAAGAATGGTGATTTGGAAAAATCCAAAGGCATACAGACCCGTGATGAGGTATACATTGCTTCAGTTCAAATTGCAGCAGTCGGAGGAGTTGTTGACAGTGAGGAAGGATGTGGCAGGTTACAGCAGGATATAGAGAAGCTGCAGAGCTGGGCAGAAAGGTGGCAAATGGAATTCAATGTAGCTAAGTGTGAGGTGATTCACTTTGGGAAGAATAACAAAAAGATGGGGTACTGGGCTAATGGTCGGATACTTGGTAGTGTGGATGAGCAGAGGGATCTTGGTGTCCATGTACACAGATCTCTGAAAGTTGCCACCCAGGTAAATAGTGCGGTGAGGAAGGCATATGGCGTACTGGCTTTTATTGGCAGAGGAATTGAGTTCCGGAGTCCTGAGGTCATGATGCAGTTGTATAAAACTCTGGTGCGGCCACATCTGGAATATTGTGTGCAGTTTTGGTCGCCATACTATAGGAAGGATGTGGAGGCACTGGAACAGGTGCAGAGGAGGTTTACCAGGATGTTGCCTGGTATGAAAGGAAAATCGTTAGGTTCTTCACTCAGCGAGTCGTAAGTTCATGGAATGCCCTGCCAGTAGCAGTGGTGGACTCTCCCTCTTTATGGGCATTTAAGCGGGCATTGGATAGGTATATGGAGGATAGTGGGTTAGTATAGGTTAGGTGGGCTTGGATCGGCGCAACATCGAGGGCCAAAGGGCCTGTACTGCGCTGTATTCTTCTATGTTCTATGTTCTATGATATGACTCTGTCACACTCATTTTTATGGAACCGAGATGGAAAAGGCATTACTATTGTGTAAGTAGGTGTGCTAGTGTTTCTAAACATTAATCCATACTGAGTAATTAATCCATTTCTGCCTGGAATCAATCAAGTCATTGTTACCATGCTGAGCTCTCCTGAACCTACAACAACTGGTGCCAATTAAAAAGCTAATCAAATAACTGTCTCTGTGTAAAATTGCCACACAGGCAGTGATGATTTATTTGGAACTCTCCCTCACGGCTCAAATAAGGCAACCTTGTATATGCAATTCACAATGTGTTCCAGTTACCTGTTCTTAAAACTGCAAGGATCTTCTTACAGTTTCATTGGCTTAAGGCACCATCTTTTCCCATTCTTAGACCACAGTCCAAAAAGACAGTAATAGTAATCTTTAAACTAGGCAGAATCTGCCAGGAACAAAGTTGCATAACATTTATCTTTTTATCTCATCTTGCATTAAAGCACCTTTGAAATAGAGATGACATTTAACATTACAGTTTGTTTGAGCCATTTTAGGACTATAGCATCATTTGCAACAGCTCATGGTTCATCTCTTCCATTGCTGCAAGAGGCTTAGAATTGCAATCAGGGTCAGGAAGATCAAGGTCCTGGGTCAAGACATAGAGATTTCACCTTCCACACCAACATTGACAACCCACCTCTGGAGGTAATCAATATCTTCACATACCTTGGTTCAATGACCAACAGCAACCTGTCCCATTATGCCAAAATAAACAGCCTCCACCTCCATGTTGTCTCCTGGCCTGGAATGTACCAAATATAAATGAACACCAATATTCTGAGATCTCCAAAATGTTTGCTCTCCTTAGGCAACTACAATTCCATTTGCTGGGTCATACAGTCATAGAGTCCTAGAGGTGTACAGCATGGTAACAGACCGTTCGATCTAACTTGTTCTATGCTGACCAGATACAGTATCTGAACCAACTGGATAACAGCTGCATCCATAAAGTCAAGATTACTATCAGGATGAAATCAACAGGTCGCACGTGTCTGCAATAGAAGGATGTCTACACATAAGACTTTGTGGGCAGCACGGTAGCACAGTGGTTAGCATTGCTGCCTCACAGCACCAGAGACCCGGGTTCAATTCCCACCTCTGGCAACTGTCTGTGTGGAGTTTGCACATTCTCCCCGTGTCTGCGTGGGTTTCCTCCGGGTGCTCCGGTTTCCTCCCACAGTCCAAAAATGTTCAGGTTAGGTGAATTGGCCATGCTAAATTGCTCGTAGTATTAGGTGAAGGGGTAAATGTAGGGGAATGGGTCTGGGTGGGTTGCGCTTCGGCAGGTCGGTGTGGACTTGTTGGGCTGAAGGGCCTGTTTCCACACTGTAAGTAATCTAATCTAAGAATTCAAGTTGACCAGGACCAGAATTGATTCATATGAAGTCCTCACTACTGACTGATGACCAGTGGTTTGGAAAGGCAAAATTCAGAGGGCAAAACAAGTGACCAGAGAGTGGAAAAAAGAGCTCAGTAGAAGGAAAAGCCTCAGGAAACATCAGGTCAACCCGATTCTTCTGTGTCAGTTGTGGTTGGGACCACCACTCACAAGTCAGCCTCAAGAACTGGCATGTTCAATACAAAAATCCATCATCTCCCAAGACAGAGAGATGCCACCATCATCTTGCAGAAATGTTTTTAATGTCTGTTTTATCTTATTCAAGAGAACATACATAAACACAACAGGGGTGAAACTTGAATTAAAATCACATGTGGCAATTGAATGGGAGCTTCATAAGACCTACAGGCCTTGCCTGTGACCTGTTTTTCATGTTTGGCGGAGTATATAATGAGATTCAGCCTGAAAGGATATTTAGACAATTAATATATCCATAACTCTCCACACAATACAATCTCAGCTACTCACTAATACATGGTAATAGCATTCCTAAAATGTTTTACATGTCAGCAATGGGCGCAGTTCATAAGAGCAAAGATTTTATAATCATCAAAAGATGATTATCAAAATATCTACGTTTGAATTGAATCACTGAATCTATATTGAAGTAAATGAGCAATTTAGGTATCACAAGGGGAGGGTTGGAAATAGACAGACAAGTAGCTCCCATCACTTATGTCCCTGACCCAGGTGGTTTTTTTCATTATTTCAAATATATACCTTATTCATAAAAATATCTTTATACACACACTTAGTCACTAAAGCAGGTCATTTCTCCACAGTAGCATATGCAGAAACAAACAAACATTGGAGTTTGACTCTATCCAAAACAAACCAAGGCCTTTCTTACTTTTACAAGACTATATTTACATCCGTTTGAGGCACCGGGAGGGTCTGACAACTGAACAAACTCCCATTGAACTTCGGCAGAAAGACCTTAGATGATAGTCTTTCCCCACTGCACCTTGGCAGCAGCTGCCCCAAGATTTAGTGCACCTGTCAGCACATAGTCCTGGACCTTGGAATGTGCCAGCCTACAATACTCGGTCAGGGTCAACTCTTTGTTCTGGAAGACCAACAAGTTTTGGGCAGACCCAAAAGCACCTTTCACCTAAGCGGTGGTCCTCCAGGTACACTTGGTTTGTCTCAGTGTACATCCTGGGAACAGACCGTACAGCACAGCAACCTGCGACATGGAAATCCTCAAAACGAACCAAAGGTACATTGCTGAAAGTGGGTTGCTGGAAAAGCACAGCAGGTCAGGCAGCATCCAGGGAACAAGAGAATCGACGTTTCGGGAGATGTGTGACCAACTCTACACCCCCACAGCCGTTTTGTGGGCAATGTGCAGTGGCGCAGAGAGTCTAGGCGTACATGAAGGAACTCACTGGTAGTGCCCTTCTCACGACCAGCCAAGCGATGCCTTGGTGATTGTTGGAAGGTTCTGGTGAATAGAGGTTCTGTGAATTGACTTTGACAATCTGCTCAGTTATGTTAGAAAAGATTCCAAAGAAGTGTCATATTGGACTTGAAATGTTAACTCTGTTTCTCCACAGATGCTGCCAGACCTGCTGAACTCCCCCATAATTTTCTGTTTTTTGTCACATTATCCCAATGTATCCACTGACCTTTTTTACTTGGAGTCGAGAATGTAGTGCTGGAAAAGCACAGCTGGTCAAGCAGCATAGAAGGAGCAGGAGAATCAACATTTCGAGTATAAACTATTCATCATGAATGAGGCTTGTGGGCCAAGGGGGCTGAGAGATAAAAGGGGGGTGGGGCTCATGAGAAGACAACTGAGAATGCAATAGGTGGATGAAGGTGGGGGTGAAGGTAATAGGTCGGAAAGGAGGGTGGAGTGGATAGGTGGGAAGGAAGATGGACAGGTAGGACAGGTGAAGAGGGTGGTGCCAATTTGGAAGGTTGGATCTGGAATAAGGTGGAGGAAGGGGAAATGAGGAAACTGGTGAAATCCACATTGATCCTGTGCGGTTGCAGGTTCCCAAGGCAGAATATGAGGCATTCTTCCTCCAGGTGTTGGGTGGTTAGGGAGTGGCGATGGGGGAGGCCCACGACCTGTATGTCTTTGGGAGTGTGGGAGGGGAAGTTAAAGTGTTTGGCCACGGGGCAGTGGGGTTGTTTTTGTGCATGTGTCCCGGAGATGTTTTCTGAAGTGTTCCTGCATTGGAAGCAACATTTGTGGGCGGCATGGTGGCACAGTGGTTAGCACTGCTGCCTCACAGCGACAGAGACCCAGGTTCAATTCCCGCCTCAGGCGACTGACTGTGTGGAGTTTGCACATTCTCCCAGTGTCTGCGTGGGTTTCCTCCGGGTGCTCCGGTTTCCTCCCACAGTCCAAAGATGTGCAGGTCAGGTGAATTGGCCATGCTAAATTGCCTGTAGTGTTAGGTAAGGGGTAAATGTAGGGGTATGGGTGGGTTTCGCTTCGGCGGGTCGGTGTGGACTTGTTGGGCCGAAGGGCCTGTTTCCACACTGTAATCTAATCTAAATCTAAATCTAAAGATACAGTAAATGACACGTGTGGAAGTGCAGGTAAATTTCTGACTGATGTGAAAGGCTCCTTTGGGGCCTTGGACGGAGGTAAGGGGGAAAGGTGTGGGTGCAGGTTTTGCAATTCTTGATGTGGTAGGGGAGGATGGGTTGGTGGTGGGCATGGACCTGCATCCTTTTATTTGGAGTGTATCAGTGATTTGTTTCAGCAGACATCTATTTATATTTTATGCCGTCTGCCGTACGTGGTACATTAGGTAGGTCGATTTAAACATGGCATGCTTGGGAACTTCCAGGTTACCAAGCAGTTTAAGGGGAATGTTACTTCACCTCAAGTAGCCTTCCTCAGAAATAAGGTGGAAATGTGCAAGGATGTTTTGGATAAATATTTGTGACAACTTCCTTGGAATCTGGCAGAGTTGCAACATTTTCTAATGTGATCATGTACACATTGCACATTAGTAATATGAATCCATTTCCTTTTGGCAAAACTGTTGATTCGTCTTGTCATGCCTTGATGCCAGTAAAATTGCAGTCAGCAGTATCTTGCACTTAAAGGAAGCCATTCAAGTTGGTGCAAGTGCCCAGCTTTCTCAGTTCATTTTTTTCCTTCAGTAGGAAAAGCAATGTACTGACCTACTCTGGAAGAAAAAAATGTATTGATGATCTTCTTGATTACAGTTACAGCCTGGAAATGTCCTGACCCAAACAGGTTCAGGGCTGTCATCACTACCTCAGCCCATAGTCCCAGCAGGTAGGGGATGCTGAGATCGACAACTACATCCCTGGGAAAATGCAGCCCCCTCACTCATCTCTCTCTTTGGAGATCCAGCTCTGAGCTAACAGACCCAGGTGGGTTGTTAACACCTTCTACATCCATTCCTATTGGCTCATGAGAGTACACAGGCCAGCATGCATCTTTACTTTGAGGTCAACACCTCTCCCATTGCTATTAATGTCCTTGGTTCTCTTCCTCCTATATTTTTTGTCTCCACATTGTACAGGGCACCCACAATAGATTCTCACTCATTTTTCAGGGTGATTGTGGAAAATAACTCATCAGAATCAAGCAACATTCAATGTTAAACAACTCCAAAAAGGTCACAAATATACAGATGCCAATAATCTGAGTACCTTCAACTAAATACCTTTTTAAGTACTCCACCCTGCCACCCTTGCAATCAATCCATTAGTCTTCATTTAGTGGTTTAGGCAGTGGATGGGAGACCTAATGTTTGCTGTTAAAATTGAGTTATGGTCCTAATTACAATACAGAATCTCTGTTTACAATATAATTATGAGTGTCTCACTTATCTCCAGCAAGGATTTTGCTGACTAGAAAGTTTATGCAGACAAAATAATGGAAGGTAGAAAATAAATAGCTGCTAGGGTGGTAAGTGCAGTTGTACATTTTTTCCTGTCTGCATAGCCCATTCATGCCACCTTGGCCACTGAACTAACACACACATAATTAATGTTTAGTATCTACTCAATTTATCTTTCTGCTCCCTGACTGACTCGTCAACATTGTTGTACAAAAACCCAACATCATTTGTTACCAGTCCATTATTTCAATGAACATATGGTTCCCTAAGACAGCACCTTCCAAGGCATGACTACTACTACACCAAAGGACAAGAACAGCAGGTACATAGGAACACCTCCACATCAAGCTTCTCTCCAAGCCACTCAGCATTCTGACTTGGAAATTTATTGCCATCCCTTCAGTATCACTGGGTCAAAATCCTCGAACTCCCTCCCTAATAGCATTGTGGACCTATCTAAACCAAATGGACTGTTGGTTCAAGAAGTCAGCTTACCATCACCACCTTCTCATGGGCAACCAGGAATGGCTATAATAAATTTTAGCCCGGCCAGCAACACCTACATCTCTTTAATGAATAGAAAATATATTCTTTACATCCAACCTTACACTTCCATTTTAACAAATTATCTTATGTGAAAACTTCAAGGTTAAAAATTTCTTTTACCAACTGTCTGGCCCCTTGGCTTACCAAAAACATATCATTCTAATTTCCCCATTAATATTCAAGTAACAATTCAAAAGTGTGAAATAATAATTAGGTGACTTCAAAAATATTTTGAAGAAGGGCTCATGCCCGAAACGTCGATTCTCCTGCTCCTTGGATGCTGCCTGACCTGCTGCGCTTTTCCAGCAACACATTTTCAGCTCTGATCTCCAGCATCTGTAGTCCTCACTTTCTCCTTCAAAAATATTTTACCCACCAAGGGGTAAAGATTGAGCAATAGTTGTATATAAAATTACTTGGCACATTATTTTAGCTCTTTCATTAATTGGAAGTAAAACTCTCAGGTTATAGAATATATTTTCCAATTTGTTATATTTTAAATTTGTGCAGAGAAAGAACTTTGCATTCAGCATGTCAGCAGAACAATTTCCAGTACTCGGTACATTCACTGATTTTCCAAGTATCACAGGTTTTGAATGGGATTCACTTATTTTGGTTTGCTTGGTTTCTATGTGTTTGCATAACTCTTGTTAAGCGATTCTATTGGAATCAATTTACAATTTGCATCTTTTTATATCATAAAAGTGTGTCTCATGGATAATGCACACTGCTTCTCCTGAACGTTGGTGGTGGAGGGAGTGCAAGTTTTATGGATGTGGTGCCAATCAAGAGGGATGCTTTATCCTGGATGGTGTCAAACTTATTGAGTTTTTTTTTGGTACAGCATTTATCCATGCAAGTGGACACTATTCCATCGCATTCCTGACTAGTGCCTTGTAGATGGTGGACAGGCTTGGGGAGTGAGGAGGTGATGGTGGACAGGCCTTGGGGAGTGAGGAGGTGATGGTGGACAGGCCTTGGGGAGTGAGGAGGTGATGGTGGAGAGGCCTTGGGGAGTCAAGAGGTAATGATCGACAGGCCTTGGGGAGTGAGGAAGTGATGGTGGACAGGCCTTGGGAGTGAGGAGGTGATGGTGGACAGGCATTGGAGAGTCAAGAGGTAATGGTGGACAGGCCTTGGGGAGTGAGGAGGTGATAGTGGGCAGGTCTTGGGGAGTCAGGTGATGGTGGACAGGCCTTGGGGAGTCAAGAGGTAATGATCGACAGGCCTTGGGGAGTGAGGAGATGATGGTGGACAGGCCTTGGGGATTGAGGAGGTGATAGTTGACAGGCCTTGGCAAGTCAGATGATGGTGGATAGACCTTGGGGAGTGAGAAGGTGATAGTGGACAGGCCTTGGGGAGTGAGGAGGTGATGGTGGACAGGCATTGAGGAGTGAGGAGGTGATGGTGGACAGGCATTGGGGAGTCAGGTGATGATGGACAGGCCTTGAGGAGTGAGGAGGAGATAGTGGACAGGCCTTGGCGAGTCAGATGATGGTGGACAGGCCTTGGGGAGTGAGGAGATGATGGTGGACAGGCCTTGGGGAGTGAGGAGGTAATAATGGACAGGCCTTGGGGAGTGAGGTGATGATGGTGGACAGGCCTTGATGAGTGAGGAGGTGATAGTGGACAGGCCTTGAGGTGTGAGGAGGTGAGAGTGGACAGGCCTTGGGGAGTCAGGTGATGGTGGACAGACCTTGGGGAGTGAGGAGGTGATGGTGGACAGGCCTTGGGGAGTGAGGAGGTAATAATGGACAGGCCTTGGGGAGTGATGAGGTGACGGTGGACAGACCTTGGGGAGTGAGGAGGTGATTTGCTGTTACCTGTTCAGCAGCTTTGATAAAAGTGGTCTTGCAGTGTGCTAAACATACCCATTCTTTTCACAGAGGATGTGTAATGGTGGTTTGTAAAGATATAACCTATGTTTCTATTTCAATCCTGATTGTTTGTTTAAAAGGATTACCATCTGCTTCATTATGTTGATTATTCTATTATTAAAATTCAACCATTCAATTTATCTCAAAATTATCAAACACTTTCTGAAATGTTTGCCAGATATTTGTTCATTTCCATTCTCAACTACAGAGTAGCATTAACAATGACACCTTTCTAAATAATAAGTAATTATTTTCTCCTTTCACATGCCAGGTGATTTAACCAACGTATTTGTATGGTTACTATTTGTCCAGTTTTACACAGTCAAGTCCAGGCTCCAAATCTGTTCTCTGTCTGGTACTTGACACATTTAAGTCCAATATTTTTAATTTGAAGCCATTTACTTTCTGCTGACTGTCCATTTCCCTATTCTGCATGCTTCTTCCACAAAGATATACCATTATCAAAAGACAAGAGAGTGAAACAGGTTTGTAAACTTTTGTCAATCAAGAGCCAGTGCTCCAATCTGCAATCCATGAACAGGAGAGTGGAGGCAGGTTTGTGACTCCTGTGTGGGGTGCAAGGGATTTGTTGTAGACACAGAATTTCCTGTTGCCGTTCAGGTTGATATTTATTGTTGGGTACAGTATGTCATGTCAGACTTTGTGAAGAAATTCTTATGGCTTCTTTGGAGTGTTGCTGATTGAACCATAGAGTCATTGAGTCATAGAGATGTACAGCATGGAAACATACCTTTTGGTCCAACCCGTCCATGCCGACCAGATAGCCCAACCCAATCTATTCCCACCTGCCAGCATATCCCTCCAAACCCTTCCTATTCATATACCCATCCAAATGCCTCTTAAATATTGCAGTTGTACCAGCCTCCATCACTTCCTCTGGCAGCTCATTCCATACACGTACCACCGTCTGTGTGAAAACGTTGCCCCTTAGGTCCCTTTTATATCTTTCCCCTCTCACCCTCTAGTTCTGGACTGTCCCACCCCAGGGAAAAGACTTTGTCTATTTATCCTATCCATGCCTGTCATAATTTTGTAAACCTCTATAAGGTCACCCCTCAGCCTCCAATGCTCCAGGGAAAACAGCCCCAGCCTGTTCAGCCTCTCCTCATAGCTCAAATCCTCCAACCCTAGCAACATCCTTAGAAATCTTTTCTGAATCCTTTCAAGTTTTACAACATCTTTCCGATGGGAAGGAGACCAGAATTGCATGCAATATTCCAACAGTGGCCTAACCAATGGCCTGTACAGCCACAACATGACCTCCCAACTCCTGTACTCAATACTCTGACCAGTAAAGGAAAACATACCAAACATCTTTTTCACTATCCTATCTACCTGCGACTCCACTTTCAAGGAGCTATGAACCTGCACTCCAAGGTCTCTGTTCAGCAATACTCCCCAGGACCTTACCAGTAAGTGTGTATGTCAGCATTTAATGCTCATTCTGACTGGCCTTGAGAAAGTGATAGAACCACCTTCTTGAACCACTGCAATCCAAGTGATGCAAATCCAATCACTGGAAGGGAGTTCCAGGATTTTGATCCAATGGCAATGAAGGAACACTCATATAGTTCCAAGTTCGGGACGGAATTTCACATTGGCCCCAAGGTCCCGTACTTCCCGCGGGAGCCTGTGCCCCACAACCTGAGCCACCTCCGAAATTTTAATTTTGTCTCATTTCGGGACGTAAAAAGGAAAGCCCTGTACGGACTGCTGCTGCACACCGTCCACCTCTTCTCCCTCATCCACCGTCCGGACACGCCTTGGCGTGCCCATTTGCCACCGGGCGGTGGGGATCCCCAGTGGAGGGCTCTCTACGCGGGAGTCCTCCCCCTTTCTCTCGGGGATCTTGGGTGAAGGGTGCTGCACGCAGTAGTCCCCTGCAACCACAGATTGCGGTGGTTCACGGACTCCCAGCCCAACTGCTTGTTCTGTGGCGCTGTGGAGTCCGTGGACCATGTATATATTGGGTGTGGGCGTTTGCACTCCCTTTTTGATTTCCTTAAAAACCTTCTCCTCTGTTTTTGGCTGCACTTCAGTCCCACGCTCCTGATCTTTGGGCACCCGGTACGGAGGAAGGAGGGCAGGTCTGAAGACCTCCTCGTGGGTCTGCTCCTGGGCCTGGCCAAACTAGCCATCAACAGGTCCAGGCAGCGGGCCGTGGAGGGGGTCGTTAAGGCCGACTGCCTGCCCCTCTTCCGCGGTTACGTTAGAGCCCGGGTGTCCTTGGAGAAGGAGCACGCGGTGTCCACCAACACCCTGGAGTTGTTCAGGGAGAGGTGGGCGCCGCAGGGAGTGGAGTGCATCATTTCTCCCTCCAACTCAATTTTGATTTAGAAAAAAAAAAGAAAAAGAAAAAAAAAAAAACAGGAGATTAGAGCCAGAGTGTCCTTGGAGAAGGAGCACGCGGTATCCACCAACACCCTGGAGTTGTTCAGGGAGAGGTGGGCGCCGCAGGGAGTGGAGTGCATCATTTCTCCCTCCAACTCAATTTTGATTTAGAAAAAAAAAAGAAAAAGAAAAAAAAAAAAACAGGAGATTAGAGCCAGAGTGTCCTTGGAGAAGGAGCACGCGGTATCCACCAACACCCTGGAGTTGTTCAGGGAGAGGTGGGCGCCGCAGGGAGTGGAGTGCATCATTTCTCCCTCCAACTCTATTTTGATTTAGTCCCTACCCACCCCCTCACTGTTTTGATCACACAGCACTGCCCTCTGATGTGAAGGGCAGTGTTTGTCACTGGCCACCCGGGTGTTTTCCTATCTTCCTGGTGGTGGAATTTGAATAAAGATTCGTGCACTTTGTGTCTTTCACTGTGTCTCACACCTGCACACACACACCATGGGTGCTGGGGAAAAAAAAATAATAAGCACTATCGCACTTAGGTGGTAGTGTGGGGGTTAAAATAAAAAAAATAAATAGGAAAAAAAAATAAACAGGGGTGCATTTCTCCCTCCAACTCTAAAAAAAAAGAAAAAAAGAAAAAATAAGTAAATAGGAGTGTCAGAGAGCTGGTTCTGAGAGAGCTGGATCATTGTGTGCGTGTTCAAGGACTCTCCTCCTTGAAGGTGTTTGAGAGGAAGGGGACTGTCCCTGGACCAGCTGTCCCACATCCAGAGAGGAAGGAGAAGACTCTGAGTCCTGGGCCTGCTTTTGGAGCTGCAGCCTGGGCTGCACCCAAAAGAAAAGAAAAAGAAAAAAGAAAAATAGTTCCAAGTTCCAATGGGGTATGGTTTGGATGGGAAGGTGCAGGCGGAGGTGATTTCTTGCATCTGTTACCCTTGTCCTGATGGGTAGAGGCTGTGGTTTCAGACAGTGCTGTCAGAGACAGCTTGGTGAGTCGGTGTAATCTTGTGATCATCGGGAAAATGTCGATATTTTTAATCAACTTGTTCAGATGTGTTATGTCACACCTCTGGAGCAGCCAGGACTTGAACCTGGGTCTCATGGCTCAGTGGGGCCACTGCCACTGTGCCATATAGTCCAGTAAGGGAAATGTACGCATGTATAAAATTAGAGATACATTTCTCAAATTATTATCCAATGGATAGTGGTTCGTTTGATGTGCTGATGGAGAAACCTCTGAGCAAGGGACCTAATGAACCTATCTCCAAGCAAAGACTGATCTTATGGCTGTGTTCTGTGTGTGACCTGGTAGAGAGACTGAAGTTGTGATAGCCAGTACTCACAAGCTCCATTAGTTATTAGATCTTTTTCTGATGGGTTCAACAGCTAATTTATATGGGCTAGAATCTGGAAGCATTCACATCAACTCCAAAAGGTAGAACCCATCCATTATATTGTTAGTAGTTATCTTACAACACTTATCGTAACAAATTTTGCCTGTATAGGTAGGTAAACACATCTCACTCTGCCCTTATATTCCTATCTTTCAAGGTCTGAAATATGCTTTAATGCATAAAATTGTCCAGGCTTGCGCCTTACTTTTTAATATTTTATTGTAACTCTGATAAATTTACAAACATCCCCTCCCACGTGGTGAATGATGCCCTCAAGCTCATCTCCTCCACTTTCCGCACCTCTGCCCTTGAACACCACCCCTCCAATCGCAACAAGGACAGAACCCACCGGTCCTCACTTTCCACCCCACCAACCTCCAGATACAATGCATCATCCTCTGCCATTTATGACACCTACAAACAGACCCTACCACTAGGGATACATTTCCCTCCCCACCCCTATCTGTGTTCTGGAGAGACCATTCCCTCCATGACTTCCCTGTCAGATCCACACCCCTCACCAGCCCACACCCCACTCCTGGCACCTTCCCCTGCCAATGCAAGAGAACAAAACCTGTGCCCACACCTCCCCCCTCAGCTCCATCCAAGGCCCCGAAAGATCCTACCACATCTGACAGAAATTTACCTGTGCTTCTACACATGTCATCCACTGTATCCGTTGCACCCGGTGTGGTCTCCTCTACATCGGGGAGACAAGTCGCTAAATTGCGGATTGTTTCAGAGAATATCTCTGGGACACCTGCATCAACCAACCCCACTGCCCTGTGGCCAAACACTTTAACTCTCTCTCCCACTCCCCCAAGGACATGCAGGTCCTGGGCCTCCTCCATTGCCAAACCCTAACCACCCGATGCTTGGAGGAAAAATGCCTCATCTTCCGCCTTAGGACCCTGCAACCACATGGGATCAATGTGGTTTTCACCAGTTTCCTCAATTCTCCTCCCCTCATCTTAGCCAAGATCCAACCCTCCAATTCGGATTTGTATCTCAGCCCCCTGGCCCATTAGCCTCATTCCTGATGAAGGGCTTATGCCCAAAACATTGATTCTCCTGCTCCTCGGATGCTGCCTGGCCTGCTGTGCTTTTCCAGAAACACACTCTTGACAAACATCTGTATCCTGTTCCTTTTTAAATGAAATCAGTATCAGATTCACAACCTCACAAAGAAAAATACAGATCATACCCATGACAAAAATTATCACAAAATCTCTCCCCAGTTTTGCGCCTTCCTACATATAGTCACAATTCTGCAAATAAATTATTAAAATATGAAGATAACTTTGATGGGGAAGAACTTGGTTACATCAGGCCAATTTCTCGTTAATCAATAAGTTTATCTGGATTTGCATTTGGAAGGAATGGCTGTAAATCTGTGGGTCTGTAGGAGTATTTACAGTTCTACGTTTGTAGATATATTTATTGTGTGGTCTGCTTCCTTGACTAGTTTATTGAAAATGTCAGTGTGTGTTTGTGAAGTTCTCCTAGTGGAATGCTGAGGGGCAGAATTTGTCCAATTTCTGAAAACTGTCCACCACAATTTTTGCTTTATTTTTTGGCTCCTTTTCAGAGCATGTTCCATTTGCACTGAAGGACCGACTACAGGATATAGTGGGTGGCACGGTGGCACAGTGGTTAGCACTGCTGCCTCAAAGCGCCAGAGACCCGGGTTCAATTCCCGACTCAGGCTGTGTGGAGTTTGCACATTCTCCCCGTGTCTGCGTGGGTTTGCTCCGGTTTCCTCCCACAGTCCAAAGATGTGCAGGTCAGGTGAATTGGCCATGCTAAATTGCCCGTAGTGTTAGGTAAAGGGGTAAATGTAGGGGAACGGGTGGGTTGTGCTTCGGCGGGTCGGTGTGGACTTGTTGGGCCGAAGGGCCTGTTTCCACACTGTAAGTAATCTAATCTAATTATAACCCCCAAATAGCTGAGCTGTCTTCAGATGAGCTATCATTTTAACCACGTGTTGTGTCCCCTGCTGAGTCATGGCATGATGAAGTAAGTTTCACTGTCAGCTTTTAAAGTCCAACGCATTCTTGCTGAAGGATTGGATTCTGTGTAATTTAGGTGGAACAAAACTCCCTTGCATTACATGTACCAAAATGATCATCTTGCTTTACATTTCTCCATCAGAATCCTATTTAATCGTTTCATAATATATCAATGTTATCGTAGTGAAAAGTTGTAAGTGTGTCCTGTGCTAATATGGCACTAATCATTGAAGGTATGTTTCTTGCATGCAATTTTAGTCCTACATACTGATAACCATAATTTAAACTTGCCTGGGAAAGCTAAAACAGAACCCTGCAGGTTTACCACACAACTGCTGATTAGTCACAGGATGTGTGGATTCCACTCACCCACTGCTCTTTTAGATGAATTTCCACAATAAAGTTGATGGAGTGTTGGTGAAGTCTTGACAAAATATTCCAGAAATCACCCATGTATGTCAAAAGTCCCCTTCAAAATTTCAGCAAGTGAACAGTAAAAGATGGTATACCTCCAAAGTAGCACAAGGAATTCTCAGCAATAACTTGGCTCTCCCAGCCAGCTGGTCAGTGTTAGCAGATGGGATTTAGTAAAGTGCTATGCAGCAAAATACTTTACCTGTATATCTTCTTGAATGAGTCTGGGCAGGCAATTTAAGTGTCAATTAACCCTCAATTAATCCCCTGGGTGGCTATTACATGTTCATCTTGTAACTCCTTTACCAAGATGGTGTTGTGCTCTAAATGAAAGCTAAACCAGCATTTCTAGTTAAAAAAACCTCAGTCTTGCCACCTTTGCACTGAAAGTATCCAAGTAAATTGCTTCAAAAGCTTAGAAATAATTTTTAAGAAGTTGGTATAAGGAACAGAATGTAACAGTGACCTTATTATTGATTTTCTTCTGTACACTGTCAGCAAAAAAAACTGCTAGGTAATTAACAAATCTTAGCTTCAATCTAATAACTAGCTGAACTTTCATTTATGCAACAAATGTGGTGCTGGAAAAGCACAGCCAATCAGGGAGCATTCGAGGAGCAGGAGAGTTAACGTTTCGAGCGTAAGCTCTTCATCATGAACATGGTGGGGTGAGGGGCCCAAGTGGGCTGAGAGATAAATGGGAGGAGGGTGTGGCTGGGGAAAGGTAGCTGGGAATGCAATAGGTGAATGAAAGTGGGGGTTGATGGTGATAGGTCGTTATTGGAGGGTGGAGTGGATAAGTGGGAAGGAAGATGGACAGGTAGGATAGTTCAAGAGGGCGGTGCCAAGTTGGAGGGTTGGATCTGGGATAAGATGGGGGTCAGGGAGATGGGGAGACTGGTGAAATCGACATTGATTCCGTGTAGTTGGAGGGTCCCAAGGTGAAAGATAAGGCATTCTTCCTCCAGTCGTCGGGTGGCTGGGATTTGGCAGTGGAGCTGGCCAGGACTTGCATGTGCTTAGCAGAGTGGGAGGGGGAGTTGAAGGGGTCGGCCACAGGGCAGTGGGGGTCTTTAGTGTGTGTGACCCAGGGATGTTTTCTGAAAAGTTCTGCAAGTTGGCGTCCTGTCTCCCCAATGTAGTGGAGACCACATCAAGGGCAATGGACACAGAAGATGAGGTGTTTGGATGTGCAGAAAAATCTCTGCCAGATGTGGAAGGATCCTTTAGGGCCTTGGATCGAAGTGAAGGCATAAGTATGGGCACAGGTTTTACACCTCTTGTGGTGGCAAGGCAAGATGCCGGGAGTGGAGGGTGGGATGGTGGGAGGCGTGGACCTAACAAGGGGTCATGAAGGGAATGGTCCCTACAGAATGCTGATAGGGGTGGGGAGGGAAATATATCTCTGGTGTTGGGGTCTGTTTATAGGTGGAGGAAATGGTGGAGGATGGTATCTGGAGGTTGCTGGGATGGAAGGTGACGATCGGGGTGGGGGAGGGGGGATATGTCCTTATTGTGGTTGGAGGGGTAGGGTTCAAGGGTGGAGGTGAAGAAAATGGAGGAGATGTGCTGGTGGGCATTGTTGACGACATGGGAGGGGAAATTGCGGTCCTTGAAGTAGGAGGCCATCTGGAATGTTCTGGAGTGGAATTGGTCCTCCTGGGAGCAGATGTAGTGCAGGCAGAGGAATTGGGAGTAAAAGATAATGTTTTTACAGGAGGTGGGTGGAGATGGTGTAGTCCAGGTAGCTGTGGGAGTCAGTGGGTTGGAAGTAGATGTCCGTGTTGAGTCGGTCGCTAGAAATGGAGATGAAGAGGTCCATAAAGGGGAGGGAGGTGTCTAAGATGGTCCAAGTGAACTTGAGATCAGGGCAGAAGGTGTTTGTGAAGTTCGTGAAAGTGGGAGCACAAGGTGGCACCGATACAGTTATCGATGTAGCGGACGAAAAGATGGGGAATGATGCGGGTATGACTGCGTGTGTCTGTTGCTCTCGATGAGGTCTCCTCTGTATTGGGGAGACAGGAAGCCAACTTGTGGAACATTTCAGAGCATAGTTCTGGGACACATGCACTGAACAACCCCATCACCCTGTGGCCAATCACTTCAACTCCCCCTCTCACTCTGCCAAGGACATTCAAGTCCTGGGCCTCCTCCACCATCAAATCCTAGCTACCTGATGACTGGAGGAATAACTCATCATCTTCCACCTTGGGATCCTTCAACCACATGGAATCAATGTTGATTTCACCAGTTTCCTCATCTCCCCTACCCCTACCTTATCCCAGATCCAACCCTCTAACTTTGCACTGCCCTCTTGAACTGTCCTACCTGTCCATCTTCCTTCCCACTTATCCGCTCACCCTCCACTGTGACAATCACCATCAACCCCCACGTTCACCCGCTGATCACAGTCCTAGCAACCTTCCCCCCAGCCCCACACCCTCCCATTTATCTTTCCCTTGCCAACCCCCTCCCCCCCCCACATCCTTGATGAAGAGGTTATACTCGAAATGGTGACTCTCGATGCTGCCTGGCTGGCTGTGCTTTTCCAGCGTCACATTTTTTGACTCTAATCTCCAGCATCTGCAGTCCTCACTTTCTCCTAGTTTCATTTATGCAAGTTAGCACGACTTATACACTTAACGGTAAGGTCCTAGGGAGTGTTTCTGAACAAAAAGACCTTGGAGTGCAGGTTCATAGCTCCTTGAAAGTGGAGTCGCAGATAGATGGGATAGTGAAGAAGGTGTTTGGTATGTTTTCCTTTCTTGGTCAGACTATTGTGTACAGGAATTGGGAAGTCATGTTGTGGCTGTATAGGACATTGGTTAGGCCACTGTTGGAATATTGCGTGCAATTCTGGTCTCCTTCCCATCGGAAAGATGTTGTAAAACTTGAAAGGGTTCAGAAACGATTTACAAGGATGTTGCCAGGGTTGGAAGATTTGAGCTACAGGGAGAGGCTCAACAGGCTGGGACTGTTTTCCCTGGAGTGTCGGAGGCTGAGGGGTGACCTTCTAGAGGTTTACAAAATTATGAGGGGCATGGATAGGGTAAATAGGCAAAGTCTTTTCCCTGGGATCGGGGAGTCCAGAACTCGAGGGTAGAGGTTTAGGGTGAGAGGGGAAAGATATAAAAGGGACCAAAGGGACAACTTTTTCATGCAGAGGGTGGTACATGTATGGAATGAGCTGCCAGAGGAAGTGGTGGAGGCTGGTACAATTGCAATATTTAAGAGGCATTTGGAAGGGTATATGAATAGGAAGGGTTTGGAGGGATATGGGCCAGGTGCTGGCAGGTGGGACTAGATTGGGTTGGGCTATCTGGTCAGCATGGCCGAGTTGGACCGAAGGGTCTGTTTTCGTGCTGTACATCTCCATGACTCTATGACTCTAAGTAACTTGACTGCTAGAGAAAGAACCAGAATCAACTTTAAATACTTCTAAGCAAATTGGAGATTAGGGTGAATTTCCTTCACTATTGCACATATAAAGTGCCTCTACTCATGCCTGAATGAAATATGATTCCTGAAGAAGGGCTCATGCCCGAAACATCGATTCTCCTGCTCCTTGGATGCGACCTGACCTGCTGCGCTTTTCCAGCAACACATTTTCAGCTCTGAATGAAATATGACTCTAGTAATGTGGTACAATAACAACATATATGCATATAGCTCCTCTAATATAGTTACACATCCCAATTCACTTCACAGGGCTGTTGGCAGACAAAATTTAACACTGAGACGAAGGTATTATTCAGTTAACTAACCAAAAGCTTGGTCACTGTTGTAGGTCTTAAAGAGGAATATGTGGATATAAATGGGTGGTAGAAAGATGGAGATATTTAGGAAGAGAACACCAGAGCTCATGCCTTGGCAATGAAAAGAAAACTGCAAGTGATGGCCCAAACAAAAGCAGAGCCTTTCAAGAAGCCTGAATATGGAGGAGCACAGATATCCAAAGGTTGTAAGGCTGGAAGAGATTGCAGAATTAGTGAGGCAGAAGGCCATGACAGAATTTAAAAATAAGAATGTTTTATTGGGTGCCTGTATATTTCTCACACCAGTCAAACTAGTGGCTAGTGTAAATTATACATCTAAATTAGTTTCACATTGTTAATTACAGTAATATCACACACAGTCCAACTAACATGAACTTGTCCAGAACTTTGTTTTAAATGGAGCTTCAAGGTAGCTAAGGCTGTCCCCATGTAACCTGATGAGCCCTACAAGCATGCTTTAGGTGAAAAAAAATGAAAACACAGTGATGCAGTAAATCTGTGAAAAATGTCTTTCTTTATCAATTTGTTCACACCTTACAATGCACTGGCATTTTCAGTTCCACCTTGTCTCCAATTGATAGCATTTTTAACTGTTTACAACGAATTTACAAAGTGAGAAGATTTATATTCCAGGAATTTGAGCTGGATTCAAATCAACTTCAGAGACATGGTAGTGGTACATAATTTCATATATAAATTTAAATAGCTATAAAATTGGCATTTCTTGTGAGGAATATCATATGCTGACAATACACATTGGAAATGGTTAATGCGTGGAAAATCTTGTAGGGTTGTTATCCACTTTGTAAGTTTAGAATATACATTCTTGACACCCATTCCTCTGATAAAATTCATCCTGTTGAGTGTCACCTTGGATTCCTGACGTTTGTTTGGGTAAGGCTTTGCATTGTGGAATTCTCCTTCAATACATGATCTTGAAGAGAAAGGAAAGTATTTCACAACTCACATTTTACATTAGGCCAGGCAGAATTATATTCCACATTTATGATATTCCTTTGAAACCACTGACATCCATTAGAGGGGTAATAGACATCTCTGAACTGAATCTTGCCTCTTCCTTCAATATAATCACTGCATCTCAAAAGGAATTAATTATGAAATCCACCAAGATACTTCAAAAAATTCATAATGCACTATATAGCATTAAATTGCCTTTATAGACATCACATTAAATTTTAACTGCTTTCAAATGTAAACTTTTATTTGGTCATTCTATTAATTTAATCCTCTGGACAGAAATAAGTATGAAAAATACCAACTATGCTGACCGTAATGTAATTGTTGATTACTGTGTGATCAATTACAAGGATTAAGAATAATTAAGGTTTGATTTGCATGTCATCCTGCAGTTAGTATCTTCAAATGCATTGACCGTTGCCATTTGCTGCGATGAGAATCAGAATCTACCACTGAAATAGGCCCCAATCTCAGAAGAATGACATTACTGTATAAATAAAAAGCTAATATACCTGAAAGTGAATACATATTATCTGTGTTTAATGATGGTCATAAATCACAGCATTTTCTCTCTTGTAGTTGATAACATAAGGTGAAATTCTATCAGGGTTAAATGTCATCACTGCTGCACACTTTTTAATTTTTCCTTTTCTGTATTAGGACAATGGGCATCTTGCATTCAGTGCTACCTAGGAAATGTAGGCAATTAGGCATCTTTATACATTCAACAGTCTTTTAGTTGTAAAGATGTCAACTTCAGCCTGAAACTTAACCATTGTGATAAGTACAAATTTGCAATACGTCAAGGTTTGACTTGTGTAATATTTATCTCTAAACTGGAGGAAAACTAGTCTGAAATGACTTCATTCTGTGCCAGATGGTTTAAATAATTGTGCAATGTTTTATTTTCTACAATCTATTAGTTTAGTTACATCTCAAAAAGGCAAATTTGTACTGGACCAATGAAAAAATTAAGCAGAACTCCACTAATCTCCATCTCTGGTAGGGAGTTTGCGAAGGAGAAGCCTTTATACATAAACATTGACAATGATTTGGAATCCGCTTTTGAATGTAATCAATTGCAATCGCACTACTTTAGTGGTTTTAAACAATAAATTCTCTTTGATTTCTGTCTTTGAGGTAAATATCATATTACATCTTCTACATGAACGTCCAGGATAAAGACATCAATCCAGCATTACTCGTGATTTAAGATAGCATTGAAAACACACCTTAGATCCTGTTGAAGACAATTTTACGCATAAAAGTTTACATATGTTCACAGGTATCACTTATTAGCTAAGTTGCTACTATGGTAACACATTTCTTTTTTTATTCTTCCCAAACTTCATGTTTGGAAATAGTTGATCACACATCATAACAAACACAGAAATGAAAGTGAGAGTAAAGGGCAAGAAAGAGGGAGATGGAGGGAGAACAAGAGGAGATAAAGTGAGGGAAATGCGAAGAGAAAGAGGGAAAGAGAGACAACGGACGGATGGAAACATTGCTGGGGGAGCGTAGGAGAGGGAGGGAAGCGGGAAGAGATTGTGGGGGGCGGCAAGAGATTTGAGGGAGGGATGAAAGGGAAGGAGATTGAGG
>NC_057740.1:25703770-25736366 GCF_004010195.1 Chiloscyllium plagiosum | reverse complement strand
AAAGATAAAAGAGCGAGAGATTGTGGTGGGAAAAGTAGAAATAGGGAGAACTCGCTGGAGAGAGAGGTTTAAGGGAGGCAGAGATCGAGGGAGAAGAGAAAGCTGGAAGAGAAAGAGGGAAGAACAGATGGAAGAAACAAAGAAAGGATGAAAGCGAAAGATGAAAGAAGAGAGTGGAAGCACAGACAGATAAGAGAGAACGCTGTTGGCAACTGGAAGGGGTACGCGCAACGTTAGGTGGATCTGGAGAAGGGAGGCTGGAGGCTGGGCTCTCGGTTAAAATGGGAGGAGACCGGGGCGGAGCGAGAGCAGCCTGACAGGCGAATCACGCGAAGGCGGATTTCACATGTCGCTGAAAAACTGGGCGAGAATTTGGGGTTGGAATTGGAGAGTGAGTGAGTCAGTGCCCAGCTCATCATCCCTCATATCAACTGAGCAAACAAACCAGCGCGGGAGAGACTGGCTGAGTAACTGCTTTGTTGTTTGTCTATTTCTTAACCCTCCCTCCCTCCACCTCAACATTGTTACATGAGGTCATCCTGCAAATACCAGCCATGAGAGGTAAGTCACTGAATATTTTTTTGGTGGGGGAGCGGAAGGACGATTTTTTTAAAAAATGAACTTTTTAAAAATAAAATGTTTGCTGCATGCAATTCTGTGCGTTCAAGGCAATTTATAGTTTATCGAGGTTGTCAAAGTGAAGGGATTTTGTTAACGCCAGTCCCTTTTTGGCACGAACGCTGTATTCTCTGTGGTATTTAGTAACGCCTAAATTTGAAGTTCTGACATTTAGTCCCCGGCTGTTCCTCTGAGGATGAGCCTTGATTCTTTTTATTTTCACACTCGGTGTGTGGAGTGAGCAGTGTGCTATCATTTTCTGACATTTTCAGTAAATTGTCTTTTCTAGCCCTCTTGCATGGTATTCAGCTGCTATCCAGCCTATATATTATATTTGCGTATGTGTAAATATCTGTCTACTTTAAATCTTTATATTGCACTGTGTATTCAGTGGCTACTTAGTATTGCATTGCCTTGCATCTTACAGCCTAATCGCATGGTTTGTTCAATGCTAATTTTCAGATTCTTATTTGAGCGGAATGGGTTATGAAGTTCTCATATCAAATTTAATATAAAGTCTGTAGGTTGTAACTTTGTCTCATCAGTAGGAACACTGCCAGTTGGCGATTTGTTTAGATCTGGAACTTTGTTGCTATGCCTGTAGGTGTGCACATTCCGTGCAGTTTTCTGTAACATCTTTCTTTCCTGTAGCTCAGATGCCTGTGCACTTTGCTGTGGCGTACTTTTGCACAGGTTTATTTAAAATGATTATTTCAGTGTGTGCACTGCATCAAGGCAGGCAGTGGGCTGATCAGTTGCCAGACTGCAAGAGCGTCCCAGTGACCTAGATCTGTCAGAGCGGATCAGTCCGAGAGAGGAAGGGGGATGCGGGCTGGGGGTCGCTCAGTGCTTCTGTGTATCTCAGTCCTTGAATGTACTGAACAATGATGTAAACAATCAGAATAGACAAAGGAGAACAATACACCTACATACTGTAACTAATTTGTCTACTGCAGCCTTTAATATCGAATATGTAAATGTATCGTCAGTGTGACTTTTTCAAAAGTTCAAGGAGTTTGCATCTTCAATTTCTCCAATTACATATTCAAAATAAGATTGATTGATAAAGAACATGATGAACTTTAATAATTAAATACTGGTTTTACATGGGGTCTAACACCAAACATCGGACTTTATGTCTCTTTGACTGTCATAGGGGTTTACAGTCAAACTTCAATCTTTGTCTGCATTCTGGAGAGCAGGGAAAAGCTTGCCACAAATATGATTGATGTTTACATACTCTTCTCAAAGTCAAATATTTAACAAGATTTGATTTCACACGTTAAAGCTGTGCATAAGCAATGCATGACTTTTTTAAAAAAACGTTGATTTTTAAAAGAATACTTTTGCAAAGCTGAAATGAAGGTCAGAATACAAGAAAGTGAACTTATTTAGAACCTGAAAAATTACTTTGGTTTCTGTCCCAAATACCAACGGTCCTGTTTGGCAGTTCCCATTATAGTCAGAGTCATAGAGACATACAGCATGGAAACAGACCCTTTGGTCCAACTCGTCCATACTGACCAGATATCCTGACCTAATCTCGTCCCATTTGCCACCATTTGGCCCATCTCCCTCTAAACCGTTCGAATTCCTAGAGCCATCCAGATGCCTTTTAAATGCTGTAATTGTACCTTCCTTCACCACTTCCATGCACGTACCACCCTCTGCTTGAAAAAGTTGCCCCTTACGTCCCTTTTAAATGTTTCCCCTCTCACTTTTGTATTTTTAATTAAAACAAATTTGGTTATATTCAGCATAAGATGTGTGCACTCCCTTTAGGAATACTTTGAGAATTTTGAGGGAAATATTTGCTGTTTCTACAGTTAATATGATCTTTGCATCTGTTCTGTAGTCGCATGATTTAAGCTCAGTGACACCTGATATAAAATGGAGGGTAAAAAGATTGATAGAAGCAAAGGTTTTTGCAGATATTGGTGCATCGCCTGAGCACCATAGAGCTACATTCGGCCATTGTGTGAATTTTGCTATCAGTTCTAATGAATCACCAACTATATCAGAATATTGGATGATGCAAAATATAAGATGCTGCATGGTTGGTGATTTTAAGAGAATGCCTGTTCTAATCCTTTTTTAGGGAGGCAGATGGAGCCCTGTTAGTTTTGACTCCATCTGACTTGCAATAGGTGTGAATAAACTCTAAATGTTAAGAGAAGGAAAAGCTCTAATTAGATTTCCGGGAGTAATGGCATTAAGCTACTGTCAGATAACCATGTTATTGAAATGCTGAAATTAGTGCATTTTAACATTTCATTTGAAGTTTTACTCAGAGTAACAAATTAAGAGCACTTTCAAAGTGGACACAAAATATATCAGCTCTACATTATTCCAGCTGTAGGATGTAGTGTAAAAGATACATGATTATACTCCTAAATTTTTGAAATTCATTTAATTTGGAAGCTAAGAATTTTCATACATAGCTGTCGTTTACTATCATTTTCCACCCATTCTCTTTCACACACAGTATCATTCAATTGGGGAGTGAATGGATTTCTGGACTTTAACCGTCCCCTTCTTCACATGAAATATTGCATCTCTTGAAAGATCCTTCTTCAATGCCTGAAAGACACTTGACAACAAAAAGCTAAAGCAACTTCTTCAGAAGTCAATGCCATGATCATTTCTGCCATCCTCTTGTTTGGTGAAAAAAATCTAAATGGTTCAGCACATTGTTGAAATGTTCCCTGAAACTAAACATCAATAGAAGTGAAATATCAATTTGTATTATACTTAATTTTTAAAAATTAACCAATACATACTTATGAGTTAGTTGATAAGCCTAATTAAACTACAGTCTCGAACAGCAGAATATAGCTACTTTCCCATGCATATAGTACAATAGATGTCAACATTCAGAAGTCACATTTTTAAACAAAATAGAAGTTGTAAGATTTGGTGATTGTGCGTCAGATTTTGGGATCAATAGTCTAATCCAAACGCCACTTCATTCTGCATAAGCGTATTATAAAATCACAATACCAGGGTTTAATCACAATGTTTATCTTCAAGTCTGTTCTATTGTAGAGTTGTTCAGAGTTCAAAGTTCGTTTCATCGAATACCACAGATTGACAGCTGGTTGGACCAAACATATTAAACAAAACATCAACGCCTTCTTTAGAACTAGTCAGTGCAGAACTAGGGTGGAGTAAGATTCTGCCTGAGCACCAGAATTTGCACAGATGGTTAAAAGAAAAATGGAGTATTGCCATTCCAATTGTTATATAACGATACAGTGAGAGCCCAGCCAAGGTTGGTCTGTTACTGATAAATTTAGTGTGGAGATATTTAGCATTACATATATGATTCCACTGGGCTGATGTACGATATTTTTCCAGTCTTTTTTTGTGTGGTCTTCATGCAGCTTGAACCCTTCTAACCAAATTCCACCTCATGCTAATTAATTTAACTTCTGAATATAAAATTTTCTTGTTAACTGCGTAAGAATTTTTAAAAAACCTTTTAAAGAATGTATCAATGCTAATTGCCAGGGGTAATACTTTACCTGTTGTGTGCATTTTTCTTAATTGATTTTATTTTGAAGCGGGTATACAGAATACTAAGAATGATGTTAATTCCTAATTCCATTAAACTTTTACATAATGATCAGACTGCTTCAGATATTGGAAATTTTTTGTAGATTGACATGTTACAGTAACTTGCAATCATTAAAGACTGAAAACTAGACACACTCCCTTACTAAAATAAACTCCATTCACTCAGTTGTTGGGGTTCCTCTTCAAGGATGACTTGAAAACAAAACTCACTTCTGCTACAGCTGGGCTTTGACAGTAAAATCAGAGCTGCAGCTATCCAACCATGCTTTGGGATTTTGTCCAATATGGTGGGAAGATAGTCTTTGGAACACTGTCAGTTGTCAGAATTCAGCAGTTTTATTTTTTTATGTTAAAAAGTATGTACAGTAATTTGGAAATTTTTTTGAAATGAAATAAACTGAGTTAACCTGCAGTGTGAGAAAACTGTATGGGCAGATTATTTTAACAGGCTTTTGAAATATTTAGTTATAAAGAAATCAAAAGCTGGACACTGTGATTCTAGAGACAGTTTGACTCTCATCTAAAAGTATTCAGGATGACAGCAAGATCTCCTTTATAAATAAACATTTGCATAAGAATTGTACCAAGAGCATTGTCAATTGGAAGCCTTTTTCTTGTCTTTTTTTTGGGATAAAGGTTCTATCTTTTTCTCATCAAGTTTCAGTTCCGTATAAGCTGGAAGACATGCTGCACAAAGCTCGGTGATACAGATACCAGGCTGCATTTCTCGGATGTTGCTGGCTCTGTTCCATTCTACTCGATATTTGCATTTGTGTTCTTTTATTTAATAAACTTTAGGGTGGGAGGATTAATTTCCAAAATATTTGAACAGAAATTTCTGCTGTCAGGTGATGAAGAGATAGTAAACAAAGGGATATTTTGTTTTAAGCAACATTCAGAAGTCCACTTAACTATAAAGAGCCAAAACAGCACAAGGAAATATTCTTGCATTGATGAGAAGTGAACATGTCTTCATGAATGAAAAATCAGGTTTGAGCTGGAATAAAAATGGAAGTCCTTGAACTCAAAATATAATCTGTTGCGGCATGGATTTGTAATGCTGTTGCCTACACAGGAACTGTGTCACCATACATCCGGTCAATTGATAGCTCATTACCATAGCATCATTCAATCATGACTGACAGCTGACATATTTTCCATCAATTTTTTGCAAGTGATTTACTAAAGTATGTATATTCAAAAATATATTTTTACTGATGAATCTATTCCAGCAGCACATATTCAGATTGAAATCTGAATATGATTTTTTTTAAATGCTTTTGAGTTGAAAGTCTTCAATTTAATTTAAAACAATTCAAAACATGATACATTGCTCCACTTGTGACTTGAGGGAAAGCAGTAATTATGACTTTTATGTTTCCTCAACAGGACCTAGTTTCAGTTTAAATACTGTCACTGTTTATTTATATGTCAATTGCATCTATTAGAATCTTAGAAAAGTAATCTAATTTGGTTTGAATAAAATATTAATGGATATTGAAAGAATACTGACTTTTTAGAAAAAATGTAGACATTTCTTCACCTGATGCAACCTGTTATTCAATGCTAAGCTACTTCTAATTCTACACGATAAAAAATCAGCACAAAATATTTAATTTTAATAAATAGTGATCCTAGAAATTTTGTAAAATTATTGTTTTGTAATACTTCTGAATGATCAAAGTGTATGTTTAAGATGCTGGTTAGACCTCAACTGGATGATTGTGTATGGTCCTTGGAGCCAATTTACAGAAAAAATGTGAACGTATGGGAGAAAGTGCAGGTGTTACAAGAATGGTCACAAGGATGAGGAACTTCAATCATGAGGATAGAATGAAGAGGTTCTCTTCTTGGAGAGATGAAAGCAAAGTGGAGGTCTGATACAGGTCCTCAAAATCATGAGCAGCCTGCTAGAGAGGAACTGTCCCAGCTCATAAAAGGATCAAGATCAGGAAGGTATCAATTTCAAACGATCTGCAAAAGAAGCAAAGGTGACGTGAGGAAAAATGTATTTTAACTCAGCAAATAGTTACGGTATAGAACACACTGCCAGGAATTCAAGAGGATGTTTAATTGAATAAAAATTAAAGTGTAAGAGTATAGGGAGAAAGCAGGAAATTGCAGCAGGTAATGATGTTCATTTAACAAGCTGATACAGCACGATGGGGTGAATGGCATCCTTCTCAGCTATAACATTTGTGATTCTGTGGTATGTCTGTTGTACTAATGTGCAATTCATTGCAATGGGAGTGTATAATTTTCAGGGTAATATTATCAAATTTTCATGTCTAAAAGAAAGACATATTTGTTTAGCATTTATCAAAGTGTCACGTTATTCCAAAATTTTACAATATGAAGCACTTCAAGTTTTTTAGATTAGATTCCCTACAGTATGGAAATAGGCCCTTCGGCCCAACAAGTCCACATCGACCCTCCAAAGAGTAGCCCATCCAGACCCATTCCCCTACCCTATATTTACCCCTGACTCAGACCCATTCCCCTACCCTATATTTACCCCTGACTAATGCACTTAACACTATGGGCAATATAACATGGCCAATTCACCTGACCTGCGCATCTTTGGATTGTGGGAGGAAGCCAGAGCAGCCAGGGGAAACCCACACAGACACATGGAGAATGTACAAACTCCACACAGTCACCCGAGGCAAGAATCAAACCTAGGTCCCTGGCGCTGTGAGGCAGCAGGGCTAACCACTGAGCCACCATTTTGCTTAGTCATTGTTGCCCTGAATCCATTAAAACCAATTACATTTTGTTGCCTTCTTTAAATTCAAGGTTGAACCATTCTAAAGGGAATAACTTTACCTCAGTTTATTCTATCAAAAGAGATGATGTCTGAAAACTTGAACCTTAAATTATTAAGTAGACCCCATCTCCCCCATGTCTTCCTTGACCGTATCAAAGCTGTGGGTTTTTTGAATAAATACTGAGAGGAGTAATAAAGCTAAAATAAATATTATTTTCACAATAGCTGAATTATTGATTAGAAGTGAAGCACAAGTTCTTTTAATTTTTTAAATATTTCTAATGAAAATTTGACTCCCCTGTTTGTGCTAAAACCAATAGATTTATAGCTTGTACAAAGGTAATGGCTGCTATGATGTGTCTTCACTGCTAGTCATAGAAATTTCTCTAAGAGGCAATGCCAAAGGTTTGGCAGAAAATCAGTATATAAATGCAAGGCAGCTGATCTATGCAGAAACCAGTTAGTTTTTCCACATAAGTAAATCTCAACTGAATGTTTTCTATTTTAATATAGATTTGATAGATCTATGTTTCTAAACTTGATAATGAGAAGAAAACTGCAATAATGACCATATTACTTCAGAATCTGAATGGGATAAATTAAATTGTCTCACCCAAAATAGTGCTGTGACCAAACCACAATGGTTGGCTCACCTGGATCAGGGGAGTTGTTACTTAGCAGAATTCCCCATGATCCCTTTCCAGACTTCCATATCTCTTGATTAAACACTGAGTGTTTTTGTGAACAAGTGTCTCCCAATGCCACAAGCAACACAACAGGAGTTTTCTTATTGTGCTCCCTATGTGGGTGAACGTTACCAGTGATGGTATCGGTTACTTGCTTCAGGGTCTCAATTGGTGACAAAGCCAGAAGCTCATACATGGATCTTTCCCCTATAGACATAGATTAGATTACTTACAGTGTGGAAACAGGCCCTTCGGCCCAACAAGTCCACACCGAGCCGCTGAAGCGCAACCCACCCAGACCCATTCCCACCCAGACCCATTCCCCTACACCTAACACTACGGGCAGTTTAGCATGACCAATTCACTTAACCTGCACATTTTTGGACTGTGGGAGGAAACTGGAGCACCCGGAGGAAACCCACGCAGACACGGGGAAAATGTGCAAACTCCACACAGTCAGTCGCCTGAGGCGGGAATTGAACCCAGGTCTCTGGCGCTGTGAGGCAGCAGTGCTAACCACTGTGCCACCGTGCCACCCATAAACGGAGTTGAGATGAGAAGATGGTGGGGGTTCCCACGTGCCATCCTCCTAGATGATTAAAAGCCCCTGTCATCAAACTCCCCATTGGTGGAGTACACAAAATCCCACCCCATGTGTCAGGAAGTGTCTCATTTACTGTATGGTTACTTGGTTCTCCACCTGTATCACACTCAGCTTTGATGCAATTTAGCTCCATTGTTTGATTTTTGTAACAAGGTACTGTTATTTACAACCTAATGCCCAATAGGGGTGTAAATGAAACCTATTAATCAAAGATGGAAAATTTTGCAAATATGACTCGCTCTTTATATTCATACCCAACTAAATTTATTTGGAGTCACAGGGGGAGGGGAAGGTTTCGTAGTAAATTTTCTAATTCAGTATATTTTCAGAACTTCCCCTGTATTCCCCCATCTCCCAAATGCAGAGGTAATTTGCAATTTCTGAGGTCTGTGAACTGCTGCCTCTTATTAATTTACTGGAAATGACTTTTCTCTGAACTCAGTATGAGCACTGGAAAGTATGAATAAGTTTTTAAAATGCTCTAAACATGGATGATGGCAGAAAAAGTTGCAAGTCCTGTAAAGTAAAGCAATCACAAGAACTCTTCACCCTGAGCAATGATGTGACCAAATTGTTGCCTGCAAAATGACCAGCAAGATGGCTCAATGACTTCTGGGTTTTTTTTCTATGCTTTACTAACCCTAACCCTATCGCTTTACTAAATCCGAAAAGTGCTCTTTCATTTCTATTATAGAATGATGATTTGGGTAATGGAATCTGACCAGTCATCAGTCATGCTTGATATTCCTTTGTCAAGTCTTTTATGTTAAATGTGTTAGGTAACAACGTGATGAAACTTCTGAAAATATCAATTTACAGAATTCCATATTGATTCCACAGCATACACAGTAAAATGAAATTTGCAAACTAGGGATCCATGATTAGAGACCACTAATCCAGTCCTAACTGGAAATCGCAACTGTTTAAATAGATTACACACACAGGCTCATTTCTCAATTACTGAACCTTTGTACCTTTGCTGATTTTGCCTGCAATTTTTTTTAGTGTAAAAAGGACAAGCTACAGTTAACCATTTAAAACCTAAGGTTACTTGCATAGCTCCTGAAAATAGGCACAAGGATCTTGAAGCATAATTAACCTCTGCCCATTGATTGCAATGTAGGCAGTTTAGTGCAGTCTGGACATTTGAATGATCTCTGTAGGCAGCCGGCATTTAGTCATAGGTTGAATGCTTCAGTAGAGAGCCAATACTGAGAGTGGCTGGAATCACATAAAGCTAAATGTGTTTTCTGTACTTTTGTGTTGCAACCAAGCGGATGCTGTGATGATCTGTGGCAGATAGAAGATAAGGTGTGCATCTGTTTATCAATGGCTTGCGGACTGCAGTTACCTGTATCATTTTCAATTTAAGTTCTTCCTGTACAATGTAGCGAAAATGAGCTAGCTAAGGCTGCTCCCCTGTGTTTCCCCGTTTTTCTATTCCACAGTAGGTTGTAGCATAGCTGGTAGCAATTCTTGACCCTCCAAAATGGAGAAGTTATGGAGCTGGTAGCAGAGCACTCCAAATATTGAAGCATACAGGACTGTACGAGATCAGTTCAGGCAGTGGAAGGTGGGGGGAGGGGGGTGCTGATTCGGCAACCAGCGATTTGGTCCAACACATTTTGTGTGGCAGCATTGTACGAACACTGTGCACCCAAAGTAATGTATGCAGCCAGTGACATCATCTTCATAATCCAGATAAAGCCATGTTCTCAATTTGTCGGAGTCTTTTTGGTGAAGAAGAATAAAACATAGCTGCCTTTGAACACTGAGCTTCACTGGGGGATGATAATTAGCAAGATGTTGCTGTGTTGGTACAGTGGAAATGAATGTGCATCATCTATAAGTCAAGATTTCAGTCTTGCTTTATAGATGATGCACATTCATTTCCACTGTTGCCTTCATAGTCACTGACAATGCAATTTGCCCTATTCTGAAGTTGTACTTTGTGGGTGGCAGCTTGTGGCAGATTTCAGGGAGGATGTCCTTAATGAAGTACAGACATCTTGTACAGTTTTCATTTATAAGTTTAGAGAGGAAAATTGCTCCCTGAGCAGCCTGTCAGCTGTGATTTCTATTGAAAGCTTTTCTCCTCTTCAAGCAGCTTGTCCCACTCTACACAACCCAGTGTTATTTCTCAAAATTATGAAGAATGCCAACGAGAATTCCTTGAAGCACTGGTTCTGGAGAAGCCTTAAAATCAGCAAATAAATATCTTAAACTTGTGTCTAAAACAGATCCTGAAATACTACCCCTCCCCATAGAGTTCTACAATTTGTAGCAACTATAGAAATTATCAAACACTGCACAATTGTAGCAACAACCAGAAGAAATCATTCATCCATTAATCTGTAGATGGTAACTAATCTCTTTAAATATGATTGATGGTGAGAAGAGTGTTTCCCCTGCTGCTGATGTGTATTCAGGTGTGTGGATTGAAAGGGTGTTGGCAGAAATGGTGAGGTCCAAAATTGGCAACAGTGGCGCGTAATCAGTATTAACTTCGGATTGTGTTTTGCCTACTCTGCAATGTCACGTTTGCAGTAGACATTCACTTCCTGTGGACTAAAACTGCATCAGCATGGTGTCCAGCATGACTCCTCCCCAAGTCTGCAAAAATGCAGCACATGCTGTCTTGGCATGTTAAGGGTATTTACAACTTTAAAATTAGGTGTTACTGAGTTCAATTTCATGTACCATAGATTTCCAGAGAGATTTTCTGGAGTATTTTCAGTAGTTTTACAATAACAAATAATACTAAAGGATATCAATACAAGACTTGAGTGGAGGCAAAATGACAAGTAGAGGGAATCATGACCTGTTAACAAATTCACATGTATCAAGGCCACATTTCACATGCAAAACTGATTACTTTTGTCCTTATTTATAATTAAATAATAATTGCATCTAAATTATTTTACTCCCTTTTACTTCTTCATAGTAGCTGAATGAAAATACGTAAACGTGTTTTGCTGAATTTCGAACCTTCTAGTAGTTACCAATGTACGAAGTTTCCCTCTGTGAGAAGGACATCAGTGGAGTACAAGTTACACGCATTGTACCCTTGTTCTTACAGTTTTCAGCGTGACCAGAATTGGTATTTACTACCACCTAGTGTTTAATACTTAAATTGCACCTCTTATTAAAATGCAACATTGTCACCTAGTCAAATGTTTTAAAGGTTGTGGAAACTGTAAGTATATTCAAGAGGGTTTCTTTGGTTGTTATATAGCATCCTTTAGGCAAGTCATGACTAAATGTCTAAGTGGTTACCCACCTAAACAGTTAATGGGTGATTACATCTTTTGCCAATTCATGAAATTGATTGTCCTGAAGCTCAGTTGCTTTCCTTCCCTGTTTTGTTCATTTAAATGATGCTTCCTTCTGCTGTTATTTGTGCAAGGAAAGATTGTTTTGGGAGACAGGATTACTCATCTACCTTTCCATGAAACAGGCTATCATTGCTACATTATTTTGACTGTGATTTTTCTTGGTACAACCCTGGATCAGTAATAGTTCAAATGGTTTGTTAGTTTGACTCAGATCCAAATAGGGGAATACTAATCATCTGTGACTTTGTGGATCATGATAGAAGGTAGCACAAGTGTTTCAAATGTTGCTGTTTCATTGATGTGATGCAGCAATACGGAGCTGGTTTACTGTATACTGTTAAATTTCCCAGACTAGTTTGGCAGCATCAACATAAGTCCTTTCCTACCTTTTTTGTTTCTTAACAGCCCTTTTGCCCATGCTGCAATTCTGAAGCTTGTGAATGCCGGTGATTGGTACTGAACAGCCTGAACAATTTTTGGTTGTATTTGAATGATTTTTAATCCACTGGTTTTCTTGTTTAAATTTTAAGTCCGTGGAGGCTTGGAAAGAAGACATTTTTGGCACGTAGAATAAATGCTTTGGCACTCCTGTCTAGCCTGGTTAAGGGGTGACCTACTTGAAGAGTTCTAACCTTCCCACTTTTGAGCTGTTTCTCCAGATATTTTTGTTTTGTTTTGTTGGTTTCCCGGTCTCCAATCTGTCCATCATAAAATGGAAAGTTACCAATCAGAAGATTTCAGGGGAAACGCTCAAACCCAATGGTTCGCAAATCAGTACAAAATTAGAGTTAACCTTTTTAAATGTTAAGCCACAGCATGGGACAGTGAAAGTAAATGGATCTTAGTGAACTTCTTGAGCAACTGGTAGTCAAGAAACTGTTGGTATTATCAACGAATAATTTATCCAATCTTTCTTTCAAGTCCAGTGTTTTAATTAGATCAAAATAAATCATGAAATATATTTACTGCTTTTGGGTGTTTTTCTCTGATACTCTCTTTGCTTGGATTTTATTGTATGCTGTTTTTAAATCACTTTTTATCTTTGAGTACATTCAAATATTAATTCTAGTACACAATGCCACTATCAGTTAGATTATTTAAGTAGTATCAAATGTACCAATATATCAAAGCATTAGCAGTTTTCAAGACAAAGAATTGAGCAAAGGATCAGATATAATTATCCTTTCACAGCGAACGGTCTACCTTATTGAAGTCAAAATGCATGGCTGCAAAAACTGTTCCTTCTTGTGGCCATACTCTAAGAAGCAAAACAGCCAACTTGACATTTTAAAAAGCTATTTACTTCCTTTGCCACTCAGTTTTGTAAAGACGCTGTGTGGTTTCTGTGCACGCCAAATAACTCACAACGCTCTCTCTCTCTTGCTCTGTGCCCCTTATCTCTTTGGTTTGTGGGTTCTGTGCTTGACGTTTTCAAGTTGCCATTCTCAGCACTAACATGGAAAATAGTTAAAGTCAAGAGTTTATAACTAATTTAGAACTGAGGTCCTTTTGAACTACTGATAACTGATTCACTCAGAGAGAACATTGGGACAGGGAAGAAGAAACATCTGAACTGCAGAACCTAAAACAAACCAAATCTGAGAGGCATTCACTGATGATTGCTGGTTTTGTTTTCAGATCCCAGAATTTTTGCTTGATTAGATTTTTTTCCTCCAGTACATTATTTGATCCAGTTTTAAGATGGTGAAATGATATCAACTTTGTGGTCATTACTTCAGAGACTTTGTGGTCAGATGCCAGAAAGCTCAGTTCAGACAATGTATGGGTAGTTTCTTTATCAAGAAAATTCTCGTCTTCTAGATTAAAGCTAATGCAATTAACCCGCTGAGGAATGTAAGATGGTGCTTTATGTCAGGTGTTAACTTACCATAAGCAAATTCTCACTTTTCCCAAACTGAGCAGTTAGTCAAAATCATGAAGATTACACCTTCACAACTACAATAATTTTGGACATTTTGAAACATGCCAGAATGATAAAAGTTCTCAACTGTAAAGAGTATTGAATCTTTTAATCCATTTGAAATGATAAAGATTAAACGGAGGACATACAATAAACTGTGCTTTACAACTAAAGGTCACTTCAATAGATAATGCTGGACATTACCTGAAGCATTACTATATTGGCTTCACACTTCTGGTATCTGGCCTCTCCAAAATACAAACTATCAAAGGTCTCAAGAAGTGAACTGAAAGGTCTGTGCTGTTGCTAATATATTAAGATGATAACACAGGTGCACAAACATATATTTAATATTTCAATAACATACATTGCTCTTAATTTTGTTGAAATTTAGGCAGTTTTGATCTTAACAAGTAATTTTGAATAGTGGTAATCCATTGGTCAAACATTGAGAAGAAGAATACTGTCAAGGATGACAGACATCACCTTGATCTGTCAATGAGTGTGACAGGGTAGTTGCAGAGAAGATGCTGCACAGCTCATACACTTACAATGTGATGGTGTTTCTGCTTCTATCACCACAAGTGGTCTAGCACATTAGCTGTAAATTGGGGACACAGACCATCAGTTAAGAGGCCACAATACAATGTAAGTTCTCAGGATAATACATCTCATAATGAACCATTATATTTCTCAATTAAAGGTGGAAAATTCATTAAAAAATTAATCAAGATGAAAATGAAAACTGCCAGCTGATCTATTAGGAGTCGTGATTTTCATCATTATATGTGACAGTAATTGTATTTATTAACATCAAAATGTACTTTACAAGAGTACTATCGAGCAGTCTTAGTGAGATCAATACCACGTGAGGTATTACAACAGATGTCACTAATTTCCATCAAAGAAGTAGATTTTAGAAGCATCCATCAAGAGGAAAGAGAGGCAAAGGTCTAAGGAGGGAATTCCACCGCTTAGGATCTTGGCATCTGAAGGCAAGGGCATCAATGATGGGGAGTTGAAATTGAGGATACTTGGAGGCAAGAGTGCTGGTAAAATAAAAGATGTAATTTGTCAGTTACATTATCAGCTCTGTCAATGTATTTGTTAGTAAGTGTCACTCAAACAAAACTGTGCAAGTCCATTCAACAACTGTAGTCTTTTTGTGCCCAGCACAAGTTGTTTCAAGATGCCCTGCAAAGATGATTCATCTGATCTGAAACTGTGCAGAAGAACAGTAACCTAGGCACCAATGATGAATCCACTAAAAGAGATGATATTCATAATTTCCAATAATGTCTTGCAGGATTATATATGTATTGGACTATACTTCGATCTGTCTTAGATCCGTCTTAAAATAATTAATTATTCACTCAGTAAAATAATGAGTAAAGTTCCAGACACACTAATAGAACTGCAAAGTAGACAATTTATCACAAGTGATTACATAAACATATGAAATGGGAACAGTAGGCCATTCAACCCCTTGAGCCTGATCCATCATTCAACGGGATCATGGTTGATCTTTGACTCAACATCATTTTCTTGCCCTAAACTTTGAGGTTTTCCATATTTGGAGATATACCAACTTCAGTCCTGAATATACTGAATGACATGGCCTCCAGAGCTCTCTAGGGCAAAGAATTCCAGAGGTTCACTTCTTCATCTCAGTCCTAAACAGCTTGCTAATGTTCTGAGACTGTGTCCCCATTTTCTTTTGGGCATGAATACACTGGAGGTCAGCCAGAATTCTGAGCCAAATTTGTGACCTTCAGTTCACAAGACTTAACAGGAATGGAATTCAAGCCCTGGGCCCTACGAGTCATGTTCTGCTCTAATGCATGTTTTGTCTGCATGAATGGCCAAAATGCAATTGATAAATTGGGAATGTTATTTGGATAATGCGAACTTTCTACTGAACGGGTATAGTGATTTTCTATTACTGATCTTCTGCAGCGCAATTTTCTATAGCGCAAGGCTGCAAAGGAATACAACTGTTGCATTATAGCAGAACAATCTGTAGTGTATTACCTTTTTGAGCTAAGTTTATGACTTAAACTCAAAACTATAGGAACACAAATATCTTGAGAATAGATAAGAACCTAGTATAGAAATACTGAGTGACTCTGTTGTGGTCTAGGTTTGAGGGAAAGAATAATATATCTGATGTTTAAAGAAGTGGTGTTAGGATCACACCATTCAGAAAAATTCAAAAACATATTGAACATTTTGGTCAATTTAAAGAAGATGCCAAGGTAGATGGAGCAATGGGATTAGAAACAACAGCTCAAAGGTCACTTTTATTTGCATTACCTCTAAGTGAGAAATGTTATTAAAATTTAATATGGGCAGATGTGTAGCAGTGCACGTAGGAAGGGAAAATGTATGATGTACTAGTCCATAAGCAGTGTTTCAATTTCAAGGGGTTATGCAGGTAAATGAAGCAGATTGCATATTCATAAACGTCTACCCAGTGCAAATCAGCAACTGGATATATGGACAAAACAAGAGAATAAATGCTCAGTCATTCATAAGCTTTGAACAGAACACAGCTTAAAGACTAGACAGGATTTCATGAGGCTAACAGGGGTAATTCCCATGAGTCAGAACCAGCTCGGAACTCTTGTAATTGCCACAGCATTTCCCTTCAGGCACTAACAGGCATTCCCATGATGGAAATTCCCAATGATATGTCCTTCCCACAAAGATGCCAGCCAATCAGAGAATGGTAGCTACTTGACTATACCTATGATTTGGAGGTGCAAGTGTTGGACTGTGGTGTACAAAGTTAAACACCAGCTTTCAGAGCGCTGCTCCTTCATTCACAACCACCTGATGAGGGAGCAGCACTCCTAAAGCTAGTGCTTCCAAGTAAACCTGTTGGACTATAACCAGGTGTTGTGTAATTTTTAACTGACTATACCTAGTGTGAGTAGTGGCCACTGGTGGTACTGCACCCCCCGAAATGGGCAGGAAGATTCTTCTCTGCCCAACATTTCCAAGCACTACCTTCTTGGGACAGCCATGAGCCTCATTGTGCATTTTACTACAATCCAGACAGTGCCCACTACTTAGCCTTGGCACTGCTGGGAATGAAGAGCTGCCAGCCAATCAGATAGTGAAATCCAGCAGGATTTAAGTTTTCTACGCCATGCACACTAGAATCCAAGCTCCTGCCTGCATCTCAGGAGTTATGAGACAGCTGCAATCAATTGGAATTAGATAGAGGAATTACTAACTCATGACATTTCACTTGTTTGAGCTTATTAGTCCCTGAACACAAGAAATAATAACATAACACATGCACACGTTTAAGAACAGGTGAGTCCAAAAAAAAGTATGATTTGTTAGTGAACAGCAGACAGTAGAACATTGTGACCATTCCAGTGGATGCTACCAGTGGTATTGATATTGGGAATTGAACAATCAAATTTGTAAATTTTGGCTTTGCCAATTAAATCTTTTTTGTCCTGGTTCCTTTACACATTGACTGCTGGCAGCACTTCTACTGTGAAAGTATCTTTTCTTTGCTAGCAGTGTAGGATACTTAATATTTGTTCTCCAAACAGTGACCTTCACAACACACTAGTTCGCACAATTGGATATCAGGCCAATAACGCACATAGATGAGGTCTGAAGTTCGCTTTAACCCCATTTTGTTTGTATACCTCTGATAGATAAAACATATATATCTGCAATTCAAAAGTAGTCCATGGTTCATGATGGAACTGTATTGAGCTTCCTGCTGACAGGAAGTTGGGTAGTCAGCCTCTGGTTATCTCTTCCCTGACTTTGTCCAGGTCTGACATACCAGAATTTTATCCAGACATCCAGTGAACTTACATCCACAATCCTCGTCTGGCCATATCTGGGTGTTCAGGTTCATTGTACCCTGAAGGTGGCAATGCAGGTCAATAGTGGTCAAGAAGGAATACAGCATGTTTCCTTCATTGGAAGGGGTATTGAGTACAAGAGTTGGCAGATCATGTTACAGTTGTATAGGACTTTGGTTTGGCTACGTTTGGAATACTACATACAGTTCTGGTCGCCACATTACCAAAAAAATGTGGATACTTTGGAAAGGGTGCAGAGGAGGTTCACCAGGATGTTGCCTGGTATGGAGGGTGCTAGCTATGAAGACCGGTTGAGTAGATTAGGATTATCTTCATGAGAAAGACAGAGGTTGAGGTGGGACCTGATTGAGGTCTACAAAATCATGAGAGGTGGATAGCAAAAAGCTTTTTCCCAGAGTGGGGGGGGGGCTCAATTACTAGAGGTCACGAGTTCAAGGTGAGAGGGGAAAGGTTTAAGGGAAATATACATGGAAAGTTCTTTTCGCAGAGGTTAATGGGTGCCTGGAATGTGTAGCCAACGAAGGTGGTAGGCATGGGCATGATAGCATCATTTGTGACACATCTAGACAGATACGTGAACGGGCAGGGAGCAGAGGGATTACGGATCCTTGGAAAATAGATGACAGGTTAGATAGAGGATCTGGATCTCTTTTTTCTTAAAACACACATTGCAATTAAAACTTCAGTATGTTCATAGGTGATCCAGGGGTTATGATCCATGGTCATGACAGCATATAGTTGCTGTTCTACCTTTTTAATAGACTAGATTTCAATTATAATTTGCTTCAGGTTGCAAACTTTCGGTGGTGGGAGAAGATTTAGAACCTTCACCATCTTTGAATGAAATAGATCCCACGTGTTTAGTACTTCAGAAACAGATTTGATTCAGCAGTATAAATCCTAAAATGTTGTAGTTCTCAGCCACTCAGCACATGTCAATGTTTGAAGGATAACTTTGGAGATTGAGCACTTCTTTTGTAGTCTGTTTAAAGCCTTTCCACATTGAATTTAGATGACTAAATGTACTATTAATTTACCCATCCCATTTTTTTCATATGGCTCATTAAAATTTAAATGAGAAGCTTAACCATGGTAAATTTAGAAATGATCAAATTTCATCAGTATGGATTTGAGAATGTGAGCAAAGCTTAAGAGAATGTGGCTCAATATAGTTCCATCCCGAATCATGGACTAATTTTGAGCTGCAGTATGTTGAAATGGATAATGTGTTAAATTTTTCTCTCTCTGTTTAGTTCAACTCTGAAGATAACTTAATAGGATCATGAGTAGACTATTAGCCTCTTCAAAGCAGATGCCCAACCATGTACAAGTTTCCATCCAAGCCACACATTTTCATGACTTGGAACTGTATCATCGTTCCTTCATTGTTGCTGGGTCAAAGTTCTGGAACTTCCTCCCTATCACCATTGTGGGTGTCCCTACACAGTTAGGACATCAACAGTTCAAGAAAGCAGTTCACCACCACCTTCTCCTGTACATTTGGAATTAGACAATAAATGCTGGCCTAGGCAGTGATGATGACATCCCATCAATAAATATAAAAACCTTCACATCTCTTTGTCATAGAGAATTCTAAAAATTCACAATCCTCAAATTCCTTCTCATTTTTGTCTTAAATGATCAATCCTATATCATGAAGTGGTGCTACCTTGTACTAGATTCCTGAACTAGAGCAATTTAGGTCTTTCAATGTGCACATTACAGAATCATGTATATTTTAATGATTTTTAATGAGGTAAGAACATAAGAAACAGGAGCAGAAATAGGCCATTCAACCCCTCGGGCATCCTCCACCATTTGTAAGGTCATGGCTGATCTGATTGTAGCCTCAACTCCACTTAACTCCCTTGTCAATCAGTCCCCAATTTATTTAATAACCCAATCTCAGCTGTTCTCTTGGAAAAGAATTCCAAACAATCTTAGAGAAGAAACGTTCCCCATTCTTCTACATTTCAGAGAATATAGGTCAAATTTGCTCAGCTCCTCATTACGGAACAACTCTGTCATTCAAGAACAACTACGTTGAATTCTTGTTGTACTTCCTCTAATGCAACTGTATCCATTCTTAAGTATGGTAACCAAAACTCCACACAGTAATCCTGCTGTAGTCACACTAGACCTCCATATAATAACAAGACGTGGTATCCAGCTCCCTGTCAATAAGGCTAACATACCATTTGCCTTAATAATTATTTGCTGTGCCTGAATGCTAATGTTTTTTCTTTTTTTTTAGAACATACAGGTTCTCTGACCATCATCTTTTAAAAGCTTGCTCCCTAATAAAATGTATTCTGCTTTTCTATTCATGCTTCCAAAGTGAATAATCTCACACCTGACGATGTTGTACATGATTTGCCACCGGGTTGCCCACTCAGTTTAGCTGCTTGTATAGACTTGTGCAGCCTCTTGGTGCCCTGATAACTTACATTACACAGATTTGTATGTCAGCAAATTTAGATGCATTAATTTTTGTCTGTTTGTCGAAACTATTTGTACAGATTGATAAATATCTGAGGTTCACTGATCGTTATGACACTCCATGAGCTTTGGGTGGCAACTTGAAAATTCCCTGTTTATCCCCAATTTCTGATTGCTGTCCTTTAACTGGGTCTTCCATCCTTGCTAATATATTGCCCCAATTGGTGAGGCCACTTTTAAAATACTGGTCGCATTCTGCAACTCAAAAATAGTCCACAATTCTGTTTCCCTCTTCTATAGAAGGATGTTGTTAAACTTGACAGGGTGCAGAAAAGATTTGCAAGGAAGTTGCTGGGAATGGATAGCTTAAGTTATAGGGAGGGGCTGAATAAGTTGGGGCCTTTTTCCTTTGGAGTGTCGGAAGCTGAGGGGTGACCTTACAGAAGTTTAAAAAAAAATCATGAGGGGCATGGATGGGGTGAGTAGCTAAGGTCTTTTCCTTTTGATGGGAGAGTCCAAAACTAGATGGCATAGGTTTAAGGTGAGGGAGAAAGATTTAAGAAGGCCCAGAGGGCAACTTTTTTACGCAGAGAGTGGTGCTTGTATGGAACGAGCTGCCAGAAGTAGTGGGTACAATTACAGCATTTAAAAGGCATCTGGATGGTTTATGAATAGAAAGGTTTAGAGGGCCATGGGCCAAATGCTGGCAAATAGGACTAGGTCAGATTGGGATATCTGGTCAGCATGAATGTGTAGGACCGAAGGGTCTGTTTCCATACTGTATGAATCTTTGACTGTCTCAAAAGTCCTTATCTTGCATATTAATCATTTATTTAGAAGTTTATGAATGGAAACCCAAAGTAGACTCAATCTATCAAGTCCCCGTCACACTACTAGTACACACTCCAAAACAACGCTTAAATGTGTCAGACAGTAGTTTCCTTTTCTAAACTCAATATTTGCTAATAAGTACGATTGTCCACCTCGGAAATTCCTTGTCACTCGTCATGGGATCTGTGGGTTCCTGCATGATTGATCAGCCTGATCCTAGAGCCACATCTCTGACAGGCGATTCTGGGAGGTGGATGTGGTTCTTGGCCTTGAGATTTTTGACATTCCTTTTCCTGGTTTCTTTTCCAGATTTCATCTTGCTAACAGGTGTTGTCAACAACCTTTACCTGCTGATGCTTGCTTTAAGTTACTCAGCTCTTTTCAGCCTCTATTTCTAATGCATTCTGTGAAAGCAGGTGCTGAATACATTTTGTGTCCCTGTCAAATTCCTGCGATAGTTTCTTCTGTCTGTCTCAAGGGACTAATGATTTTAGCTACTCTCTTTTTTTATGTACTCCTAAGATCTCTAATCATTTGTCTTTATATTCCTGACTAGGTGAATCCCATTTTATTTTTTCCCCTTTTTTATCAATGTTTTATTCACCATTTGTTGGTTTTTAAATCTCTCCAAATCCTCAGCCCTATTATTACACTTTACAGCATGATATGCCTTTTGATTTAATCAAATACTATCCTTAAATTCCCTAGTATGCCTGGGATAAATCTTCCTGACTCAGATTTTATCTATAATATATTGAATTTTTGTTGAGATGTTTTGAATCCTTTTTCCTCTTCAATTATTTACTGTTCTACCTTTCAGTCTATTCAGCCAATCAATTTTAGCCAATTCCCACTTCAGACCTATGTAGGTCTTATTTAAAATTCATGTTTTGGTTTTAATTCACCACCTTTTTACTTAGTAATACAATTTAAAGCTATATTATCACATTTTCCCAGCGGTTCTTTTTATTATGAGATTACTAATTAACCATGCCTCATGATACAATCCCAAATCTAAAATAAATTTTGTCCTTTTCTGATTTGTTCCCCAAATGATTATCCTACAGGAACATTGCAAAAGCATTCTGCAAACTAATCCTTCAGACTGCCTTTGCCAATTTAATTTGTTTAGTCTATATGAAAATGATAGTTCTCCTCAGATTTTTGCATTGCCTTTGTTATAAACTCCAATAATTTTTATTTATTTCCCTTGTCAATGTTAAGGAGTTGTACTACCATCAATGTTTCTTGCCCTTTTTATTCCTAATCAGTTAATGTCTATTTTAATTCAATTGGAATAGCCAAGATCCTTTTAATACCATGTATAATGTTATCCTGTATAATGATGGCTATTTCTCCTTTATGCTTGTCTTTTCAAAATAATGTATACCTGGAATATTTATTTCACAACTTTGGTCACCTTGCAACCATGTATTAGTTATGGTGATTATGTCAAATCATTTAACTACACTTGTTTAGCTAGCCCACTTATCTTGTCACAGTTGTTTCATGCATTTAGATGAAGAGTTTTCAATTTTTTTTTTGCTATGCTTTTATTTGGGCCTTTATTTGCTGGTGAACAATCATTATTAAATTCCCTGTCTCATTTATCCAATCTTTACCTAAAATTGCTAACTGGTCTGCTGACTTGACTTTTCTCTTTAGATTCCTAAGCCTCCCTTAAACTGACCCCTTGAGCCTCCTTATTTATTTGATTATTAAATTAGTAACTAATTAACTAAAGTATAGTTAATACCTTCCATTTGCAGGGGATGCAGCAAATTATTTGAGATGCATTTCATCTTGGAATTTACCTTAATCTATATTTTAACAATAGATTTTTCTGTGTTATGTCCTCCTAAATCGAGAGGGCACTTAAGACCAACAGATGTAGAAGCAGAATTAGGTCATAAGGCCAATTGAGTATGGTCTACCTCATATGCTCATAGCTGATGCATTTCTCAACCCCATTCTCCTGCCTCCTCTTTGTAATCTTTGATCCCCTTATTAATCAAGAATCTATTTGTCTTACATACATTCAGTTACTTATCTTCCACAGCCTTTTGCAGCAGTTAGGTCCAAAGATTCACTGCCCTCTGGCTGAAGAAATTCAGCCTCACTCAGTTTTTAAAAAGGTCATCCCTTCACTCCAAGGCTGTGCCTTCAGGTACTAGTTTCTTCTGAGTGGAAACATCTTCTCCACGTCCATTCTATCCAGGCCTCTCAGTATTCTATAATTTTCTATCAGATTCCCGCCCATTCTTTTAAACTCCATTGAGTACAGATCCAGAGACCTCAATTGCTTCTCATATGACAATCCTTTCATCCCCAGGATTATTCTTTTAAACATCCTCTGGACCTCTGCCAAAGTCATTACATTCTTCCTTAAATATGAGGCCCAAAATTGCTTAGTGTTCCAAATGTGGTCTGACCAGAGCCTTCACAGCCTCAGCAATACATCCCTGTCCTTGTATTCTAGACCTGTCGAAATGAATGCTAACATTACATTTGTCTTCCTAACTATCAGCTGAACCTGCATGTTAACCTGCATTAACTAGGACTCCTAAGTCACTTTGTGCCTCAGAATTCTGAAGCCTGTCCCCGTTTAGAAAACAGTCAATGTCTGTATTCTTCCAAACCTCACACTTGTCTACATTGTATTCCATCTACCACCTCTTTGCCCACGCTGCTCGCCTGCTAAGTCCATCTGCAGTCTTCCAGCCTTAACACTTCCTTCCACTTATGTCACCTGCAAACCGAGCAACAATGCCCTCGGTTTCTTTGTCCAGATTGCAAAAGTATAACATGAATAGTTGTGTCCCCAGCACTAACCCTTGGAGAACTCCACTAGTCACTAGCTGCCATCCTGAAAAAGACCCCTTTATTCCCTATTCTCTGACTTCTGTCAGTCAGCCAATCCTCTATCCATGCTGGTACCTTGCTCCTATTGACCAATTGTCACCATGGGCTCTTTTCTTATTTACCAGTTTCCTGTGTGGCATCTTGTCAGAGGCCTTCTAGAAATTGAAATAGATAAAGAATTCTAATACATTTGTCAGGTATGACCTCGCCTTGATAAAGATTATCTGTTTTAAATTATCTGTACTGAAGCCTTTTTCCATTTTCTGGCAACTGGCTCAAAATTCATCCTTAGCTGACATTTTAGATTAGGTTAGATTAGATTAGATTACTTACAGTGTGGAAACAGGCCCTAATTTTATTCTTCTGTTACCCAGTAAATATTAGTAACTCATTTATGTGAAGAATCACAAAGACAAAATGTTTCTTTCTATTCTGTACACTGTAGAAATGGGGTGTTAAATTAATGCATTGTAGCACTTGACTGGATGTTTAAGCTGGAATTCAGAAAATGTTGATATTGTTGACAATATATTACAGATTAAGATTGTTGAAAATATCTATTGACCTTTTAGTATAGAGACTGAATCACTGGGTAACTTGTACCTACCTTCGGACTACTGCTGCTTTGTCACTATGCTGCAGTGATTCCAATCCAAAGAAAAATGTTGTAAAATGTTTTAGTGCAGACTAAAATTATGAAAAGTTGGCAATTTTTTTTTACTTTTCCTTTACTTTTAGTTTTCCTCCATTCCTCTCCTGTTTTCATTTGATTAAGAGCATTGCTGGCAGACTCCTAGGATTGGTGAGCTGAATGACCTCCCAACTTTGCAAATGAGAATAGCAGATAAAAAATACATTTTACTTTTAAAGGAAGTGACAGCAACGGCATTGGTCAAAATGTTCCAGAAGTCACTACATTCCTGGAGGGTTCCAGAGAATTAGTAAACTGTTAATGGATATTCCTGCTCAAGAAAGGAGAGAGAGAGACAGACAGACAGACAGACAGAAAGCAGGAAACTAAAGGTCACAAGCCTAATATCTGTTAAAATGATACAGACTATTAGGGAAAATAGCAGAACATTTAAAAAAGATTAACACAATCAAACAGGAAAAAGGGAAATTATGTTTTACAAATTTGCTATAGTTCTTTTAAGAATGTAATGAGCAGAATTGATAAAGGAGAACTAGTATTTGGATTTCCAGAAGGCATTCAGTAGCTGGGACATAAAGGGGTATTGCACAACATAGGAGCTCATGTATTGAGGAGTAATGTATCAATATGGACTGAGGATTGGTTAATACACAGAAGACAAATAGTTAGAATTAATAATAGGACATTTTCAGATTGGAAATATGTAACAAGTGGAGTGCCACAAAGACCAGTCTCAGGACATCGATTCTCCTGCTCCTTGGATGCTGCTGACCTTTTTCTTTTCCAGCACCACACTCACAATTCTGATCTCCAGCATCTGCAGTCCTCACTTTCTCCTAATCAATTATTTACTATATTGGAGGAAGAGGTAGAGCATAATGTGTTCGAATTTGCTGATTTTACAAAAATAAGTGGGAAGACATGTTGCGATGAGGACATAAGAAATCAACAATGGAATATAGGTTGAGTGAGTGGGTAAAAACTTGGCAGATGGAGTTTAATGTAGGAAAGTGTAAGGTCATGTATTGTGTTAGGAAGAATCAAAGGACAGACTACTATTTAATTGGACAGAGAGTCCAAAAATGTGCAGTGCAGAGGCATCTAAGTGTTCTTGTGCATGAAACACAAAAGATTAGCATGTGGGTGCAGCAGGTAATTAAGAAGGCAATTGGAATTTTGGCCTTGATTAAGAGGGTGTTTGAGTTTAAAAATAGGGAAGTCTTGCACTGGGAGTACTGTGCACAGTTTTGGTGCCTGTATTTAAAAATGAATATGCAGACATTGGAGGATATTCAAAAGATATTCGCGAGGGTATTCCAAGGATGGAGGGTTGAATTACCAAAAATGACGAAACAAGTTAGGCCTTTGTTCATTGTAGTTGAGAAGAATGAGGACTGATCTTATTGAAACATTAAGCTTGACAGGGTAGACATTAAAAAAATTTTTCCACGAGTGGGGGAGTCTTGAATTAAGGTACAAAATAAGGGAGATTCATTTAAAACTGAAATGAGAGAGAATTTCTTCTCCAAAAGAGTAGTGAAAGTCTGGAATTCTCTCTCCTAGAGGTCTGCAGAGTCAATATAACTGAGATTGATTTATGTGAAATATCGAGGAGTTGAGGGCTGCAGAGTGTTTGGTATGAAAAGGAGTTGAAGTCTGTGGCATATTAGCCATGATCTTATGGAATGTCAGGGCAGACTTGAGAGACTGGCTGGCCCCTTTCTTCTCCTGTTTCTTATTCTTGTGTTCTATGTTCTTTAATGGAAGCGGATATTTGTTTGTGGTTCCTCTCTAATAAATGGTTTGAGTTTCGTACAAATGAATGTTTGTTGTAAACTTAAGAAAAGGAAGTTCAACAATAGGAGAAAAATAGAAAAGCACAGTGAATTAGCATGGAAAAATTATTCTAAAGCATTTTGTAGTAAAAGATGTATTTTTGAAATGGCAATTCTCAGAAAAATGGCAACCAACTTAACATAGAGCTATATCTTTGTGGGCGGCACGGTGGTACAGTGGTTAGCACTGCTGCCTCGCAGCGTCAGAGACCCGGGTTCAATTCCTGCCTCAGGCGACTGACTGTGTGGAGTTTGCACGTTCTCCCCGTGTCTGCGTGGGTTTCCTCCGGGTGCTCCGGTTTCCTCCCACAGTCACAAAGATGTGCAGGTCAGGTGAATTGGCCATGCTAAATTGCCCGTAGTGTTAGGTAAGGGGTAAATGTAGGGGTATGGGTGGGTTACGCTTCGGCGGGTCGGTGTGGACTTGTTGGGCCGAAGGGCCTGTTTCCACACTGTAAGTAATCTAATCTAATCTCACAGTAGCATGAGATAATGACTATATTTTGAGATTGGGTGAGAAATAAATGCTGGCCAGGATGCCATGAAAAAGTTGCCTACATTTTTATTTATTTATGGGACGTGGACTTTGCTGGCTCAGCCAGAGTCCACTGCCCATCCCTTATTTCTCTGGAGATGTTGGTGCTGAGCTGCCTTCGTTAAACTGCTGCAGACCATGGAGGTTTTGGAACACCCAAAGGATATTACTGAGGGCGTTTCGGGAATTTGACTCAGTCATACTGACGGAATGATAATGACAATTCCAAGTCAGGAAGGAGAAGAACTTGAAGTTGCTGTTGTTCCCATTACATCTGCTACTTCTATGGAATAGAGGTCATGAGTTTGGTGGGTCGTGCCTTTTGACTTATTTTCAGATTGATTGATTGATTTTTAAATGGTGCCCCAGTGAATTAATAATGAAGGGAGTGAATGTTGAAGATGGTAAATAGGGTGTCAATGAGGTGGCTGCTTTTCGCTGGATGGTGTTGAGCTTCTCAAATATTGTTGGAACTGTAAATATAGGATATTGATTCTCAATCCTGATTTTTGCCTTGTAGATGGTGGACAATCATGCTCTGAATGGTACCATTGAATCCTTTATGTCTCCCTATTAGGCCAGAATGGGTCCAGGTATAACGTCTCATCTCATTTGACATTTAGCAGTCCCTCAATTAACTAAGGTGTCAACCTTAATGATGTATGCGTGTGATTCTGGAGTGAAACTTGAATACGTAACCTACTGACTCAGATGTGTAAGTGCTACCACTGAGCCAAGAATTACATCAAGGGAATTTCCATATATGTAAAGGAAAGAAAGAATGTCTTTGTCTTTTCTTTTAAAGAAACTGGATTAAATACCTTTCCTGGAACATTTTATAAAGCCTGTGATTCAGGAAATAGTTTTGGGAGTACTTGGCTTAGTACAACACATTCAGTTTCTTTCTCAAAGGGATCAAAAACAAATTGAGAATAATTATACATATATCAAGAAATTTCATTTACAAAACAAAATTTAATATTATAAAACATCCCAAGGTATTGCACAAGTATGAAATAAGACACAAATTGACACTGAGCCAGTCAATATTTTGGTGTTGGTTAATGCTGTATTACTGATAATTACATCATAGGAAATGTTATAGTTATTGAGAGGGATGCAGGATAGTCTGGAGCTTGGAAATGTTAACTGTAAGGAACAACTGAGGAAGTTGCATTCTATTTTTGTTCCAAAATAAATTCAAAATTGATCAAATCAAATTGTTCACTCTGATTAGATTCAAAGTATTTTAAAAAAGAACTATTAGTAAATTGGGAATATATGCAGAACATTTTCACACAGCTTATTGGATTTCTGGAACTATGTAAACAAGTTAAGAAATAACATAAATAGGGTTGAGAGATACCTAAAAGAAGAAATTGAAACTAAAAATCCAGGGCAAGAAGATTTGAAATTAGACAAAAAGTAATGAGCATGTGAGTTGAATGGCCCCTTCACAGACTTATCCCAGTTTCTGTCTGCCACTGATTCCATAAGAAAATGTGAGCACCAAGAACAGAAGGCTTATCGTTTGTTTTGTTGATAAACATCTGACTACAGCTTTGCCTCTTTGTTAGCATGCTCACATCTGAGCGAGTTGTTGTGCATTCAAGATCCATTCTAGAAATGTGAGCACATAATTAAAACTGATACCATGGTACAGTGTTGAGCACGAGCTACATTGTGGAAGGTACCATCTTCCAAAGAAAACGTTAAACCTAGGAATAGTTTATCCTCTTTGATTGCCAGAAGAGATCAGTGTCATGGTTGATGATGAGCTGGGGTAGTTTTCCAGTGCCCTGGCCTGTATCTATCTTGCAAGTTATTATCACTAAAACACATTATTCAGTCATATAGCTTATTACTGATGGTGTCTTCTTGTTGTGCTTTGTTTTTCCATTACACAGTCAGTACACTTCAAACATACTGAATTGAGATGTTGTAAAAGGTGCTATATAAATGCAAGCATCTTCCTTCCTTTATGCCTTTCAATCTCATTATTATACTGTGCCCTCAGAATTGCTGTGTTTTCTGAAGAACCTTAAGTCATGTGAACATGACCTGAAATCCTTTGTAAACAATAAATAAGAAAGCATTAAATTTTCTCCAACAGTTGGGTAAATATTTGAGCTTATTGAAATTGGGGCTAGTGTGCTTAATCACGATTCACCATGATAATAGCCAGGTGCAAACTAAAACACTCTTTCCAATATTGCTGATCCACTTGTCTTGTTTAGTAAGATAGTAAATTGTGGTGTATATCCTACACTTCTCTGATTTACCGGTTATGAGATGCTATGTTCATACTACCCTCAAAGTTATTTTGCAAGCAAAGTTTGCAACCAGAAATACGATTACGATCTCATCACTGGTTTGAATTCAAACCAAGAGGTGAAAGCACAGTGTGCAAGCCTATGACACACTCTGTGAAAATTGTATAACATATTGTGGCAAAATGGTTTCAAATAGTTGTTTAAGAAATCCAGCACACCACATAACTGTGGTTCATCAATCCAGCCTGTAAATAGATGTGCATAGCTTGACTGCTGCTTATTGTTGAATTAAAGGAAGTACTCACCACTGTACACCTTTTTGTAACTGCACTGTGGTTCTACACATCAAGGAAGATGATCAAATTAACTAAATAGGAAGCACTCAATGCCTCAACATTGCAGCACTTGAGCAATAGAAGATGCCCTCATGTAAGTCTGCTGATTTTTTAAAAAATAAGTAAACTGTGGTTCCAGTTTGTTTCTAATGTATATATATATTTAGCTGTGTTTAATTTATTGCTCAAGCTTTCAATACACTGTCTTTGTAATGGTGTGAGAAACAGTCTAGAATAGCACTTTTCTGGGTCTGAAGATCAAAAAGGATGGTAAAACTGATTAAAAACATATTTTTATCATATCAATAAAATTTATAATAGAAAATTAATGTACTAGTATGATACACATTGACCTTTTTTATAACTGTGTAATGTTAAACCATAGTATCAATATAAAGATTGAATGTATGAAGATATTTTTAAGTCTTCCATCATTTTGACTTTGATAGTAAATCTTGCAGCATGTTGTAAGGCGAGCAGAAAAGTTAATTTAACAGTACATTTTTAAAGATGCTTTTTTTTTTCAGAACTTGCCTGTCTCAAGGTATGATTTCTTCAGTTGGGACTGCTGTTGATAAAGCTTATAGCGACATTTGTGGTTAGCAGCTTTACCAGCCTCTCTGAATTCTGCTGATGCTCAGCATAGGCAAGAACTTGCAACAAATTGTTTGTGTTTCGGGGATGCTTCTTATCAGTTCTGATGCATCTTTTCCCCATGTGCTATTTCTGAAATCGCAAAAAAAAAGTTTAGTTTAAAATAGTTACAGGAGGAAGAATGGATAAAATTTAGCAATTTATTCAACAATGTAAAATGTTCTGTTCCATCTCTGTAGATTGGACCAGTATGAAAAAAATTTTTAATAATCAAGTGTGTTATAGCATGTGCCTCTTAATGCATTTGTATCTTTATCTTTCCCCCTTTCTCCTGTTCTCATTCACTTGAAAGTTTTTTGGAACCTTGCCTAAGTTCCTGTTCTTTAGCTTTCAATCAGAAAATCACTGTGTATCCCATCATCCAACAGTGGCGGCTATCATAAAGAAGCTCATTCTGGACTGCACCTGATACTTTCACACTTTCAACAGGGGTCATTGGACAATATAGTACTCTAGCAGAGTTTGTTTTGCCCTTTTTATATTGAAGATACAAAAACCAATTGGAACATATCCACTGCCTTTTCTTCTAAGACTGGCTAACTCAGCACAGAATGGGCATTCAACCAGTTCAGCCCAGATCTGTGGGCCTCAGCAACACTTCATTTGGCACATTACCCACTAAGCCAGTAGGGAGTTCCAAAGGCATTGACTGAAATGGGGTATCGGTTGTTATCTTAAGTTCTCTGTCCATTGGTTACTTAATTTGGCTAATCACAGAGATCTGCCCACTGAGGCCATCTGTTGTTTTGTTTTTGTGTCGCTCTGTGATGGTGAATGCTTTGCTGATAGCTACAATAGACACTGAAATAAAATTTCGAACATACTTTCGCCTAGATGGACTTAACTAAATTAGAGCTTTTATTAGCTCAATTTTGAGTTGCCCATTATTATATTGTTGTCCTGTCAAAAAAAATCATATCTTGTGATTAGCATCCATAAGACACATGCATTTTGATAACCTTTAAAATATGATCAGCTTATAAACAAAAAAAGACTGCAGTGATTTGAGCAAGTCCTGAGAGAATGCTTAAAACTTTATTTGATCTGATTACATTTTATTTCTGACATGCTAAAAAAATTTCGTTTAAATATTTTGGTGAAATTTTAAGCATATCGTTGTGAGAAATATCTGTATTATGGGGTTCAATATTCCTCTCGTAAGGAGAGATGGTAAGAAAGGGACATAACTGAGCAAGCTGGTCTTTGAAACTCACCTCCTTCTTGCTATCTCAGCATTCAGATGCTGAGTGAGAACATCCATGGGTGACTTTCTCAACTCACCAGCAAATAAAGTCCTTAAGTGGTCAATTAAGGCCACGTAAGAGCCTCAAGACTGCACCTCACCAATAACTTGGCTCTCCAGTAGGCAATTAAGGTGACTAGTTTCATGGTGACCTGCTAACTGCTTGGTTCAGACCTCCAATACCCCACTCTCTCTACCTTTACCTGCAGTACCCCTTTACCTCCTCTGCCTAAACCCATTCCCCCCCCTTCCTCAAATAGCCAACTCTACTACAAGAAGAAAAAAGAAACTTACCCTTCCTCCGAACCCCCCCTCCTCCCCCACAAGAAGTAGGCCTCAACCAGCAGATTTTAGTACCCCTGCTTCTAGCAACCTATTCACCAATGTTGAGGCCTGTGACTGGGTGAGATACTGGTTCCTTGCTCTCCTATCAGCACTTAACTTACTGCCTGCCAAGCAGGTTATTAAGTTTCTCCCTGATGGGGTTGGTGTGTTCTTCATTCAGCCCCACATGTTGAAAAATAATGGGCAATTCTGTCCTTTCGAGTTTTTATACCCTCTGAAAGTTACTTCCAGGTCAGATATGGCACGAACAAATTGCAAGACATTCTTTCAATGCTAATCTAAATCTTCTGAAAAGCAGCAATAATTTATATTGCTGTAATATTTTTACATTTCCCACAAGAGCCATTTATCTGGCCTGTGCAACAGCAATATGTGAGCAGTTTTCAACAATAGAACCTCGTTATCCAAAAGAGGTGATGTTGAAATTGTAGAACTCATGCAGGTGGCAGACTAAGCATTTGTATTCCAACAATCCATGCTGATTTTGGACTGTTTGTCCAGAAATGAAATGACACTGTACCACAATACCAGCTACCACAATAGACCTCATGTTATACTCTCTGTATTGTACTTTATTGCTGTATTCAGAATGGATTCCAGGAAATTGTGACATTAACCAATTTGACAGTTAACAATTAGAGTCTGAAATATGATGGACGTTGGCTAAATAATAGTCCCTCTGTAAGGCAAGACGTTAATGATGCCACAGACCAGAGGACTGCTTTCTCAGAGAGACGACTGGTGGTGGTTTAACCTGAGGGTCACCACATCTCAGGCAAGAGGAGAGATTAAGAATGTAATTTCCTTCTTGTTAACCTCAGGCAGTGCAGGAATTGAACCTGTGCTATTGTCATCACTTTGTATTGCAAACCTGAAGTGGGGCCGAGCTTAGGCCTACAATTACAACGCTAGATGTTCTCAACGTGTTTCCATGAGAGCGCAAAAGTGAATTTAAGGATTATTGTGACTTCTCATACAACTTGCTGGCCTTTAAGGACAAAAGGGCAGATGGCCCTAGCCTAGTGAACGCATTTAAATCACATGACATTCCTGACCTGTGAACTTTGATAGGGTCAGTGGTAAATGTTCTACATGGGCACATGTATTCCCAATTGCATAAATGGTCAAGACAGCTTTTTTGAGAAGTGATTTCTGGACCTCTTGCTGAGATATTTGTATCATCGATAGTCACAGGTGAGGTGCCGGAAGACTGGAGGCTGGCTAATGTGGT
>NC_057740.1:25643331-25703733 GCF_004010195.1 Chiloscyllium plagiosum | reverse complement strand
TGGACTTCAGTAAGGCGTTCGACAAGGTTCCCCATGGGAGTCTGGTTAGCAAGGTTAGATCTCACAGAATACAGGGAGAACTAGCCATTTGGGTACAGAAGTGGCTCAAAGGTAGAAGACAGAGGGTGGTGGTGGAGAGTTGTTTTTCAGACTGGAGGCCTGTGACCAGCACAGTGCCACAAGGATTGGTGCTGGGTCCTCTACTTTTTGTCATTTACATAAATGATTTGGATGCGGGCATAAGAAGTACAGTTAGTAATTTTGCAGATGACACCAAAATTGGAGGTGTAGTGGACAGTGAAGAGGGTTACCTCAGATTACAACAGGATCTTGACCTGATGGGCCAATGGGCAGAGAAGTGGCAGATGGAGTTTAATTCAGATAAGTGCGAGGACCTGGATTTTGGGAAAGCAAATCTTAGCAGGACTTATACACTTAATGGTAAGGTCTTAGGGAGTGTTGCTGAACAAAGAAGTACAGGTTCATAGCTCCTTGAAAGTGGAGTCGCAGGTAGATAGGATAGTGAAGAAGGCGTTTGGTATGCTTTCCTTTATTGGTCAGAGTATTGAGTACAGGAGTTGGAGGTCATGTTGCGGCTGTACAGGACATTGGTTAGGCTACTGTTGGAATATTGCATGCAATTCTGGTCTCCTTCCTATCGGAAAGATGTGAAACTTGAAAGGGTTCAGAAAAGATTTACAAGGATGTTGCCAGGGTTGGAGGATTTGAGCTATAGGGAGACGCTGAATTGGCTGGGGCTGTTTTCCCTGGAGCATTGGAGGCTGAGGGGTGACCTTCTAGAGGGTTACAAAATTATGAGGAGCATGGATAGGATAAATAGAAAAGTCTTTTCCCTGGGGTCGGGGAGTCCAGAACTAGAGGGCATAGGTTTAGGGTGAGAGGGGAAAGATATAAAAGAACCTAAGGGGCAACGTTTTCACACATACGGGTATGGAATGAGCTACCAGAGGAAGTGGTGGAGGCTGGTACAGTTGCAGCATTTAAGAGGCATCTGGATGGGTAGATGAATAGGAGGGGTTTGGAGGGGTATGGGCCGGTTGCTGGCAGGTGGGATTAGATTGGGTTGGGATATCTGGTCGGCATGGACAGGTTAGACCAAAGGGTCTGTTTCCATGTTGTACATTTCTATGACACTATGTCTCTATGACTAAGTATTATTGTAATTTAATTTATAGGAATTTGAAAATCTTAAATATTGTTCTATGTTTGTGATTTTGTTTCAATTTTATAAAATGGTTTGAATAAGTAGCATTTTATAATCAGCCAGCTAGTTGGAAAATTATCACTGTTAAAATAAAGGCACGTCAAGTGTACTCTTTAATCATTTTCGATGTTGATTCAAAAGTTAATTTAAAAATGTGGAACATCTGCAGTTTTCCTCAACTTTTGATAGTCTAATTTGAATCTTGCAAAATGAAAAAGAGTGCAGCCATCATACTGACTTGTCTTCTTTGGACCGAAATGTAGGAACTGATTCTAAAAGTGTAGAAGATCGAAATAATGCATCTTTTAAATGGAGATTTTGGCCTCCTTTGATCCATCTGCTCATTTGGAAGAATAATGCATGAAAAGTTATCTACCATTAAGTCTGCAGTAAGTTAATTGGCATTTCAGATTTTCCCACTCTGTATCTGAATTCATTACCAAGAGAGACTTGTGTACAAAGTCATATTAAGAAAAAAATGTAAGAGCAACTCCGTACAGAAAATGGAAAGATTTATGTTTCATATTCCTTTCATAGGAAAGGTTTTGAAATGCAGTGCTAAGATTTTCTCTACTTCTGTTATCTTATTAACATATATTTTAAAAAACATATCCTAACGGTGAATCAGCCAATTTGTTTGGTCTCAAAGGCCTTAATATTTTACCATGTGATTACTATTGTGCCATTTTCTTTTTCATTTCAAGATTGTTGTTTCAGTATGTACTCAGAATTTGTAATTTTGTCTTTTACTTGACAAATAAACATTTAGATTTTGACAGTTACATAACTGCCAGGGTAAATGATTTCAGTATTTGAAAGCTGTTGCTTATTTTTAATGACTTAGTCACTGGACACAATGGAGCAACCTATCATCAGAATAGAAAGAAGCGATTACAGGTGCATTTTGTTAAATGCCTCCAGGGTCTGAAAGTGTTTTTTGAAACTGAACAAAAACATTGCTGCTGAGTTTGGTTTAGAGACCTTCATTAGATATGTTGTGGAATTGATAGCTGAGTAATGCAGTTTGAAAGGAGCTGAATAGAGTGTTCCATGTTAAATCCTATTAGTGTAAGCACTACTTTACTCTGTGCCACGGGAAACAGAGCAGCAGATACTGTTTGCAAATTGGCAGATAGGAATGGTTTAAGAGGAGTATTGAGTTTAATTTTGAAATGAAAAATCCATCCCACTGTAAGTATCAATTTGTTGAAGTTACTGGTATTCAACATTGAGAAAGTTTGATACTTTGTTTCTCTCATTGATGTTTGTATCTAATATTTAAGATGTACTTCTGCTTAAAACAGGGAGAACAGCCCAGCGCTGCTTTAATGTTGAATATCTTGATCAGCAGGCGTTGCAAAGAAGCTGGGAAAACACGTTTCATGATGCACAGAAAATGGCATATGTCTAATGGGTCATACCCACTGATTTATCGATTTTTCCAATTCTGGAATCCCTTTTTAGTCACAAAATAGATGTAAGCACTATTCTGAGAAAGAATTATGGGAAGTGATGAATAATTAATAATAATGGTTTTTTTTTGTTGTTTTATGGCTTTGTTGAGATGTTGCCAATCTCAGACATTAACTGTCTCTCTCTCTCTCTCCACATATACTGCCCAACCTGCTGATTATTTCCAGCACTTTTTGTTTATTTGAGATTTCCAACCTCTGCAGACTTTGTTTTTGCATTACTTAATTGAGATTTAATTGTACGTTCTTGTGCAGAATATTAATATCTTCCAAATCTCGAAGGGTCTCTGTACAAGTAATCTCGTCAAAGCTAGCTTAGCACTTTCCACTAAGCTCTTTTGATCCTACAGTAATATTTTCCAAAGAGCAGTGTGATTCTGAAGCTGATAAAAATGTTTGAGGATTTTATGCTCTGCTGATATATATGCCAATGACCTGCCGATAAGTTCTCCAAAGTCCTGCATAATCAGAACTCAATTACACAGTGCTAACTATAACTGAGGTGTGACTAATGTTTGTGCTCAGTGTAGTGAGTGAAGCTCTTTTTTTTAAAATAATGAAAGCAAATCATTTGCTATAGTTGCATTATAAATAGAATACTTTGTAAGGTATATGTTAATACTAATCCATTAAGAAAATTTTCATTTCTAGTTTGTTAGTTTTCAACTGGTCTAACTATATTATGGTTGGTTGTTCATAAAACCAGCAATGTTTTGTATCTGCTTAGTCATACTATCTGCAGTCCTATCCATTTTCACTCACAGTAATGTAAAAGGGTTGTGAAAGCTGTTGAAGAAAAAAAATTAAAATTCTACGAATAAAATTCTATTCCAAGTGTCTTCCACTAATTCATTCCTTCTGTGTTTTCGCCAACCTAAGTTGTGTAGATTATCTTAAAAAATAAATTCTAAACAGGAAATAGTTTTTGTTTCCTGTTATTTATATTTACCTGTTCATCTGGCCGAAAATATTATTATTTTGAACAATTTTTTGTTTTTGTGCTCATCAAAAAGTCACTTTTTTTTCAACTTACTTCATTCTTGTAACATCAGTCCTGAGGGGAAAATACTGACATATTATACAAGATACTGTCAATGCTTGTGTAAAGACCACAAGATCCAAACGAGTAATCAGCATAGATTTAGAAACATTGTTCTTGCTCGCTAGCCCTGTGAGACAATAACTAAAAAAATTGTGTAAGCGCAATCCAGAAAATGTAGTTGGGATTTTTGAAAAGACATTTAGTAGCATTTTATGTGTGAGATGTTTTGGAATAAAAAGGCTAAGGTATCTTACAGTGACCATCAGCTGATTTTCTGATACTGTATCCCCTCTAAGGTTAGCTCGGTTGGCTGGATGGATGGTTTGCAATTCAGAGTGTCACCAATAGAGCAGGTTCAATTCTCGCACTGGCTGAGGTTACTGTGAAAGGTCCAGCCTTCTCAACCTCTTCCCTCACTTGAGATGTGGTGATCCTGAAGTTAAATCACCAGCAGTTGTCTCTCTCGAATGAGAGAGAGCCCTTCCTACCAAAGAAAATTACTTGAAACATTAACTCCATTTCTGTCTCTATAGATATTCTGTCTTCCTGAATTTTCAAGGTACTTCATGATTTTTAAAATTTCAGATCTCCATCTGCAGTAGCTTGCTTTTATTTTAAGACCAAACTTTAGTTCAGAAATGCTAATGATTCTCAATGTCACTTTGGCTCTGTGTCAACTATTGTCTGATTACAGCCCTGTAAAGTACCTGAGGTATTTCTCTATATTAAAGATGCTTTATAACAGGAACTTTGACACAATAAAATAAACCATTTTCGTCATTCTTTCTTAAACCTTAACATTGTTCATACTATTTCACCTTTATATTCTTTGTGGGAACTAAATGTAAGTCTTGACATGCAATATTCTTAAAAAGGGTACTTTACCTGAAGGACTAAAATAGATTGGTGATATTAAAGAATATAACAATATTTATATTTAATGTATGAACAAGAAACTGTCACCTGATAGAATAATAGGTCTTGATTTTCACACTGAAGCTGGTGCAGAGAGTATTCCTGGCTAAGCAAACCTGGCTCAGAGGAAACAGCTGCATGTAAATTGCCCCTGAAGGTGAGAGTAGAACTCAGGCAAGGTAAGTAGTGTGGTCAGTTGGACGCTGTCTGTACTGAAGTCCAGCCTGCTGCCTGAGAGAGGTTATTTTAAATTGGTAATTTGAGAAATTAAGCCCTCTAAGTCCCCTCACCCACTCTCAATCCATTTCTCTTGCCCCAATCGTTTCATAGCTCTTCATACTCTCTGTGCCAACCTAAGCTCTTCTACCCATTCATTTGATTCCTTTTGATGCCTGTGCTAACCGATAACCCTCACCCATAATCCCTTATAGCCCCATGCCACCTTAGTGCTAATTCTGCCAATCCATGCCCACCCCCACCACTCTTTGCTGTTACTCACTCCATGCCAGCTCACCCTGTAATCACCATGGGAACACCTTAGGAGCCATATTGAAATAACATAAAATAAAACACTAAATATCTAAAGACAACTATACTTAAAAACAAAGCTCACTGATAAAAATCCATTCAGTTTATTTAAGTACTTTCACGTATATAGTCCTCTGCAAAAACAATATTTATATTCATAGCCCCACATAAAATAGAGCTCATCACTGACAAAAAATTAGAGCTGTCAATGAAACTGTGAACTTGCAGCCCATACTGTGATAATCAATAGATGTGGAAGTTTGTAACATGTGTCCCAGATACTGAGACATTACATTTTTCAGGTATGCAAAATCTTTTAGGTTATTTTTAACCCTCTGGCTTTATTTGTTTCCTCCTATTGTGACCTCGGGTAAATAGATCCCACATCAAGAAGACAATAAAGCAAACAGCTTTCTCAGCCTACTTTAAACAGGAAGTACTGTCTTGAATTTGACTATTAAAACCAATGTTATGTATAATCCCAAAGGTTTACAAGAGTGTTCCATCCTTAGATTTAACTTAAATGTTGCATTCTACAGATTATATCAGCACAAATCTGAACTTATGGGAAGTTTTAAAATATTGTGGAATGTGATATTTCCTGTTCACCTTGGTCGTAACCTGTGGGATCATCCATGAAGTTGTTCAGGGGCAAGTTAGGAACTTGGGCATGACCTTGACTAACCTGATCCGTCTTTAAGTATCGTGCTCAATGTATTGCTGAATGAATTTTTTTTAAAGTATGTCAATCGGTGATGATTGGTGGCTGTAAAGTACTGAAATCATTTGGAAGAGGACACAATGTTAACAACTTCTATGAAATTCATCACCCTGAAGTGTGGTGAATGCTGGAACATTGAGTAAATTTAAGGAAGAGATAGATTTTTAATTTGTAACGGGTTGAAGGGTTATGAAGACTGGACAGAAAACTGAGATCGGGGCTGAGGAGAAATCAGCCAGGATCAAACTAAATGTCAGAGCAGGCTTGAGGGACTGAATTGCCTACTCCGGCTCCTAGTTCTGAACATGTAAATTTCAGATTAGAAAAACGTGACAAAAAATTCTTTTCAACTTAATTTTAAGAAGGTTTGCAACTGCAGCAAAAAGTTGAACTGCTAGCAAAGTCTGATGAACAAACTGAATCATTAGGTGTCGTGGCTAGGATTGCTAGATGACCATTTCAGAATGTGTTATTTGGTGACCAGGATGAAGCTGCATACCAAACTTGAGGCAGAAATTTCAGTCATAATGAAGCAGTAACATGAGAAGGACTAACATTATGGTGCTGGAAATCTGAAATAAGGACAAAAAGTGCTGAAAATACTTGATATGTGGAGTGAGAAACTGAATAACATTCTATTTCAGGGCTGGCGAAAGGTCACAGACCTCTGAGACATTGAGCAGAATATTGTGCCCCTCTTGTGCTACACTCTGAATGCTGGGAAAGCATTGAATTAGGTGGGATGGTGGTGTACCTGAACCCCATCATCTTCCCACCTCTGCCAGAACTGGGTCAGGGGTATAAAGGCGCATGGTTGGAACTCTCACTATGTCACCAATTCACCAATGAGTGAGAGCTTTATCCAGCCACTGCTGGTATTCACCCAGATGCAGACAGGTTGTCATTGTATGGCATGTACAGGAACTAAAGTTGTGCATCTAGCTTGTCATTTTCCAGGAACTGGGATGTGTGATCCTCAATGCACTCAGAGCCTGATTGATGGATTCAACATCAGAAAGAGGGGTTGGCTTACTGAGAGCAACACCTCTGCCCTTGCTGCTGATTTCTTTAAAGGCTCCCTCACCCCCTCCTTTTCTGCCTTCCCCACCCCTTGAAATTCCATCTCTCCCACTTTGCCCATTTGAAGTCTTGTGACTTGGATTGTTGAGTGAGTCTGGGACTCCAGTACATTTCAGTTGAGGTGCAGCCAGAATCAGATACTGCTGAGCAAAAACGTAGCTTTCCATTCAATAGCGACCAGCACCCAGATCCTGATTCCTGTGAAAGGTCTGTTGCTGGCCACCCCATTACGAGATTGGCTTCTGGGTTTGTGGGGCTCAATGAAAAGAAGCACCCTGGTGTCAGGAATCAATAAGATTCCACCCGTTAACTCAACATTTCTACATACAGATGTGTCATGACTTATTGAGCATTCCCAGCATTTTCTGCCTTTATTATATGATTAAATATCTTTTATTCTATAGTAAGGTATGGTTCTTCAATAATGCAGGCCAGTGGGGATAACACTTGCTGTTTTGCTGTTCACAATCACTTGCCATCCTTTGGTTATGATACAAGTCTAACAGTCAAGAGGTAATGGGTTGAAATCTCACAATGCCAAATTGTGACATTTAAATTTACAAATCTGATAACTTGCTGCAGGCACAAGAAAACACTGAAATGTGCCAATTGTAATGAAATCCATCTGGTCCACCAATGTCCTTTGGAGAATTAAACCAATTAATTGATCTTGGCACTCATTTGTTTATTGTTTAAGAGGATCAGGTCAGGGATGGGCAGACAGGCATTGACCTAGCCCCCAAACATATTTTGTGTGTCATAAAAACTAGCACAAAATCTATTATAAAACAGGACAGTTAAAAGCATGGAAGTTTTGTGATGCAGTGGACACATCCTTACCTCTGGGCTAGAAACCCTGCGTTCAGGTACCCCTTCAGGACTTGATGGCCACAGAAAGTGCACTCTTAACACATCCAAACAGATTGATAACGCACTTTGATCTGCCCGAAACTTGTTGGTCGTCCAGAGCAAGGACTTGACCTCAGCCGAGTATTGCAGAGTGGCACATTTCCAAAGTCCAGTACTATGTGCTGAGGGATGCACTAAAGCTTGGGGCAGCTGTTGCTAAGATGCAGTGGGGAAAGACATCCATCTAAGATCTTTCAGCCAAAGTTAAATGGGGGTCAATCCAGTTATTAGACTCTCCTGATGCCTCAAATATGGGCGGCACGGTGGTTAGCACTGCTGCCTCACAGCGCCAGAGACCCAGGTTCAATTCCCGACTCGGGTGACTGACTGTATGGAGTTTGCACATTCTCCCCGTGTCTGCGTGGGTTTCCTCCCACAGTCCAAAGATGTGCAGGTCAGGTGAATTGGCCATGCTAAATTGCCCGTAGTGTAAGGTGAAGGGGTAAATGTAGGGGTATGGGTGGGTTTCGCTACGGCGGGTCGGTGTGGACTTGTTGGGCCGAAGGGCCTGTTTCCATACTGTAAGTAATGTAATCTAATCTAATATATGCAAACATAGTTGTGTACAAGTAAGAAATGCCTTTGGTTTGCTGCTGGAGTGAGTCAAATTCAAATGTTTGTTCATATGCGACTGTACACAACTAAACTGCTTCAGTGACTACAGAGAACCTCGATTATCCAAACCAGACGAGCGAGGAGTATGTTGTTCGGATAAGTGATCATTTGGATAATTGATCTGATCATAAACAAACGTTAATTTATGAGTGCCGGTTGTCTGAACATTTCTTGGTTATCCAGCAATGCACACCATAATGCCGTTTAATCAATAACTGAATGCTGATTTGCATAATGCCATTTTTATGGGACTTGAGATCTTGTTCAGATAATCTTAAATTCAGATAATTGATTATTGGATAATTGAGGTTCTACTGTATCATTTTTATGAATAAAATATATTTTTGAAATAAAAAAATTGACTACCAGCCAATATATCTTTCCAAATTGCCTAATGGTAAGAATGGGAGAATTTCTCACAGAAAGTTATAGAAATCACTGCCAAGCATTGGCCTGGCCAATGCAATGACTATCTGTGGTTGTCAGCACCTTCTTGGGGTGTGGTATCTGAAGGAAGAAGATTAATAGGATTTTCAAATATGTTTCTGAACACAAATAATCAACCTTTACAGTTAGATTTCAGGATGCTATAGAATATTGCCAGACATGCTTAAAAAAATTAGATTTACAATTGAGTCACTTGTTCTTTTCCAAATTCAGAGTTGAGCGATCTTTAATTAATTTCAATGTAAGGGGATAAGTCCAATCAGATCTTTCTGTCAGGAATCAGTAGCAAGATATTTGTCCTTGCACCTGAACCCACAAACATTTCAGTAATCTTCAAACATATTAAAAGTAGAAAACCATACGGGTGAGTTTGGCTACTAAGTAAGATGTTAATGCAGTTGCTTAAAAACAATTTAAAGATAGAAGTGAATCTGAAACAGTAATCCTCTACCTCTAATGGGTGAAACCCAATGCCTCTGAACCCATATCTCTTACTTTCCTTCCCTTTTCCTTTCACATTACCACCAAGTCTCCATACTCCAGCCTGCAGTCTTGACTCCACTATCACGGCACGGTGGGTGGCACGGTGGCACAGTGGTTAGCACTGCTGCCTCGCAGCGCCAGAGACCCGGGTTCAATTCCCGACTCAGGTGATTGACTGTGTGGAGTTTGCACGTTCTCCCCGTGTCTGCGTGGGTTTCCTCCGGGGGCTCCGGTTTCCTCCCACAGTCCAAAGATGTGCAAAGTCAGGTGAATTGGCCATGCTAAATTGCCCGTAGTGTTAGGTAAAGGGGTAAATGTAGGGGTATGGGTGGGTTACGCTTCGGCGGGTCGGTGTGGACTTGTTGGGCCGAAGGGCCTGTTTCCACACTGTAAGTAATCTAATCTAATCTAATCATTAAATTGTTGCTCATCCAATTTACATCAGTGCCCCACGTCTAGTTAACTTTATAAATAGCTTTCTCCTTTCAGGTACTAAAGCTTTTCATTCAGAATGTCCAACAAACTGGTACTGTAATAGGCTGGAAATTAGCAGCAAGAACATTTTCTTAATATTTTTCCTTCCTAATCTGAGACCAAATGTAGAACCTGCGCAGCTATTGTTGCTAAGACCAGCTCATTGTGAACAAGCCTGGATCTGTTTAGCTGATTGGAGCAAAAGAAAACATCTATATTGCATCTTTTCAACACTCCAATAGTGTTCAAAGACCTGCGGATTTCTACGTGGGTGCAATCACTGTTATTATTTAGAAAATGCAGGTAGAAAGAAAATCAACATGAATATATTTCAGTGCAGGTTGATTCAGTTCACTTATTTTGTATACACCACTACTTGTCCAGTAGGAATGGAATTGCTTGGGGAAGAGTGATAGCTAGAAATATTCAATGCTGATTTGCCATAGTTGCTTACTGACTTGATGAGTGAGTGTTTTCAGATTTTGATTTTTATTCTTGAATTTCTAGCACTTGAGATATTTTGTTTGTATTACTAGAACCTCTCAGTTGTCCTTATACTAAGTCACTTAGTGGGATGTTGTGAAACTTGAAAGGGTTCAGAAAAGATTTACAAGGATGTTGCTGGGGTTGGATGGTTTGAGCTATAGATAGAGGCTGAATAGGCTTGAGCTGTTTTCCCTGGAGAGTGGGAGGCTGTGGGGTGATCTTGTAGAGTTTTATAAAATCGAGGGGCATGGATGGGATAAATAGACAAGAGCTTTTCCCTGAGGTGGGTGAGACCAGAACTAAAGGGCATAAGTTTAGGGTGAGAGGGGAAAGATATAAAAGGAACCGAAGGCAACGTTTTCATGCAGAGGATGGTGTGTGTATGGAATGAGCTGTCAGAGGAAGTGGTGGAGGCTAGCACAATCGCAACATTTAAAAGGCATCTGGATGGGTATATGAATAGGAAGGGTTCAGAGAAATATGGGACAAATACTGACAAATGGGACTAGATTATTTTGGATATCAAGTCAGCATGGACGAGTTGGACCAAAGAGTCGGTTGCTATGCAGTACATCTCTGTGACTCCATGACTGTAGTGCTGACCTCACTTCACTCTGTTACCATGCAAGCCCAATCTCAATACGATATTGCAACCTGAGTCAATAGTCTAACATTGTTACTGAATTCAATGATTCCCCCCCAAAAAAATCACATCTATAGGCAGTCTATAATTCACATCTTGTTTACCAGTGTAGTTAAAAATATATTTGCTATTTGAGATCATGTGGAATTTGAAAAATGACTTGTGTATTTTAGAACACAAACTGCTAGAATTTCACTAAATAGGATGAGTAAAAAAAATTACAAAGAACTACGTCAGGAATGAACAAAGCAAGAGCATATGACTTCTGGTCATGCATTGCTTTAATAATGCACAAGGGATATTTGTATTCTCAAAACAAAACTGTCTTAGTTAAAAATGTATTTGCTGTGGAAATATTGAACTGGATTTAACAAGAAACTAAAAAATATGTTCAAATCTGTAACAACCATGTCGTCATATTTAGGGCTTGCAGCCTTCTCAAATTTGAAGGATGTTAAGTGTGGTATTTTGTAAACAGCGTCTTTGAGTAAAAGGAAGTTCCATTTCATACTTCCAAAATTTATTTTCCTTTCTATTTTCATAAAGCAAGATGTCTTTCTTCAGATCTACCCAAGCTAAAGATGCGTGATAGTATTGTGATGTTGTCACGCTGTTTCCCTTGTTGCCCATGTATTAACAGGGCAACAAGGGAAATTTTGATAATATTATAAATGCTGCAGGCAAAAGAGAGAGATTTCCATATACGTTGGGCATGTACTTCAAAGTTAACTCTTAAAATGGATTCTAATATATTTGCTTGTAAATAAAAGGGAATATATGGGTTAAGCTCATTTTGAGGCAATCAATTTGTAAATTTTTCCTAACCTGTGGCATCTTTATTACATGTGGCTTGTGGCTGTAGATCAGGGGCTAAGTAATTAAAGTTTGTTTTTTGAATGTTGAGAAAATAAGGGTATTACCATTTTGTGATCCTTGGATAAAGGGCTCAGAATGATTAAGTGTAAGTTTTCGAAGAACAATTGGAATCAAGAAGAAATATTAATTCCGATTTAGGAAATGTTTGTTTTTTTTTGCTAGATTTGGCATTCATTTGAAAGTAACTAAAAAAATTATTAGCTAACTGATTTACTTTTATTTCTGTTCCTCTTGTCATAGCCCAAATTGAAGTGATACCGTGTAAAATCTGTGGAGATAAATCTTCAGGAATCCACTATGGAGTCATCACTTGTGAAGGATGTAAAGTAAGTGGGGTAAAGCACTTATTTAATTCCTTCTAATTTATCATTTCTCATTCCCTGCCACTTCTCTGTTGAGTTCTCTTACTCAGGGGGGAGGAGCTCGCCGAGTTGGAGCCTTAAAATAGATTTACGGATTACATTGCTCCTGTTCTAGTTTTTTGAAAAGCCATCTAATATGATCCATTCTCTAGTCCGCTTCCGACATTCTTTTTAAATGGTTCCTTTTTAATTAGCTCCCATATTCCAATTATAAGCTACTGTGCTGTTTTTTTTTCAACAATGTTCCCGAAACACCCACCATGCAAAAAAACCCAGAATCTCTTTCAGTATCATTTTCAATTTATACTCTGTAGTTTGGGATTGCAAGAATAATATTTTCCAATTTTACCATAGCAAGGTATCTCATAAGAAAACTGAATGATATTCTCTGCTCTAATGCAAAATCTTGTTTATTTTGTAACTTGACATTTTCATTGTCATTGGAGTGAATGTGTTATGGAATTCTACAATATTAGAACTGTGCCCTAACAAATGACATATATAAATTTAGTATTACTCTTTTTTATGTTACGTACACTAAGCCTTTATTTATAATACCTAAGAGTGTATGTTCTCAAATTAGCTTATCAACCTGTCCTCCCACATTTTGATATTTGTCTTGTACCCTAATGTCTCTGTGCTCCTTCTTGCATCTTAGGATGTGATGGCATGCTGGGAATGTCATTCATGTCACAAGAGGCTATGAAGATGATAAAATTTGACCATTAGGTGTGCTGCTGACACTGTTTCTGGGGAGAGAATGTGAGATCAATGCAATGGGGACACTAGTGTGCAGCAATTTGCCACTGCAGCATGGAAATAGAAGGCAAACGTAGAAGGTTGAATTTCACAATAGGGAACATCAACCTGCAATCTCTTGAAGTTGTTGCTGCACATCCTGACCACTTTATAAACTTCCTCCTTAATCTTCCTCCTTTTATAGGATTTTAAAAGTGATATTTTTTTTGTCATTTGAAAGCAAAGACACTAACTGGTCCTGTGAAACAGAACATTATTTTCTTTCATTATTTATTATATTTCTTATAGACCAAATATAATAGAGGCTTGATATAATGTATTGCATAATTTATAGATTGAAGTCAATAATCTATGTTGACTTTCAATTTAAGGAAGCGCACTGTTCAGTTAGATGTGTCTAAGACCAGTTGTGCTTATGACTACTTTGGGTGAAATTGCTCATTAATACCAAAATATGGGCAGTGTATTGTGAGGACTTGCTTCTGCTTAGGAAAAGGCAATCGTTATAAATAGTGTTTTGCATTTTTTTTCTCATTGCAGTGCAAAGTATGAAAGTTCATTGTGCAGCTTAACCATAAACCAAGATTGGTACATTATTTTTGCTTACTTGTCGCATGTGTACATGGAATTTGCCAAGATCATTTGGTGATCTTCTGATCTGCTTCATGCTGTCAACCCTGATAATTAATTTAGGTTACTGAAAACCTTGCTTCATTCACATTGGAAGAAGACCCAAGTCCAAAAGAAATACAGTTGACTCCCCACTGAAAGTACAATATCAGAGTCATAGTGGCACAGAGCCATATCGTCATACAGCACAGAAACAGACCATTTGGTCCAATCCGTCCATGCCAACTAAGTCTCCCAAATGAAATTAGTCCCATTTGCCTGTGTTTGGCCCATTCTCTCCTATTCATGTATCTGCCCAAATGTCTTTTAAATGTTGTAACTGTAACTGGATCTACCATTTTCTCTGGCAGTTTATTCCACATACAAACCACCGTATGTGTGAAAACGTTGCCCCTCATGTCCCTTTTAAATCCTTCTCCTCTCAACTTAAAAATATGCCACCTAGTTTTAAACTCATCATCATAGGAAAAGACCTTTGCTATTCATCTTATCTATGCCCCTCATGATCCTATAAACCTCTATAAGGTCACCCCTCAACCTCCTATGCTCCAGTGAAAAAAGTCCCAGCCCATCCAGCCTGTTCTGATAAATAAAACCCTTCAGTCCCGGCAATATCCTGGTAAATCTTTTCTGATCCCTCTCCAACTTAAAAATACCCGTCCTATAACCGGATGAGTAGAACTGTACATAGTACTTCAAAAGTGGCCTCACCAAGTCCTGTACAACCTCAACATGACATCCCAACTCCTTTACTCAAAATACTCTTCAGATGGTTTTGAACTGTCAGGAAATACTTCCCTAATTGGTAGCAGGAACGTTTTTGGCTCAAGTTGTAAATTTCTGTATAGTAATTAAGATTGTTAAACTGTTCACCTCTGTGTGAGTTGTCAGCTATGGATGCATCTTGACTTACAATGTGAATACAGGTAGTTCTCACCTATAACGCTGTAGTTACATTCCAGCTAAAACTCGCTTAATAGAAATAATGAGGCCTATGGGAAAAGCAGAGTTATGGGCAGACCCCTACAAAATATCATGATCGCTCAAAAATCACCCAAAAGCCTACACAACGTATAACATAACCTGATTGAAGGTTTAAATCCTATTTATTAACAAAACAAAAGTAAATTTAAACATTACATTTAAAAAAACTATTGTTAATGCAGGGACAGAGGGTCATGATCATTATCACCTTCAGGTGCAATTGTGGTTGCAGAAGTGGAAGGGGGAGATACTATATGAGTATTTTGCATCAGTGTTCATTGTGAAGAAGGACAGGGAAGATATAGAATGTGAGGAAATAGATGGTGACATCTTGCGAAATGTCCATATTACAGACGAGGTGGTGCTGGATGTCTTGAAATGCATAAAAGTGGATAAATCCCCAGGCCCTGATTAAGTGTATCCTAGGACTCTGGAAAGCTAGCGAAGTGATTGCTGGGCCCCTTGCTGAGAGATTCGTACCATCCATAGTCAGAGGTGAGGTTCCAGAAGACTGGAAGTTAGCTAACGTAGTACCACTATTTAAGAAAGGTGGCAAAGAAAAGTCCGGGAACAATAGACCAGTGAGCCTGACATTGGTGGTGGGCAAATTGTTGGAGGTAATCCTGAAGGACAGGATTTACTTGTATTTGGAAAGGCAAGGACTGATTAGAGATAGTCAACATGGTTTTGTGCATGGTAAATCATGTCTCACAAACTTGATTGAGTTTTTTGAAGAAGTAACTAAAGGATTATGAGGGCAGAGCAGGAGACATAATCTATATGGACATCAGTAAGCCATTCAACAAGATTTCTCATGGTAGACTAGTTAGCAAGGTTAGGTCACACGGAATACAAGGAGAACTAGCCATTGGATACAGAACTAGCTGGAATGTAGAAGACAGAGGGTGTTGGTGGAGGGTTGCTTTGCAGACTGGAGGCCTGTCACCAGTGGTGTGGGATAAGGATCAGTGCTGGGTCCACTGCCTTTTAGCATTTACATAAATGATTTGGATGTGAATATAAGAGGTATAGATAGTAAATTTGCAAAGAACACCAAAATTGGAGGTGTAGTAGACAGCCAAGAAGGTTACCTTAGAATACAACAGGTTCTTGATCAGATGAGCCAATGGGCTGAGGAGTGGCAGATGGAGTTTAATTTAGATAAATGTGAGGTGCTGCATTTTGGAAAGGCAAATTAGGGCAGGGCTTATACACTTAACGGTGGGAAGTGTTGCTGAACAAAGACACCTTGGAGTGCAGGTTCATAGTTCCTTGAAAGTGGAATCTCAGGTAGATAGGATAGTGAAGAAGGCATTTGGTATGCTTCCTTTATTGGTTATAGCATTGAGTACAGAGTTTGGGAGGAAATGTCGCGGCTGTACAGGACATTGATTAGGACACTTTTGGAATATTGAGTGCAATTCTACTCTCCTTCCTTGAGGAAGGATGTTGTGAAACTTGAAAGGGTTCAGAAAAGATTTACAAGGATGTTACCAGGGTTGGAGGGTTTGAGCTAATAGGGAGAGGCTGAATAGGTTAGGGCTGTTTTTCCCTGGAGCACTAGAGGCTCAGGGGTGACCTTATAGAAATTTATAAAATCATGAGGTGCATGGATAGTGTAAATAGACAAGGTCTTTTACCTGGGTGGGGAAGTCCAAGAACTAGAGGGCAGAGATTTAGGGTGAGAAGGGAAAAATTTAAAAGGGACCTATGGGGCAACTTTTTCACACTGAGGGTAGTGTGTGTATGGAATGAGCTGCCAGAGGAAGTGGTAGAAGCTGGTACAATCAAAGGCATCTGGATGGGTATATGAATAGGAAGGATTTAGAGGGATATGGGCCAACTGCTGGCAAATAGGACTAGATTAATTTAGGATACCTTGTCAGCATGGATGAGTTGGACCAGTTTCCATGCTGGACATCTCAATGACTCTATAACTATAACTTTATTTGGATTGTGTGCAATGTTTCAGACAAAGTAAATGGTAATCTCACTGAAGATAATAATGAACAAAAAGAATTGATGTTCATTCATATGCTACCTCGTGGCTACTAGACATCTGTGCTTGACAGTGGTTACTGCTGTAATGTAGGAAATATTGTCTATTTGTTCACAGCAAGTATGATACTAGTCAGGTAATCTGTTTTTGTGATATTGTTTGAAGGATAAATATAAGCCAACACACCATCACTGTCCCTGGGTATGTCCTGTCCAAACTGCAGAACAAATCCACAGAGGTGACGGCACAAAGATGTATAGTTGCGAAGGGGTTGCTGTGGAAGTCCTCAAAACTGATTTTGGACACCATGACATTTCAAAGCATTTGGTCAAGCTTGAGCAAGGAAAGCTTCTGTTGATTACCATTTACTACCTCCTTGCCCCTGCTGATGCGTCTGTACTACTCCATGTTGGACAGCACTTCGAGGAAGCACTGAGGGTGACGGGCATAAAATTTAGTCTGGCGAGCCAACTTCAGCTCTGGACCTCATTACAAGTTTGGTGCAAACGTGGAGAAAAGAGCTGAACTCTAAAGGTGGCTGCACTTGTCATCAGGCAGCATTCGTCTATGTATGGCATCAAGGAACCTGAGCAAAACCGAAGTCAATAGGTATCAGAAAGAAAACATTCTCCACTGGTTGGAGTCATACCTTACACAAAGGATGATATTGTGGTTGTTGGAAGCTGATCATCTTAGTTGTAGGACATCACTGCAGGATTTGCTCCAGTAAGTGTCCTAGACACAATCAACTTCAGCTGCTTTATCAATGACCTGTCCTTCATCACAAGATCAGAACTGGAGCTATTTGCTGATCATTATACATGTTCAGCATTAATTATGACTCACCAGATATCAAAACAGTCCATTTGCATATGAAGGAAGACCTGGACATATACCTAGTTTTGGGCTGGCAAGTGGTAAGTAACATTCATGCCAAAGAAATGCTCGTTATTGACTATTTCCAACAAGAGAAAATCAAACCATTGACCCCTGACATTCAATGGCATTACCATTGCTGAATTCTCTACTATCAACATCCTAGGGGATACCATTGACAATAGGTGAACTAGACCAGCAACAGACAAGAGCAGCAGCTGCATGAGAGGACCAGCTTATGTAAGCCACACGCACCATTTGGTCTTAGAATTCATTTGCCATTTCTTCATTGTGACTGGATAATAGGCTTGGAACTTCCTTCCGAACAGCACTAAGTGTTTCTGCAGCAGCAGTTCAAAAAGGCAGCTCACCACACCTTCTCCAGGGCAATTAACAATGGACAGTGAATGCTGGCCATTCCTTTAATGAATAATAATAAAAATACTCTGCTACTCTTCTTCAGACTTCGGGTATAGGACCTTTCACATTCACCTGAAAGAGGAGATGGGATTAGTTTAGAACCTCATCCAAATGCAGTACTTTTTCAGTACTGCATTGGATTGTCGTTCTTGTCCTTTTTTGTGTTCAGTTCCTGAAGTAGCACTTGAAGCCATAATCTTCTACTTTGGAGGTTTAGGTGCTACCACAATGCTTTGGATGACACAATGAGCCATTTCTGTTGGCAGGAATTCTCCATAGTCACTCCACGTCCTTGTATTTTACTGCAAGTGGATACAGCACCACAAAATGTATTTTTTCCACAGACAAACTACAACTTCTTTCACCATACTTGAAAGTACTACTGTAGCCAATATTGGCACATGACATAACTATAAAAATAAATAAACTGATAATAACTGAACTTTACAACTTTTTTAAATCTTAAACTGACATTCTTCACCTTTACAACCAGAGTTCCTTGCGATGAGGTATATATTTTTAATGTGATATGCTAGCCAGAGTTTCATTTCATTTTGATGTTTTTCACTGGCTATTCCAGTTCTGTCCTGGCTGGTCCCCCACTGATAAACCTCCATAAACTTGAGCACATCCAGAACTCTGCCGCCTTTAGCTGAACTTGCAAAAACGCCTAATCATTAAAAACCCTGCGCTCATTGACCTACTTTGAATCCTGATCTGGCAACATCTCAATTTTAAAATTCTCATTCCTTCTCTCAAAACTCTGTATATATGGCTTTGATTTTCTCCATTCCTGCAATCTCTCCCTCCCCTACAATACTTTGATCTCTGCTTTGGAATAGCAGAATCAAAGCCTGGGAGCAGGTTGTCTGCCAACTGCTCTGTCAACTACAAATAATGCATGAAATCAGTGGTTCATATGAAGAGCAATGAGATAAAATGTCTTAAAGAAAGAATCATTTCCGCAGAAACACTGCATTGTAAGAACAACATCATGATAATATACTGCTTATTATATCCTCAATGTTCCAAAGTGCAGTGTAATTAATTAGCTGTAGTAAACCTTGAATAAAAGGACAATCCTCAAATAATACTAATTACTGCAAATTATCACGCAGTTATCAAGAGAACCAAAAAACTTGCAGGAGGTGCTCTAAAACCATGGATGGTTCGATATGGAATATAGATTGCTTTCAATGCACCACGCCCTTTTCCAATGTAAAACACAGTGATTGTAGGTCAGCTCAAGATAGCAGCAGCAGCAGCAGCAGTTTTGTGATACAAATGATAATTTTTTGGGATTTGGGGAATACTTGCCCAAGAATTCACGAAACCTCTTTATTCCTGATGCTTGCACAACTCCATCGAAGGGTAGAGCTTTGGATGCTGGGTATAGAAACTAACCGTTTTATTGAAAATGTTGACAGTGCATACAATGATGATATTGTGAAGAAAGCTGCAAATAAAGAACAGCTGATCTTATTCTCTAAAGTGTTCAGAGTATACTGTAGTTTCATTGTTTCTTTACATCTTAATGAATAAGTAAAATACAGCTACACGTCATGAATCTGTGGTGACTATCTGTTATGAGCAGTGGTAGTTTCTTGGTCTGAAATTAACAGTTTATGGAAATACAATATGCTATTCCAAAGTGACACCATTAGTAACAACCTTAAGTTTATTTTAAATCAGGGTTTCTTCAGGAGAAGCCAACAGAATAATGCTGCATACTCCTGTCCTCGTCAGAGGAATTGCTTGATTGATCGGACCAATCGGAATCGTTGCCAGCATTGCCGACTGCAGAAGTGTCTTACTCTTGGAATGTCACGTGATGGTAAGAAAGAAGACAGGAATTAGCTCAACAAGTCTGTCTTTTTCTGCATTTGTTTGAAACTTACCTTTGTGTGTGTGTGTACATGGTTTAAGAATTATCATTGATTAGGAAATTATAAACTGGTCTTGCTTCGGGTAGTTTGTTGGTTTTTGGACCCGAAACAAGACGCAGTTCAAGCTGTCCAACTGATTCCCTTTAGCGTCATTCACTGGCAGAACTTCAGTGAAAACCTGCATCCATTCTGGTATTCGTACTGGCTCAGGTTTTCCCATGGGGCAGCTAGATTTGGATTTAGATCATATTGGGTTTGTAGCCATCTCTATTTGCTGGTGTTAGTTCAATACACTGGACCCCAATAAACCTATTCTTGGCCAGACAATATATTTCAGCATTGAATTCCAAGTCATAAAACCAAACACCTCAGTTTCCTGTTCACCCTCCTTGATCCAGGCTTGATGTATTCCCCACATATCTGTTTTTAATAACAAACACTTGAAGCCTATCCATCCACCAGTAGATTTCAGTGAGAGGCAGCAGCATATATTGGAAGTTTATCCAATTTGACTTTTCTTCATTTCTCCAGATGTATAAATGTTTAAATAGGCAACAGTTCAAAGATGTCCAAATTAGTTATTTTTATCTGTAATGTACAAAAACCCTAAGTATCATTATTATAAAGGCACTGCTTTCTAAGCTGTGTGGTATTGCATTTATAAGGTTTGACTACTGTCAAGCTACTGATGGAATGTGGATGTGGAACTGAGAAAAATCTACTATTGCTATATTTTAAGATATAATCTGATAACACATTAATTGATTTTTAAACTTTCTGCTTAACCAAACAAGTTGCTCTTAAGTTCTATCCACAGAAAAAATTTAGAAGGGGGTTACATTAAATATTGGATTTTTAAATAGAATTTTGCAATTTGTAAAAACAAATGCCTGAATGAAAGGAGGTTAATGAGAGAGTGAAAATTGTTTTGTCAAAACAAGCAGTTCTTTGGTTTACCTTTGCAATCAGAACCTCGAAAAACAATTTTACAGCCAGACACAGTGGGAAATCAGCAATTAATTTTCCACATTACCAACCCTGTTCACTTTAAGCTTGGGATTCAGAGATTGGCCTGGATCATCTGAAGGTCCAATGTAATGAACTCTGACTTCTGATCAGCAATTCCTGTGCTCCAGGGAATCATCTGCAAATGTTTCTGACTAACCTAAAATTGGAGACTTTGGACAGGAACAGTTCCATGGTTTCTACATGAATAGTGAGCCAAGCAGTGTTAGATCTATGAAAGCCTAGCATCTAGGTAACTAAAGAGCTGAACCCTGCCTGACCAAGCCTCCACCCCGCCTCCCCCCATCCCCCCACTACCAGGCCACAATAAACCCTGACTACAACCCCACCCAAGCACACCTGATTAATCCCGACAGCCTGAGAACCCTTCAAACCAACCACTTACACACTCACCCACATCATTCGTCATGCAACTGTTCACATAGCAAATTATCAACCTCCCAATCTACTTATTCACTTACCTCATCCAATTCTCTAGCCTACCAACTTACCAATCATTCATTCATTCTAAAACAAACACACACACACACACGCTCCTACTCCTCAAATAAAAATTGCTGCACTGAGTTGGACATCTTTAATGGATGTTGTGCTCTATGTTTCTGGTGAAGCTGGGCTTGGGGCAAGAAATGAAGAGCTGCATGGGTTAGGTGAATAGCAATCCAATCATGATCATCACTCTGTGGAAGATCCAGTCCATTATTGGAGCTGGGGAAAGTTGTCTTTATTCCCTGTATCTCACGCCACCAAAACTGGAATGTTTGGGAGTGGCTGAAGTGAAAAGAATTCTGCTCTCACCTGGATTGCTGTCATATTTACTTATCTTGTCTTATTATCCATTTTCCATTTTAAAAAAAACATTTTGTGCAGAGATCTTTAGATGATCTGATCAAGAGAAACAGTATTGTCAAAATATTAAGCCAAAATGAAGGATCAAAATTTGTTGATTTCCAAACCTATACGGTTTAAATTTTAAACAAAAGCATGTCTCTCATTTATGGACCTCGAAAGGTTTTTGGATTTGTAATCACATTTTTATACAACTATTAATACAGGCAATTGGTGATCATCAGTAATAGTTTTCCCTTACTTACTAACAGCTGTGAAGTTTGGTCGCATGTCCAAAAAGCAACGTGACAGCCTCTATGCAGAGGTACAAAAACATCAACAACACCAGGAGCAGTTGGCATCAAAGGAAGATTCTGAGGGACTAGCACGAGTCTACACAAACAGTGTCAGTAGTGGACTGGGAGATCTGGATGACATTAGCAGCACATTCTCAGACGGGCTCCTGTTTGACTTTCCACTGACCCCTGATGGAGGAAACAGTTTTTATAACTTTGATCTTTCAACCTCTGCTGAACCATCTCCAGACCAGTCTGCTATTGACATGAATGACATTAAACACATTAAACAAGAGTCCATATATGAAATCATGCTGGAACCCAGTTTGTTCTCCTATCCTTCACCAGAGAGTGGTCAACTAGCCTCAGAAATTTCAATGGCAGAGATAGGTATGTGTTGCTATTCTTTATTAAGTCAGGATAAGGATTTGTGCTAAAAATATGGGCTGACAATCCACTTATTCTGCACACTAAATTACAAAATAATTATAGCTGTGAACGACCTTTTGGCCATCCTAATTCATCCATCCAGAGAGATCTTCAGTTTTCGCCATTGCATTCCTGCTATACTATGAAATGATATGTTTCACTTCCAAATCATTTAACACACTGCAATGATTCTGTTCAAATATTCATGTATCCCACTAACAACTTGAAACTTCGAGCAATCTCACTATCACAAGTTATGCAATTGGAATTTCATAATGGGCAATAATTTGGTAATGTTGAAGCTGATGGCATTCTTTGTTACTTATTTATAAAATGAAACAGTAGCTTCAGGCCAGGAGCAGGTGGACAATTAACTACTAGTAACTTGCTGTTCATCACTCCATGTTTGATCATGTGTAGTTCATTTGACTTGTTCAAGCTCACAAAGATTATGCCCACTAAGTTTCTGAAAGTGATAAGGATGCAGTAAGGGAAAGAGGAAACCTGGGACCTGAATGAACAGGACCAGCAGCAGGATACCTGCTTAACCAAACACATGAAGAACTGGAAGGGAGGGTCACTACCATGTCAAAACAAATGCAAAAAGAGGAGAAACAAAAGATTGGATTAATGGATAATAAAATAAATGTGAAAATGAGAAAAAAATTACATTTTAAAAGTTGGCACCCATAGAGTGGTGGGAATCTGGAACTCGCTGATGTGTGGTAGATGCAGAGACCCACATGACATGTAAAAAACATTTAGATGTGCACTGCAATGCCAAGGCAGACAAGGCTACGGACCCAGTGCTGGAAAATTGGATTAGAATAGTTAGGTGCTTGTTTTTGACTCATATGAATTTGATGAGCTGAAGGGTGTTGTAGACTTTCATGACTCTATGACATTTTAAAAACTCTCTGGAAAAGTTCAAAACTTGAATCAACACATCTGATAGTTCTCATTTCTCAATGCCAGTTAATAAATGATTATCATGTCATTAAAGGGGTATTTTGGCTACTAATTACCAGTATTACATATCTGTGGTGGATTTCAGTTGTGACGAGATTGCAAGTATAGCAATTTCATGACCTTCATTGGAAAATGTAACAACAACAGTGCTGCCACTCTGACAACAATATTTGGAGTCTCATCCTTGCCTTATTTAAACAGACGTGAGTGCCATTAACATTACCTTTATTTTGAGGGCACGTTCTGGACCATTTACGATATTTAATTTGTCTCTCTTCTCTACTTTTATGATCCAATGTTTCTTTCCTTCTTTCTCTTTTTTAATTTGTCGTCTTGTGCCTGATTTGACATTGAATTTCTAATACTTAATCTCATTGTCACCCAAATCCCTCCTTAACCAATTGCATATAAAATTTAGATTCTGCGGCTGTGCAGATATTAGCTTGGATTTCCAACTTTGTGGGCAAATCATTTTTGAGTTGGATAGTTTAGTGGCAAGTATAATGAACAGCAAACATCATACGATGACCAATATGTCCTGACGCTAGCAGATAGCAATCTAAGTGGGGCGCCAGAAATGCTTTATTTTGGCTTTGTAATTAGGATCTGTTTGGATTAAATACATAAGTATTCCTGGCTCTGAGCCAGTGTTTTGTATCATCCCTTTAAAACCTGCACATTCTTCTCCAGATCGGATAGCGCAGAATGTGGTGGAATCACATTCAGAGACTTGCCAGTACACAACTGAAGAGTTGAAGCAGCTTGCCTGGCAGCCATATACACAAGAAGAAATCAGGAACTTTCAAAATAAGGTACTGATTGAACTACTTTAAGTGACCTTCAGTAATTATATAAATAATGATTTAATAAAGCAAAAGACCTTCACATACTAAAAAAAGAAATTTACGTTTAAAATTACATTTTCAGTCACTTACAGTTAAAATAATTAGAGCCATAAGAGATATACAGCATGGAACCGACCCTTCGGTCCATCTTGTTTATGCCGACCAAATATCCTAAATTAATCTAGTCCCATTTACCAGCATTTGGCCCACATCCCTCTAAACCCTTCCTATTTATATACCCGTCCAGATGCCTTTTAAATGTTGTAATTGTACCAGCCTCCACTGCTTCTTCTGGGAGCTCATTCCATACACGCACCACCCTCTGCATGAAATAGTTGTCCCTTCGGTCCCTTTTATGTTGTTCCCCTCGCACCTTAACCCTATTCACTCTAGTTTTGGACTAGATTAGATTAGATTACTTAGATTACTTACAGTGTGGAAACAGGCCCTTCGGCCCAACAAGTCCACACCGACCCGCCGAAGCGTAACCCACCCATACATTTACCCCTTTTACCTAATACTACGGGCAATTTAGCATGGCCAATTCACCTGACTTGCACATCTTTGGACTGTGGGAGGAAACCGGAGCCCCCGGAGGAAACCCACGCAGACACGGGGAGAACGTGCAAACTCCACACAGTCAGTCGCCTGAGTCGGGAATTGAACCCGGGTCTCTGGCGCTGCGAGGCAGCAGTGCTAACCACTGTGCCACCGTGCCGCCCACTAAAATCCCAGGAAAAGACCTTGCCTATTTATCCTACCATTCCCCTCATGACCTTATAAACCTTTATGAGGTCACCCCTCAGCCTCAGATGTTTCAAGGAAAACAGCCCCAGCCTATTCAGCCTCTCCCTATAGCTCAAATCCTCTGACCCTGACAACATCCTTATAAATATTTTCTGAACCTTTTCTAGTTTCACAACATCGTTCCCACAGCAGGGAGACCAGAATTGCATACAACAATGTAAAAGTAGCCTAACAATGTCCTGTACAGCCACAACATGACCTCCCTCAATGCACTGTCCAATAAAGGCAAGCATATTAAACATCTTCTTCACTATCCTAGCTACCCACAACTCCACTTTCAAGGAACTATGAACCTGCACGCCAAGGTCTCTTTGTTCGACAACACACCCCAGTATCTTACCATTAACTCCTATAGTCAATGCACTGACCAATAAAGGCAAGCATACCAGACCTTACCATCAAGTGAATAAGTCCTGCCCTGATTTGCTTTTCCAAGATGCACCACCTCACATTTATTTAAATTAATCTCCACTTCTGGCCCATTGGCCCATGTGATCAAGATTCCTTTGTACTCTGAAGCAACCTTCTCTGCTTGTGAAAAAATATTTTATACCTGGCTGACAATTTATTTAAAGACCCAAACAGCAAGAATACAAATTCCATTGAGATTATATTTCTGATTTTAATCCATGATAGCCATCCACAGTCTTTAAGTTATATACTTTAATTGCCTAGTCTTGATGATTGAAACACACTTCTGGCTGGTCTCCTACATCCTAACTTCCCTAAACATGAGGTCATTGAAAACTCTGCTGATGGTAACTTAACTCTCAGTAGTTAATGTAGTTTTCTCATTAAATTAATGAGAAAACTCTGCCTCAGCATTGCATTGTAACAGTTGGGGTTGTTCAAATGTTGGCTGGGTACTGTACCCATTAGAGCGCAGGCATGAAAACTCATATCTCCGATCATTAAAATCAGAAGCATGTTGTTCAAGGTTGTCACGTAAGCAAAATGGGAATTGGGCTTCGCTGCAACTCTTCTGTTAACATTGAACTAAATCAAAGTTTTGATGTAATATTTTCCTGGAATTTCTGTTTGGTGCTGGAGAATATCTCCTCAATCATCACAAGAAGCTTTATTTGTTTGTAACAATTATTCTTTAATTTACAAGAATGTATTAATTATAGAAAAATAAATAAATAATCTTTTGATCTTACCCTGTCTGTATTACTTGTCAGGTTCAAGAACTGTTGTTTAGACTGGTGATGTCTTTGTACAACACCTTGACTTTGATTCTATGTTTGAACAGTCCTGTGAGGCCATGTGGCAGCAGTGTGCAATCCAGGTGACAAATGCAATCCAGTACGTAGTGGAATTTGCCAAGCGAATCAGTGGATTCATGGAACTGTGTCAGAATGATCAGATTATACTCCTTAAAGCAGGTACAGATCACATCTTATTCTAAGAAAAGTAGCAAAAACATTGTCTTAGTAAATTTGAGCATTGAGACCATTGCAGGTATGCTTCTAATCGGCTTGTGACAAATGGAAATCCACAGCAAAAACACCAGCACCAAAGCAGCAGTAAAGCTGAGAGCCTGTTTCAGACTTTGAATTCTAACCCTGTCGTGTCACCTGTTGGCCCTGTTTTAAATCCAAGGGGGATTTTATGTTTGGCCTATCCCTGCAAAACAGTGAATGTTGGAGTATTCTCAGCTTTGGATTGACAAAGGGATAAGTCTGCAAATATACTGCGCCAGATTTTAAGCAACCATAACATGATGTCCTGCTTTTAGGGGATTGGGAAGAGAACAGATTCTATAATGAAGGAAATTAAGTACAGGCTAAACAGATAATCCGATCCTATGTAATATGAAATTAGACACAAATGCTTTTTTTGATAATGGGGCTATTCACAGAATGCATCATTATACTTAAAAACAAAATACTGCAGATGTTTGAAAATCTGAAATATAAATAGAAAGTATTCAGAAAAGATTTACAAGGATGTTGCTCGGGTTGAAAGGTTTGAGCTACAGGGAGAGGCTGAATAAGCTGGGGCGGCTCTCCCTGGAGAGTCGGAGGCTGAGGAATAACCTTGTAGAGGGTTATAAAATCATGATGGGCATGGATAGAATAAATAGATAGGTAGTAAGTTAATTGTCCAGTGCAATAGTTGGGGTTGATAGCGCACAGGCAGCATTTGTTTCATGCATGATTGGAGCTCAAAGAAATACAGAAATAGTATCAGCTTGGTGAAGTATGCTGTTTGTGAGTTGTGCTTATAAATAAGTACGGAAATACAATTTCCACAAATCCAGAGGACAGCAGTCACAGGAAAAGAAGGTGGACAATCAGAACATGTGCAGTTGTTGAGGCACTCCATGAGAAAACCACTTTTAAGGAAGTTTCATGGTCAAGACATCAAAAGTGGAGAATTGTAATCCCTTGTGAAATTTTAATTCGTTTTGGTGACGTTTTGGGGGCGTCTTTGGGGGTGACTGAGATCTATTTGTTCACATTTGCTATTTGGATTACTCTTTAAGATAATCAACCATCATTTGTTAGTTATTCATATTTCCTTAATGTTAATTTTGGGCTGCTGGAATAATAGTCATATGTATCTTTGCATCGTATAAGTTTTTTTTTGTCAATTACATTTTCGTGTTTGAGTAATTTGATTGGTAGTAAATTAATTCTTCTTTCTTGAAGAAAGAAACTTGGCTGAATTGTTTCCAATGTAAAAACAAGATACAGTTTAAAATCTACAAAATTGACCAAAACTGGTTAAATTTAAAAGTTTTGACCAAGGGAGGAGTGGCACTAGAAAGGAATTTGTGCACTCCTTCAACTTCTGTTGTAACATGGTGTTGCAAAACAGCCAGAAGTGAACACTACTCCAGTATAATAAATTTCTTTCATTCCAAAGATACGTTATAATAATCTAGTCTGTAAAACTGTATTATTGCCTTTGGAAAATTGCCTGGATGTCCTTAAATGAATCATCATTAAAAACAATAATACTTTCTCTATTAACATTCAACTTTTAAAATGGAAGATACAGAAGTTGAATATATCAAACAGATTGAAGAAATCATTACAATGTTAGATTTAGCAACAGGGTTAGATTTGATTTAACCCTCCATGTCAGAGTTAAAGTTATTTTTGTTACAAAATAAATTGCACGTGAAACACAAACCATAAAGATATCATAAACTTGCTATTAAAAGGTGGATGTGAATGCCAAGTCATGAATGAACTGTTTACAAATCCAGAACATTGGAGCAGATGAACATATTGTTTATAATTGTAAAGTATTGATCTTAAAGTCTCAGCATATTCATCAATTGCCCTTGTACCATCTATTTCTTGCTTTTCAAATACTCTAACAGTTCCAATTTTTAATACATTTGGTGTCTGCTTCAATAACTGCTTGTGATAAAGCTATTATTAAAAACTTTCTCAAATTCTCACCTGTGTTCTTTTCATGATGACCTTGTGTCTCAGCCCTGCTGTTGATTGAATTTCGTCAACTTCCCCACTGCAGTTTCCTCTAAAGATTTCTAAATGGTGGATGTTTAATAGCATCCTTCATCATTTAATCCCACATTCCTCTTCCTTTGTGAAAACAGACAAATTGGAAGATTTTTGTTTTAACCAACACACCAAATGGAAAGCTCACAAGATTGGAAGGAATGTTGATCTCATCAACCAAGCACTACTCTGTACATTAGCGAGTAAAATCAGGCTGAGTGTAAGTCCAGCTAGGTGGGCAAATTAGCTTAAAAATACCCCCAAAATTGACTACTTCTGCCATCGCCATTTGTTGAGTCATTATTTTTTAATTAACCATTTATCTTGGGTACACTTCTAAGTAGCATTTTGCTCTTTTATGTTCAAGTTTATCAAATTTTTAATTCAGTTTTGTCCTCTTATTTTAAAGATTCTTTTTGAAATGTTGATTTGAAATTGATGAAGTCTAACCACACGTTGAAGTTTCTGTTCCAAATAAAATGTCTTAAACTGTAAGACTGGAGATGAAATTTTCTGTCTTTCTATTCTAGGTTGCCTAGAAGTCTTACTGGTTCGAATGTGCCGAGCATATAACCCTTTGAACAATACAATATTTTTTGAAGGAAAGTATGGAGACACACAGATCTTCAAATCATTGGGTAAGATTTAATTAGTATGCAGATAAGGAGGCATCACAGTAAAGTCAACTAGTCTAAAAATCTGACAGTACTGAATTAACACCTAGGTTTCCTAAAGAACTCAAACAGGGAATTAGGAGAGCAAGGAGAGGTAATGAAATGGCCTTGACAAGTAGGGTTAAAGAGAATCCCAAGGCATTCTATACATACATTATAGAAACAAGAGAATAACTGAAATAAGATAGGACCACTCAAGGATAAAAGAGAGAACTTGAGCTTGGAGGCAGAGGATGTGGGTGAAATCCCTTAAATGAGTACTTTGCATCAGGATTCACCCAGGAGAAGGATATGGAGGATAGTGAGTTTGGTGTGGAGCATGCTAATATGCTGAGGCGTTTTAAGATCAAGAAAGTGGTGTTTGGTCTCTTGAATAGCATTAAGGTGGATAAGTTCCCAGGGCTCAATGGTATCTACCCCATGTTATTGAGAGAGGCAAGAAAGGAGATTGCTTGGGCCTTGATCAAGACCTTTGTATCTTCGCTAGCTACCAGAGAGGTCCCAAAGGACTGTTGAATAATTAATGTTGTTCATTTGCTCATGAAGGGAAAGAGGAATAATCCAGGAAACTATAGAGCAGCAAATTTCACATCAGTGGTTGGGATGCTTTTGGAAAGAATTCTTAGGAATTGAATTAATTCTCATTTGGAAAAGCATGGCCTATTTAGCGACAGTCAGCATGGATTAGTGCGGGGCAGATCACGTCTTACCAACTTGATTGAATTTTTCGAGGAGATGACAAAGGTGCTAGACGAGGGTAGAGCAGTGGATGTTGTCTACATGGATTTTAGTAAGGCTTTCAACAGGGTCCCTTATGGTAGGTTCATACAGAAGATTAAGATGCATGGGATCCATGGTGACATGGCTGCATGGATTCAGAATTGGCTTACCCATAGAAGGTAGTGGTGGAATGGTGTTTTTCTAGCTGGAAGTCCATAACTAGTGGTGTTCCACAGAGATCTGTACTGGGTCCTCTACTGTTTATGATGGATATAAATAACTTAAATGAAAATATAGATGGTTGGGTTAGTAACTTTGCAGATGATATGAAGATTGGTGAAGTTGTGAATAGTGTAGAAGATCGTTAAAGGATACAGCAGGGTCTAGATCAGTTGCAGATATGGGCAGAGAAATGGCATATGGTGATTATTTTGGGTAAGTGTGAGGTGCTGCACTTTGGGAGATCAAATATTAAGGAAACGTATACAGTTAATGGCAGGACCTTGACAGTATTGATGTATAGAGGGATCCTGGAGTTCAAGTCCATAGCTCCCTGAAAGTGGCCACACAAGTAGACAGGGTGGTAAAGAAGGCATATGGCATGTTTGCCTTTATTAGTCAGGGAACTGAGTACAAGAGTCAGGATGTCATGTTGTTGCTTTATAAGATTTTGGTTAGGCCACATTTAAGAGTATTGCATTCAATTCTGGTAGCCAAATTACAGGAAAGATGTGAAGGCTTTGGACAGGATACAAAAGAAGTTTATCAGGATATTGCCTGTATTAGAAGATATGAGCTATAAAGAGAAGCTAGAAAAAACTCAGGTTGTTTTCTCTGGAGTTAGGGAGGCTGAGGGGAAATTTTATGGAAGTGTATAAAGTTATGAGATATATAGATAGGGTTTACGATCAGAATTATTTTCCTCAGAGTTGAAATGTCTATTACAAGGGAGCATGCATTTAAGGTAAGGGTGAAAAGTTCAAACGAGATGTGAGGGGCAGATTTTTTGTGCAGAGAGTGGTAAGCGTCTGGAACATACTGCCTGGGGTGGTGGTGGGGGCAGATATGATGGGGACTTTTAGATAAGCACATGAATATGCAAAGCATGAATAAAGATGGACCAAGGGCAGGCAGAAGGGTTTAGTTTAATTTGGCATCATGTTTGGCACAACATCGTCAGCCGAAGGGCCCTTTGTTGTTCAAAGTTCGACGTTCTTTCTCGGATAAAGATCAGTAAGTGCACACATTACAAGCTAGAGTCTGTTACCTGCCATTTTGGTATTAACTTGGAAATGTCGTTAAAATTTAGATTTGAATTTCCATTTTTATAAGGTCAATTTCCCAGCTTTGACCCCTAGTGAAGAAACTCACATGGTGCAAGCATGGAAAATTGAGACCACTGCAGACTGTGGAAAGTGAGGATGTAAATCTATCCTAAAAGATTTTGAAATTAAGGCATTTCTCAAATGGTACTTTATGGCATTCAGTTTAGGAATTACAGAAGTAACATTCTTGCAGCTGTTTTATGATGATGGTGATGACAAATTTTATCTCATTACCAGTAATCTGTTTTTGCAGACATTTTTGCAGTTGTATTTATACTTCCTCCTTAGGTTGTGATGATTTGATCAACATTGTCTTTGACTTGGCAAAAAGCTTGTGCTGCCTGCATTTGACGGAGGAAGAGATTGCATTATTCACAGCTGGCATCTTATTATCACCAGGTATGTAAAACGTAGATCTTAAAGCAGTAAGTTGGAAAATACAAGCACTGTTGACCATATCATAAGGCCATAAAATATAGGAGCAGAAGTAGGCCATTCAGTCCATCAAGTCTGGCATCCCATTCAATGAGATCATTATTGACCTGATAGTCTTCAATTCCACTTATCCACATAATCCTATGATTCCCTTAATGATTAGAAATCTGTCTACCTCAGCTTTGAATATATTAAATGACCCAGCCTCAACAGCCCTCTGTAGTAAAGAATTTTACAGATTCACTACTCTCTACGAGTAAAAAAAATCATCTCCATCTCAAATGAGTGTCCTCTTATTCTGAGATTACACCCTCTGGTCCAGAAGCTGAAACAGTCTCATACAGATTGGGATATCATGAACAATTTGGACCAAAGGGTCTATTACTGTGCTGTAGAACTCTATGACCTATTCTGTGGAGCCACATAAGAATCATGGACACTGACTTTGTGTGTGTAGTCTGGTGATTATATCTGAAGTCCTCACATTTGCCCTGGTGATTATGTCTCTTTTCCATAATTCTTCCCTTGACACGTCTCTATCTAAACAGTGGAGCTGAAGTGCTTCCTGAAAAATAGTAGTGGAATTCACTTTTAATTGCTTTGAAGTAGACAGCTGAATATAGACATCATGGAATGTAGAAAGACAGTAGGAGACTGCTATATTATTGAATCTCTAAATTGTTAGGCAGTAAAAATGATATTAATCCAGGACTTGAGTTGTCATTCCAAGGGAGTCAGCCCTCCTTGCAGGGAGACTCTGCAAACCTTTAAAAACAGTGGTCAGGACCTGAGTCTAGGATCCCTTGCCTGGTTTGCAGCCCCCCTCAATTTCCGCCAGTGTGGATTGATGCAGGTCACGTGACCGCACCCTGTATTCCTGAACTGCTTGGCTCAGTGGCAGGATTAGGCATCTCTCCTAGTTCCTTGTGATTTTCTGGTGTCAGGTAAACTTTTCAAGGAGTCATGCTTACACCCCTTTAAGGTGTTATGAATCAACATGTAGACGAGAGAACCTTTTGAAAAGAACACATCGTGAGGTTTGGCCAAAAGCCCAGAGGTCTCTTTGTGTTTTGAAACACCCGCACCCAAGGGAAAACATTGCTTGATTGACAGCTGTTACTTTTTGATTGCACAATGTTTACTTTTCATAAAGTAAAGGTTTCCATGGGATAGTAGCTTCTCCATTTGAAACTTTAAAGGTCTGAATGGCTGGTACACATATAGGGCTGCAGTAGAAGCATTTTAAAAAAATGAAGTTTGAATGAGTGACTAGGTTTTATAAATCTTTTTTCACACCTAGTATTGATTCTATAGGGGTTATTGGTTCTGTAGAGTGAATATGGTGAATAAACTAGAAATTGTAATAGGTTAGCACCAAGGGTATAAGAACTCATGCAGAGAGCTTAGTTAGCGTGGAGGATCCATAAGAGTGAGAAGATAGGAAGAAAATTGCCATGGAGGATATGAGTGGTCAAGTGATTTTGAAAAAAAAAAACAGTTAATCTTTTCTGGAGGAGTTAGCGAAAGGAGGACTTTTAGCTAGGGCACTGTCACTTTTAGAAATGCTCAGGAGATCTTTTCAAAGATAGGTGGGGACTTTGTTTAATGTCAGAACATATAAAATGAGTAAAGAGTAGGTCATTTGGCTCTTGAGCCTGCTCTGCCATTCAGGAAGATTATGGTTGACCTGATTTTAATCTCAACTCTCCATTCCTGAATAGCCCCAATATTTTATCCACTTAGTAATCAAGAATCTATCTATCTCTGCGTTAAAAATATTTTTAAAGATTCTTCATCCACTGTCTTTGGGGAAGGGTATCCAAACGCTCTCAAATATCTGAGACAGAAAATGTTTCCTTATCTCTGTCTTCGATGGGTGACCTCTTATTTTAAAAGATGACTCCAAGTTCTAGATTTCCCCACAAGAGAAAACATCCTCTTGATATTCACTCATTCAAGTCCCCTCAGGATCTAATGTATTTCAATTAAGCCACTGACAACTGTTCTAAACACCAGAGGATACATGTTTAATCTTTCTTCATAAGCATTCCCTTCTATTGGCTTTCCTGATTACTTAATGAACCTGCACATTAACCTTTTGCGATTCATGCACGATGAAACCTAGATCTCTCTGCAAAACAGTGCTCCACAACTTCTCACTATTTAGAAAACATGCTCGTTATTTATTCTTTCTGCAAAAATGGATAATTTCACAATTTTTCACATCCACTCACTTAACCTATCCATATTTCTTTGTAGGCTCCTTTATATCCCCTTCACAACTCACTTTCCTATCTATTTTTGTGTCATCAGCAAATTTAGCTACCATATCTTCAGTCTCTTTATTCAAACCGTTTACATAAACTGTATAGGATCGAAATCCTAGCATTGACCCTGTGGCATACCACTCATGACATCATGACAGCCTTATTCCTACTCTCTGCTTCCTGTTAGCTAGCCAGTCTTCTATCCACACAAATATGTCATTCCTTACACCATGAGGTTTTATTTTCCACGAAAACTGTTGATGTGGCACTTAGACATTCCGAAAGCCATTTGCTAAGTACAATACATCCACTGGATTCCCTTTTATTAACAGCGCAAATTACTTCTTCAAAGTACTCCGATAAATCCGTTAAATGTGATTTTGACGAAGTAACTGATCAGAACTGAAAAATGACTTTATTCCACTTCATAAAGATTTATGAGCTGGTAAAAGAAATAAATTAATGCAGAATGATGTTTAGTTTCTAAAAATTAGTTGAAGTGTGCTGCCTGTGTTATACATATCTTGATGAGTGGCTATCAAGTTTGCCAAACAAGAAACCAGCAGGAGGCTTCATTAGCAGCCATTCCATTGATTCAAATTGTTCTCGGGCACTGGCACAAAAGAAATGGTATTGGGTTGGCCATTATTAGATGCAGTGCCTGATAGTTCCTTCCACTGACTGGAAAGTAATTGATTGCATGAACTGTTGTTATGACCAAGATGGGAGGAGTGCATTATTTTTCTTTACTCGCATTACACTAGTTAGCAAATGTACAGTTTGGAATAGGAATAATATAACTGCTTACCCCTCGAAATAACCCAACACATGTGCATGCACACATCAGATAAAGAAGAAAGGATGGACTTCTCACTGCAGAAATTCACTTTGTGTGGTAAAAGAAAATTTTGGCCAAAAATTCCTAGTCTTTGATTGGTGTTCAGGCACACATAAACAGATTAATAAACAGGTCACTAAACATGCCATTGTCTCTGGAGTCTTGGCAGATATGGCTTGCTCATTAAACACAGCATTGAGCAGTCTTCTATTTGTTTAAAGTAGTCTCAGACTGGATTCACAATGATGTTTTAGAAACAGAAGATAGATAAGCTGGGCTGCTTTCGTCAAAAGGCTTTTCCCCAACCTGAAAATGAAAAAAACTTTGAAGCAAAATATTGTCCAAACAAGATAGCCATAAATCCCGGGATAGCTGATGTCTGAGAAGGGAGTCCAAGCAATTAGATTAGATTTTCTACAGTATGGAAACAGGCCCTTCGGCCCAACAAGTCCACACCAACCATCCAAAGAGTAACCACCCCCCAACACCCCCCCACCGACTAATGCACCTAACAACTATGGACAATTTAGCATGGCCAATTCACCTGACCTGCACATCTTTGGAATGTAGGAGGAAACCGGAGTACCCGGAGGAAACCCATGCAGACACAGGGAGAATATACAAACTCTGCACAGACAGTCGCCCAAGGCTGGAATCGAACCTGGGACCCTGGCGCTGTGAGGCACAGTGCTAACCACTGAGCCACTGTGTCACCCTCAGCACAGATCACAAGAGCTCAAAACTCCCAACTCAAGTAATCCGGCATCCTCAGCCTCCCAGCAGCTGGATTACAGGCGTGAGCCACAGCACCCGGGTAAATGTAATGTTTTAAACCATTGAATCCCTACACTATGGAAACAGGCTATTTGGCCCAACAAGTCCACAATGAACATCCAAAGAGTATCCTACCCAGACCCATTCCCCCTACTGTACTCTACATTTCCCCTGACTAATGCACCAAGCCCTCACATCCCTGAACACTATGGGCAATTTAACATGGCCAATTCACCTAACTTGCAAATCTTTAGACTGTAGGAGGAAACCAGAGCACCTGGAGGAAAACCATACTGACACTGGGAGAATGTTCAAACTCCACACAGACAGTCACCCAAGGCCTGAATCGAACCTGGGTCCCTGGTGTTGTGAGGCAGCAGTGCTAGCCACTGAGCTAATCACAGTATAGTCAGTTGAAGTGATGAAATTTCCCAGATCTCTCTTAAATAAATGTTTCAATGTATCCTTTCACTGTCTCTTCTTTGGTATATTTACAGAACTTAAAATTAAATTTATTTTTTCATAATCCTTCAAAACTCAAGTCCTCCAAAAGAAATCACATGTACATATGTACACATCACAATATAAAAGCATTATAGTGAGCAACAAATCCAATATCACTTGTTTGACCTGGCAAAAAATTCCGACCTATTATACTTAAGAGGGAAATCAGGGCAAAAAGGGGACATGAGATAGCTTTGGCAAATAGAATTAAGGAGAATTCAAAGAGTTTTTACAAATATATTAAGGACAAAAGGGAACTAGGGAGAGAATAGGGCCCCTCAAAGATCAGCAAGGCAGCCTTTGTGTGGAGCCGCAGAAAATGGGGGAGATACTAAATGAGTATTTTGCATCAGTATTTACTGTGGAAAAGGATATGGAAGATATAGACTGTAGGGAAATAGATGGTGACATCTTGCAAAATATCCATATTACAGAGGAGGAAGTGCTGGATGTCTTGAAATGGGTAAAGGTGGATAAATCCCCAGGACCTGATCAGGTGTACCCTAGAACTCTGTGGGAAACTAGAGAAGTGATTGCTGGGCCTCTTGCTGAGATATTTGTATTATCATCGATAGTCACAGGAGAGGTGCCGGAAGACTGGAGGATGGCTAACGTGGTGCCACTGTTTAAGAAGGGTGGTAAGGACAAGCCAGGGAACTATACACCAGTGAGCCAGACGTCAGTGGTGGGCAAGTTGTTGGAGGAAATCCTGAGGGACAGGATGCACATGTATTTGGAAAGGCAAGGACTGATTTGGGATAATCAACATGGCTTTGTGCATGGGAAATCATATCTCACAAACTTGATTAAGTTTATTAAAGAAGTAACAAAGAGGATTGATGAGGGCAGAGCGGTAGATGTGATCTGTATGGACTTCATTAAGGCGTTCGACAATGTTCCACACAGGAGACTGATTAGCAAGATTAGATCTCATGGAATACAGGAGAACTAGCCATTTGGATACAGAACTGGCTCAAAGGTAGAAGACAGAGAGTGGTGGTGGAGGAGAGTTTTTCAGACTGGAGGCCTGTGACCAGTGGAGTGCCACAAGGATCGGAGCTGGATCTTCTACTTTTTGTCATTTACATAAATGATTTGGATGTGAGCATAAGAGGTACAGTTAGTAAGTTTGCAGATGATACCAAAATTGGAGGTGTAGTGGACAGCGAAGAGGGTTACCTCAGATTACAACAGGATCTTGACCAGATGGGCCAATGGGCTGAGAAGTGGCAGATGGAGTTTAATTCAGATAAATGTGAGGTGCTGCATTTTGGGAAAGCAAATCTGAGCAGGATTTATACACTTAATGGTAAGGTCCGAGGGAGTGTTGCTGAACAGAGATCTTGGTGTGCAGGTTCATAACTCCTTGAAAGTGGAGTCTCAGGTAGATAGGATAGTGAAGAAGGCCTTCGTTATGCTTTCCTTTATTGGTCAGAATATTGAGTACAAGAGTTGGGAGGTCATGTTGCAACTGTACAGGACATTGGTTAGGCCACTGTTGGAATATTGCGTGCAATACTGGTCTCCTTCCTATCGGAAAGATGTTGTAAAACTTGGAAGAGTTCAGAAAAGATTTACAAGGATGCCGCCAGGTTTGGAGGATTTGAGCTATAGGGAGAGGCTGAACAAGCTGGGACTGTTTTCCCTGGAGCGTCGGAGGCTGAGGGGTGACCTTATAGAGGTTTACAAAATTATGAGGGGCATGGATAGGGTAGATAGGCAATGTCTTTTCCCTGGGGTCGGGGAGTCTAGAACTAGAGGGCGTAGGTTTATGGTGAGAGGGGAAAGATATAAAAGAGACCTTACAGGGCAACTTTTTCACACATTATGGTATTGGTATGGAATGAGCTGCCAGAAAAAAATGGTGGAGACTGGTACAATTGCAACATTTAAGAGGCATTTGGATGGGTACATGAATAGGAAGGGTTTGGAGAGATTTGGGCCGGGTGCTGGCAGGTGGGACTAGATTGGACGGCATGGATGGGTTGGACCGAAGGGTCTGTTTCCATGCTGTACATCTCTATGACTCTGAATTTCTGAAGGTTTCTTTAGTATGTGTGGAATGTCTCACTTCACCTCTTTCTTTTAGATCGACCATGGTTGACAGAAGCTAGAAAAGTCAAGAAGCTACAGGACAAGATTTTTGAGGCATTGCAGCATGTCATTCACAAAAATCAACTGGATGATGACAAGTTATCAAAGGTATAGCGATTTGTTTCAGGAGGTCATAGACACAGAAATTAGCATGACTAGGTGCAATCAACAACAGATGAATAACAAAAATTATGCATATGTATTGCACTTTTATATAAAACATTGTTCCAGTATCTGTCACAGAATCATAAGAGTGGAAATATTGGCATCAAATAAAAAAGATATTAGTGATCAAAATCAGAATGTTGTGTGAGTTCTAGCAAGGAATGGCATCCTTTTTTAGGACATAGATTTAACACTAGGATTGGAAATAATGGCTTTGAGCTTTATTGTATGTCGCTATAGGCCATTGCCGCATATGCAAGGTGACATGTCTCATAAGCAGCATGACAGCACAAAAACAATAGAATTGTCTTACGTGACTTTAATTTTATTGGGTGAAATATGAATGAATAAGTTTACCATTTGGCTATTTTTATTTCCATTCCACCATATACCTCTTAACAAATATAATCTTTACCTGGCAGAGCAGCTCTGCATATTGCAGGACTGGGGAACATTCTCTTTGGTATTCTTTGTTTCTATTGCATTATGTTGGTAAAATGTCAATTTCTAAAACTCAATGTGAATATTTGAACTAGTGCACAGAATGCTCTGTCATAATAAAAATTATTTGTTCTTTGTAAACAGATTATTCTGACTTTGCTTAAAGTATTGGTTACACGAACTGTGTGTGCATAACTCGTTTCTGAAACGTGCAGAAAATAGGGAATAGGGGAATTTGGAAGCAAGAAACCCAAAAATGGGTTCCCTCCAAGTCCTGCCAAGTTGAATGCCAAAACCTCCTTTTTTTTTCCCCGATAAATGTCCATCCCGATAGCCAAGCAAATCGATCGGATGGGTGAAAGTTGGGAAGCAATTGGTTCTTTAGAGCTTGGGTCTCAGGTTTCTTAGTTTTTTTGGTGCTTTGAATTGAATAGTATTCAAAGTCTCTGTGGTTTGAGTTGGGGAGCTGGTTTGATAAATGCAAGTTGTGATCGTGGTGGTCATGGTATCTGGACCATCTAGAATTCCCAAGGCCTGGTCAGCAGCTTTTAAAAATAGAAGTGCAGAGAGGCAGGCAATTAGTGACCAACAATTTAGTGACCAACCCATGTATTAAAGAGGTTGTTCTCCCGCAAGTCAACCTATCTTCATTAAAACTGCTTTGAGGAGTTAAATTACACTATGATGTCTGGTCCTTGATCATCCTTTTCTCTACGCATATGAAAAAAACTTGATTCATGCTGCTTACTGTCACATTCATTTGGCATCAGAAAGATAATACAGTAGATCATAAATCCAACCAACAACTGAAGTAACTTTGCATGTCTAATCCAACCCAAAGGCTTTCCTTCTATACAAAACATAAAATAGTTGTGTGATGTATTCAACAGGAGAAAACTATTTCAAGCCTTGGGGGGGGAACTTGCAAACATTTGTCTAGTTAGTAAAAGAAAACATAAAATAGTTAATTGAATAATGGATAGGTGACTATAAAAATAAAATAGCAGATATTTTCAATTGCAATTGAGATTAGACACAATGTACACAATATAGTTTTTGCAGCACAAGCTTTGTAACATTTTATTCTTAAAATTTCACTACAGAATACAATGAAATCCTCTGTGCAAACTTTAAGTCAGATTATGTGCGTGTATCTTGACAAGAATCATACATGAAAACAATCAATAGGACTACAAGATGTCAGGGCTTTTGAAATATACACTGATTTACAGTGAACTGGTGCAACCAAGTCTGACTTGATATTTTAAAACCCATGGTACAAATGTAATTTCAATGCACCAAAATGTTTTTTAAAACTTTTGATGTTTTCAAGTAACATTTATATTGGTGCCTTTCGTCATATCTACAATAGACAGAGATTTGAGGTCTCTACCCTGACAGAGACAAGCTGGCCCTGGAGTGTGTCCAGGTGACATACTACCACATTCCTGACAAAAATAAATGCATACAGCCAAACCACCTGATTCTGCATCAGTCCAAATTCCACAAGTGTCAATAAGACCAAAACTTTAAAACAGAGTCGATTCTCCTGCTCCTCAGATGCTGCCTGACCTGCTGTGGTTTTCCAGCACTACACTCTCAACTCTGACCTCCAGCATCTGCAGTCCTCACTTTCTCGAGAACTTTAAAACAGCCCAACAAGGGAAAAATCAGGTGGTTAGTTAGCCCATTTTTCTGACCTGTTGTTCATACACTGCTTGTGTACAAATTTTATGGTATTGAGTATTTTTGATCGAATGTGCCCATTTGAAGCGGACAGAATCAGGTACATTTGTTTGATATTCTGCCTGTTAAGTGTAAATGACCACAAGTAACCTTTAATTTGGCTACTTATTAAGAAACCTCACAAGTAATCAAATACTGAAACAATGACTTAAATTTTATTGCATGTAGCAACCAAAATAAAACCCCTCAAATAAGCAAATTAAGCCTCACAATTCAAGTTGGCTATTCTCCAATTAAGGGTGTTTTTTAGCTTTGGTTCCTATCAATGGTGTGTCTCTGGATGTGTCCAGGATGCGATCCTTATGCAGTGTTGTTCTCCACGTTCTGCTCCCAAGAAATCCTACAGTTGAATTTTCATACAATTTTCCGTCCTTCAAGTTTGTGGTATGACATTATTGATGATCCTTTAGATTTTTTGCATCCAAAATATTGCAAGTCTGCAGCTTGCCTTCTTATCAAAAGTAGCTTCCTTGTTACATTTGGCATTGACTGTCTGTTTGAAAACACAGCTTTCCTGTGATTAACTCCTTAAGTTCTTCTGTAGGGCAATCATTTGTCCTTGTGACATAAGGCAGCCATTTATCAAGCAGTTGTTAAAACAGTTCTGTTCATGTCGCCTTGACTCTCTCTTCTTCAAGGCATGGCTAATCGCATTCCTAGATAAGTTTTTCCCTGGCCCTTAACAGTTTTTTCCATACAGAGGTATTGCTGCTTCTTTCAGTAAATGAACACTTATTAAAGTTCTGAAGTTTACCCTATCACATGCCCACTTTGGAAATCAGTGAAACATAACATTAGACAGATGCAAAACTGATCAGAACATAAGATGTAGGAGTAAATTGAGGACATTGGACCCATCAAGTCAGCTCTGCCATTCAGTTAGCTCAATGCTGATCTGATAATTCTCACCTCACTTCCTGCCTTTACTCCATAGCACTTGATTATTTTACAGATTAAAAATCTATCTCAACCTTGAATATTCTTAACGGCCCAGCCTCTATAGCGCTCCGCATCAAATAATTCCATAGATTCATTACCCTCAAAAGAAATTTCTCCTCATCTCTCTCTTAACTGGATGACCCTTTACTCTGAGATCATGTCCTTTGGTCCTAGACTCTCCTACAAGGGCAAACAAATCTCTGCATCTTCCCTGCCATATCCCCTATGAATATTGCATATTCCAGTAAGGTTGCCTCTCATTCTTCTTAACTCAAATGATTACAATCCCAACATACTCAGTCTCTCCTCGTAAGAAAATCCCTTCATATCTGGAATTAATCTAGTGAATTTCTATGGACTGCGTCCCATGCCAGTATATCTTTCCTTAGATAAGGCAACCAAAACTGTTCACAGTGATGTCCCACTTGATGCTGTAGGTTTCCTTCTGGAGACTTAGTTTAAATTGACTTGATTGAAACTACAAAGAAAGTACAGTAATATCAGTGATGCTGTAAAATGTGAAATGAACACCAGCACTTCAGTTGCCAGCACAATCTGCTCTGTTCTGTGTTCTCCAGCCTCCCATGAAGTTTGAACTGTAAATGTGTCCCAGCCAACATGATTGTCATTTGGAAGTGAGTTATCCAATTTTACTTCACTTCAGCAAGACACCTGGGCGTGGAATTTTACATTGTTTTCTTTCTGCTCACTATTTTATTGAAGATGTTCACATTACACTTAAAATAGTGGACAATGTTATAAAAAGTAAACTGGACCAAGGCATAGTTAGAGAGGCTGCAGATGAGCTGCAGAAGAAGGGTTAAGAAGGTGCAAGGTGTAGGTGCATACCAAACCATGACAGCACGTCTAGTAGGAGTAACTATAAGCAGCAGCATTCATATGCTAATCTAAGAACTAATTTCTGGGCTTTGAAACAAAAATAAGAATTCTATCCTTTAACATAATTTAAATAAGCTTTCAAAGAAGCTCTCCCTGTTTTCTAACAGCTCAATGCAGTTTTTTTCTCTTCCTTCTCAACAGCTGATCTCCAAATTGTCCATGGTGAAGTCCGTATGCAACCTCCACGTGGATAAGCTACAGCTATTTAAGTTGCTACATCCACAAACAGTGCACAACTTTCCTCCACTCTACAAGGAAGTATTCAGCACAGAGATGCAATATCCAGACTCCTCCAACAGCTAAGTTTGCCAGTTCTGTGCAACTCTGCATTCCCAAAGTGAAAAAAAGGATTTAAAATTCCTGCATCACCAATTGCAATAGCACTAGGATGAATGTACTGCACTTCATAAGGTTTCACCGCAACAGTCAAAAGAATGTAAATACTTGGATACTAAGTAGTGGAAAAAAACCCCTTGTGCATGACATTTAAAAGCTGCTCCATTGTGTTCATGGACCAGAGTTAATTCAAAATTGCAAGACTGACCTTCCAATGCTGTTTGTGAAATCTGTTTCTGTTGGTAAAAAGAACTGTGGATTAAAGGAGTATAGATAGTATTTTATCTGTAATGCAAACCTATATATTTTATGAAGGGTTTTTCTTTTTACTGAGATTTCAGTGATTTCAGGGTTGCTCTTGTGGTTCATCATTGATGGAAGATTTATTACGCAGGCAGTTTTTTTTAACTTCAGCAGTAATAAATTATGAAGATGATTTGAAGGAATGGATCAAAATTTCTTGAAACTAAATTACAACAATGCTGAAACCAGCATTTAAAACGTTGAAATCTTATACATGTAAATATGTATGTGTTTATATTATTACTATATATCTTTAGGAAATGGTCAAAAAAGACACCTGCATGTAATAATTAAGTAAAAGATTATGGCATCCATTAGCACTATGACCATGTTAGTGGACAGTAGTCTTGGCTTCGCAATGTACTTTATTTTATCTTTAGATTGAAGTCCAGTGTTTCCCTTAGTTGCCATAAAATGGCCTGTTGGACTGACTATTGCAGAAACACGTTAGATGGCTAAGAAAAGGTTTCTTTACTTTACTGCCCAGGAACCAAATTATTCCAGGTGATGGGGAACCCTGAATAACGTGTTGAAAAATGCAGTCACACAGGCTGGTAAGATTTTAATAGCTAACTGTAAAGTGGCTGCGATCTTCAAAAAGTGACAGCCCTAAGCTGGTTATAGTACACCAAAGTGACATTTGGCATCTGAATTTGTAGGCAGAAAATTAAATCGATAAAGTTAAAATGCTGGTAAAAATAAAATTAACTGCTGATCTACTCACAGCAGGCAACAATGTGCCCCCAAAACTTAAAAATGCACTTTTTCTCACTTTTTTTCAAGTGATAATCCCTTGCTGCACCCAAATATATTAAAAATAGTCTTCAAATATTATTTACAATTGTTTGTTTCTTTCAGGAAAGTTTTCACCCATTACCCAATTTTCCCCACATACAATGTGTAGTATCTAGTACACTCCAACAAACATTACAGGACACGCATGTAACATTTAATTGAAACAGTTAAACATTCTAAACAGTTAATCAAATGTTTGAAAGAACTGGCTTTTAAAAATATCTGTTTAGGTATGTTGTGTAATTTAATTTCCCCATTACTGATTTCCTGTAAGGGAATAATATATAACAATGTACAAGCAGAATTGTGAAAGTTAATTATTTATTGGCTCAAGCATAGAGGGTAGCTTTACATTGTGATGGATTATCATCACAGATTTAATTCAAAATTTTCATGGAAATAGGGTGCGGGCAACTAAAAAATCAATTCTAGCAGTTAGGACGTTACACACTTGTTGCATGTTTGCAGTTAGGCAGCAATGATGGAGATCCATGGAAAATTACTTGTGCAGAGAATGTGGCATCAACAGAGAGCTGAAATTGCAGTTGAGGAATCAGATATCATAGACCTGATAGATTCCAATGAAACAATCACATTATATATGCTTTGAAAAATTGCTGTGTGAACTGCATACAAGGGTCATGATGTGGAGGTGCTGCTGTTGGACTGGTTACAAATAACATGACACCAGGTTATAGTCCAAAAGGTTTATATGAAGTTTTTGGAACAGCATACAAGGGGACGTTACAAATGCTTAAAGTACCCTGTAAGTAAATTTAGAGTGATTGGTATGATATCAAGCCCAAACAACTCAGATTCACTCACTGTCTGTTGGTCAACATCAACCGTGGAGACATGAAACTCGCAATGATTGAAGTCAATGCATTGAGCCAGGGAGGAGAAAAATCAATAAGTCAGCTTTCATTCCTAATCATCATTCACTGAGCAACTTCTGGAAAGCATATGTGTGTGCACAGTTGTAAAGCCAACTGGGATTCCCAGTCTTGATTCAAAATGGTCCTTTGAACAAAATACTAGCAAGCTATTGATAACCACAGATCTATATTATGAACATAGGAACATAGAGGACAAGAAGGAAGATGACGACCAAGCACAGAGCATTGAAAGAAGGGTAGTGTTTTTGTTTCACTAAATGGGACTTCTAAAATAGTACAGATTTTCTAATGCAATTCCAATACCTGTCCTCCCATTCCTGGTGCAGCATCTAATCTGAAAAGTAAAACCATATATTGGCATGTCTCAGCTATGGACACCCTAAAGAGCATTTGTGCTTTTTAAGTAGATGGATTAATAAACTGCTGAAACAGCCAAAGTATAAAGTATTATTTTTAGTAGGTTGGGTACAGTTGAGATGATTGGACATGTGTAAGCTAAGGATCTGCTCACTGGATTCCAGATTTTAAGCACCTTTTATACTTTAAAAATATTGAAGATTTCTTTATGAAACGTACATTAGAGACAACCTAATGTGATTTTGATTTTACTGTTCATTGATGGGGCTTGTGTATTCATTTCCACTTCTTCACTTGCAATGTAGCATTTAACCTCCAGTTGGATATAGAAGATCATAATTGGTTTATATGTTGCATATCTGCATAACATAGTGTCTAGCAAATGTATTAAAAATTATCCACTGGGATTCAAAATATTGATCCATTTCTTACAGCTTATGTTTCAGTTCATATGATAGAATAGTGTCTCACACCACTTACAAACAATTGAACTTACACTGTGTGTATTATTCTTGTGAATGTTGTGTAAAAAGAGAAATGAAACAACACCCAGCTTTATGTTTCACTTTCAATCATGTGGAAAATGCTTTCCCTGGCACATTAAATTACAGACAATATTTGTTACATAGTTTAGAAAGTGATTTGATTTTATTTTGGTCCGTATTGTAAAACTGTAATTCTATTTTTTTTTAAAGAATTAAATACATATATAAATGCAAGATGAGAAGAATAGAAAGATTTTTTAAAAGTCTTGTCTGGATTTCAACGACAAGCAAATTCTTATTTTAATATATTGACAATTTAAGAAAAATTGGGTAACAATTAGAGAATGGCTATAGATGTATAATGTAAAGGATGTGTACATGAACCACATTAAAATTATATATTGTATGAAGAGTGGATAAATACTAAATGCTTTGTTCATCACCTTCATCATTTAGAATTGTGTCAGAAGTAAACCATACTTATTGTCATCAATTGCAGTTTTTAATGATACTTGTTAAGGGGTAAACAGTGGCCAAGCTATCAAGGTGAACCCCACATCTTTCTTTCAAAAGAGGGCTATGAGTTTCTTTGCATCATCTAAAATAGCAGACAGGTATTCAATCACTCAATCAATGTGTCAGTCGCTATCAGTAACTCCAATTGGACAGCATTCCCACAGGGCTTCACTTGATTATCACTGGAATGGGATTTGAATGCCTTCTAACCCAGGGGGAAATGCTACCACTAAGTCCTGGTTGAAACATGAAATTGATATTGAGGCAATAAGCACTGTGTTATGACCAGGTGAGGATGGGTCACCACTCCCACCTTTTTAGTCCCTTCTTGGTCTTGCAATATTATTTTTTGTATGGAGCTATCACACTTTAATTAAACTTAGTTAACCAAAAAGAATGGAGTTTTATTACCCAAAGTTTGTGAGAAGATTTGTAGCTCGGGTGCTCGTTGTTGTGGTTCTGTTAGCCGAGCTGGGAATTTGTATTTCAGACGTTTCATCCCCTGTCTAGGTGACATCCTCAGTGCTTGGGAGCCTCCTGTGAAGCCATTCTGTGATGTTTCCTCAGGCATTTATAGTGGTTTGAATCTGCCGCTTCCGGTTGTCAGTTCCAGCTGTCCGTTGCAGTGGTCGGTATATTGGGTCCAGGTCGATGTGCTTATTGATTGAATCTGTGGATGAGTGCCATGCCTCTAGGAATTCCCTGGCTGGTTTCTGTTTGACTTGTCCTATAATAGTAGTGTTGTCCCAATCAAATTCATGTTGCTTGTCATGTGCGTGTGTGACTACTAAGGATAGCTGGTCGTGTCGTTTCGTGGCTACTTGGTGTTCATGTTGCAGATACCAACACCTACCAAAAGAGGGACACAGCTCACCAATAGGATAAACAACACACTGAGGAACCTACAAAAAATGGACAGATAACCAGGACACCCCCAGATTCTATGGACTACCTAAAGTGCACAAACCAGACATCCCACTCAGACCCATAGTCAGATGTGTGGATGACACCTTTGTAATCATTAAAAACACAGAAATAGAAAACACACACCGGATCATCAACGCCACACTCTCAGGAATTCGATTCACTAGAGAGGAAGAAAAGGACAACCAACTCCCATTCCTAGACGTGATGGTACAGAGAACACCGAATGGAGAATTCACCACAAAGGTATACAGGAAAGCCACACACACAGACCAAGTCCTAAACTACACCCCAACACACACAAAAGAAGTTGCATCAAGACACTGTTCAAAAGGGCCACGAGCATTTCTGAACTGACAGCCAGACTACTGCGACCACTAGGACTCATAACAGCACACAAACCAACAGCCACTCTCAGACAACAACTCACCAGAACGAAGGACCCAATACCCAGCATGAGCAAAACCAATGTCATGTACAAAATCCCATGCAAGGACTGCACAAAACACTACATAGGACAAACAGGAACACAGCTAACAATCCGCATCCATAAACACCAACTAGCCACAAAACGACACGACCAGCTATCCTTAGTAGCCACACACGCGGATGACAAGCAACATGAATTCGACTGGGACAACACTACTATTATAGGACAAGCCAAACAGAACAGCCAGGGAATTCCTAGAAGCATGGCACTCATTCACAGATTCAATCAATAAGCACGTCGACCTGGACCCAATATACCGACCACTGCAACGGACAACTGGAAGCGGCAGATTCAAACCACTATAAATGCCGGAGGAAACATCACAGAAGAGCTTCACGGGAGGCTCCCAAGCACTGAGGATGTCACCTAGACAGGGGACGAAACGTCTGCAACACAAGTTTTATTACCCTTTTAAAAAATAATAAGATGTGACCTCAAAGACAAAACACAGGTGCTGAGCTTACAAAGATGGAGGTTGTGGAAGGTGTATCTTGTATAAGTATAAATAAATATATGGCTCAGTGTTTAGCATTGATACTTCAAAGCACCAGGGAGCCATGTTCGATTCCAGCCTTGCATGATGGTCTGTGGAGTTTGCACATTCTCACAATTGTTGTATGGGCTTCTTCCAAGTCCTCCGGTTTCTTCCCATAGTCCAAAGATGTGCAAGCTAGGTAGATTGGCCATGTTAAATAGCCCATAGTGTCCAGAAATGTGCAGGGTAGGTGGATTAGCCATGTGAAATGTGAGGTTATAGGGATAGCATATGTCGAGGTGGGATGCTGTTTGGAAGGTTGATGCAGACTTGATGGGCCAAATGGCCTGCTACCACACTGCAGGGAGTTTGAGAGTAATAATGTAAACCATACTTTCAGCTTTCATCCAATAAAGCATCTTGTGAATTAAGACAAGAATCTCTTCTTCACCAGTTATGTTCTAACTGACCATGAAGACAGGCCATAAATACAGCATAGACAAAGGAAGGTTGGTGGCAGCAAACTACATAAATCACCCCTAACCAGTATGACACACTGGCAGAGAAATGAGATACCACATGGTGCCAGCATGACAATCTGGCCAAATACCATGTGGGGATATTACCTAAACACCTTTCAACACAATCACTGACATTCTTCCCTCTCTACAGCGGCATAAATTGGCCCATAACCACCAAGTTTAGAACTAAGAAGGAACAGGCATGTAGGCATCTCTTGAGCCCTCTAGAGGAAATGGCACACCATTTCATAGAGCAGTCTGACTGAAGTAACAGCTAACAGTGCTAAGAAAATTATAGATAATAGTATGCTTCTGCCTTACTTCCTTTTTTCAAATCCCAGCTCCTTAGCATTTTACCTGTGATGAAGTGCAAGCTACAGGTATGTGACCATAGAATTTGTTTCCTTTCGTCTAAATTTATGTTTTCAGAAAATCAAAGCTAACATCTAGCCAGCAATGCAACTTCTTCATGATGACTGAGAGCTATAGCAAAATTCTGACAAAGAAGTATTGTCACTTGATCTGAGATTTTCACTCAATAGTTCTAACACACCCATGTCGAATCCACCACAAGACACAACATATCAGAACTGTTCAATGTTGTTCACTACCTCTGTCATTTCATAATGTCAGAGTAATTTCATAATTTCATAATGTTTCACGGTATTTCATGGTTCTAATTGTAAGCATTCTGTCCACGTCCAGGTGGTGGAGAGAAATCATCAGTACGGTGTGAAGTAAGTTTCCCTTGTCAGTGAGCACTAAATTTCTGGTTCTTCAAGATGGGCTAAAGTTCATTTATGATTGGTTGCTGCAGGATGAATATATTGTGGCTGCTGTCAAGATAATTTACTAAGATGATCAACGAGGCATGTTCTCACACCAACTGGGTGGTAAAAGGAAAGAATAGCTTGAGCATTTGCAGTATATCTTCTCATGTGGACCCCCATCTTAATTGCATAGGGCACCATTGGCAATTACACAATTCCAAAAGTGCTCTCTCCTCCTGTTTGTTTCTGGTCAGTGAGAAAACAATGAGATTTTCTTTATTCTGTCACCTGAGGTAACAATAGATGGTGAATTGTGATATGTTGCTAATATCTACTCCCACCAATGGGAGTTATTATCATAAAAAATTAAGGTGACTGTATTCTTGAATGTAACTGGCAATGCATCCTCATCCTGCTGTGCAACTGCAATTCAGGTTGAAGGAGTTGGCACAATTTAATCATCATCTTGCTGGAATACATGCATCTCAGATACTGTTCTTGTTTCAGATAGAGATAAGAACTCTGTTCCTTGAAGACCCTTGGTGAGTAGGAGCTTCAATTAAGAGCCCTCATCCTTCTGCCCTAGCACTTCTCCTTTCTACTGCCAATACTCCATGTTCAGCTCATGCTTAAGCTCAAGGAGTGCAACTATATCTTCCCCATTGCTGAAACAAGCCGCCTCCTGACAACCTCTAACATCTCTGATTTTCTTGCCAAGATGCAGCACCATATCGGTGTAATTCCAAAAAACATTTACACAATTCCTCCAATGAAACCTAACACAGTTCTTCCACTGTTTCTACAGCAGCAAAAGAAAGTCAGCACCAGGAACATCAGCGAGCCCAATTTCACATCCCTATTTTTTGAACCATATACAAAAATCCAATTATGATGTATACCCATCCCTGTGATATTTCAAAGTGATGAAGGAAGAAAATGATATTGAAATTGGTGAAATGTCAATTGTTTGCATGCCATGCCTTTTCATGTAAATATTACCTATTTAAATTTGGCTTTAAGAATCTTCGGCAAACAATTGTTTTGTCTTTGTGTGAATGAAATAATGATAATATAGACTCAAAGACTCCCAATAGAGTAAATAGGGAGGAACTCTTTTCCCATGGGGGAGATGTTGAGAACCAGAGGACACCAATTTGGGGTGCTTGAACCAAAACCAACACGTGCAAAACCATTACTGTGCAATAAGTAGTTAGGATCTGGAACACACTGGCCGCTAGGGTGGTAGAGAGTTTCAATCAAGGATTTCAAAAGGGCACTGGATAACAGATTCAAGATGGAAATATTTAAGGTAACGGCTTGGTTGAATTGCTCTTGCAGAGATGGAAAGTGTGGCACTGGAAAGGCACAGCAGGTCAGGCAGTATCCAAGCACCAGAGAGCCAACAATGAACACAATGGTCTGAATATTTATGGTGTTACCATTCTATAACTTTATGACTGAAAAGCAGCTATGATTGAAAAGGTTGGCAATTTGCCTTTGTTACTGCATTCACAGATGATTCCCGATCTGCTCAAAATAATTTGACAAATACTTGAGACATTCTTACCAAATGTTCTATTCTGTGCAGAAAGGAGTTTGTGGTTTCAATTTGTTCAAAAGAGCACCTTATAGTGCTTTTCACAACTTCAGCAAATTACTTCACAACTAATTCAATACTTCAGAATTTTAGATACTGTTGTACGAAATCACTAAGAGGTTTGACCAGGATTGATCCAGGCTGCATCTCAGTGCTTGCCACTGCTTTCTTAGTGCCCAATCACCTTGTACCTACCTAGATGCTCACATTTCTGCCACACCATTCCTTCCATTGCTCTTTTGTGCTTTGCCCTGACCCTCTGTTCTCTTAATACTCACTCACCTTGTATCTTCTTGGAATCTCATAACATTCCTGCCATAGCCACTCCGTGCTTTGCCCGCTCAGCCAGAGCTACCTGTCTCGCAGTACTTGATTGGTTTATGTATTGTCACTTGTACCGAAGTACAGTGAAAAGCTTTATTTACAACAGTACATAGTAAGCAAGGATGTACAGAACAAAAGATTTAGACAAAGGCATACAGGTAACATTGCACAGGATGTACGAGAGTTGACGTTAGCAAGATCAGCATTATTTGAGGCTAGAGTGTCCATTCAATACCCTAATAAAAACCAGGAAGAAGCTGTCCCATAAGCTACTGGTGTATGTTTCAGCCTTCTGTATCTTCTGCCTGATGGAAGAGTTTGTAGGAAGTCATTACCGGGTACAAAGGGTCTTTGGTCATGTTGGCAGTCTTCAAGAGGCAGCGAGCCTTGTAAATGGAGTCCATGGATGGAAGGTTGGCTTCCGTGATGGCCTGGCCAGTGCACATCCTCCTCTGTAGTTTCCTACAATCCTGGGCACAGCAGTTGCCATATCAGGTTGTTATGCACCCAGTCAGTATACTTTCAATTGCGAGTGTGTGGAAGTTGGTGAGGATACTTATGGACATGCCAAATTTCCTGAGCCACCTAAAGAAGAGGCACGTTGTGCCTTCTTCATTATCGCAACTACATGGGAAGACCAGGCCAAATCACTCCAAGGAACTGACACTCTCCACCCTTTTGACCTCAGTTCCATTGATGTAGATGGGGTGTTCTCTCCTCATTTCTGACCAAAATCAATGACCAGTTCTCTAGTTTTGCCGACGTTGAGAAAGAGGTTGTTTTAATTGTATGATGTCACCAAACCTTCTATCTCCCTTGTCTTGCCTTGCAGACACATAGTCAGAACCTTGTCATGGTTGTCAGCAGTCTTCAATCAAGTCAAGGGAGACACCTTCAATCAGGAACTTCTGGCACAGTAAGTCAAAGGAACCGCTGATGCCAGTTCAGAGCTTAGGCACGATCAATCAGCTGGTTGGGGCAGTCAGCATCAGGATTCTCTAGTGTCACCCTGGCAGTGCAGAGAATATTGCTGACCTTCTTCCTACACAGCCGACTTCTGCATCATGCCATTCATCAGGGCCTCCAAGCGCATGGCTACAGAGTAGTGCACCAAATTCCCATTAGCTGCTATGTCAGGGGCAAATATCATGAACCATGCAGGGCTGCACTGGACTGAATGCTTGTCCTGGTGTGCAACAGTCTTTTAAAGAAGGAACCAGTGCCAGAGATGTTGGACCATTCTGGGATATCCTGGCAATGACAAGTTCTTGCAGGTATGGCAAACAGGAGAATTGGACCATCATCAAACAAGAGAGGTACCATATAGACAGGGTAGGTTAATAATGCAAGTTTGGGACATAGTGCAAGAAAACCCATTGGGTCTTGCAATAAAAAGCCCTGATGAAATACCATTGAATTGACACAGCCAAAAAAAACAAGAATCAGCCCATTGTGTTTCTTTGTTTCTGTGACCTTTTAGCTTACATTGTAACAGAGGCCAATCAATCAAACAAACATGAGATTATCTGATGAACTCTTTCACATAGTATATATTTTACGTGTTTTTATACCACTTGATTGAATATAATGTAGGGGTTGCACATTTCCTGGTGTATGCTGATCATTTTCCCACATACATTTTTTAGTGCATGTCATGAATATTCCATTATTTCATTTTGTGGCCCTTTTAAATTCTCTGTAAATCTTAACTATGAAAACGTATCTTATATCTCCCTTTTTTCTTTCTTCAAAAAGTCTTCCAACAGATATGGTTCAATGGCTATATGGCTCTTGTCCAAGTGGTCCCATTTTTAAAAATTCTTTCATGGGCTGCGAGCATCACTTGTAAGATCAGCATTTATTGTTCATCTTTGATAATCTTTAAATTGAGTGACATGCTAGGCTATTTCACAGAGTAGTTAAGAGTCAGCCATGTAACTGTGGATCTGAAACACACGTCAGACAGACTAGATAAGAATGGCAGATTTCCTTTAAGGAGGTTGGGCATTCGGCATCAGGATTCTCTTATGTCACTTACCCTGGCAGAGCACAGATTGTTATGGATCTTCTTCCTACACTGCTGGGCTAAGAATACACTGTCCTAGGATGCAACCTGCTGACAGGGGTTGGTGTTTTCTGGCCCCCTCTGCTGCACCTCGAGAGGAGGAAAGCCCTCTTCTGCATCATCCCATCCACCAGGACCTCCAGGTGCCTGTCTACAAAGCATGGCACCAAATTCTCTTTGCCTGCCATGTAGCTTTTTCACAACAATCATCGATTGTTGTCATGGTCTCTATTACTGAGACTAGTTTTCAATTCCACATTTTTATTAATTGAGTTTAAGTTCCACCTGCTACGATTATGGTATTTGAACCAAAGCCTAGGCTTCTGTCATATGAAAAGGTAAATTTGCCACAGTCTTACTCTTTTATTAGAGAGAGAGAGGTAACTGGTGGTCAGTTAACCTGAGGCTCATCACACCTCAGGTCACAGGAAAAAGGTTGAGGATGCAATCCCCCATGGTAACGGCAGAAAGTTATAGAGTCATAGAGGTCTCCAACACAGAAATACTCATTGGTTCAATTCATCCATGCTGACCAGATATCCTAAATAAATCCAATCCCATTTGCCAGCACTGGGCTCAATATCCCTCCAAACCCTTCCTAGTCAGATGCCTTTTAAATGCTGTAATTGTACCAGCCTCCACCACTTCCTTTGGCAGCTCATTCCATACACACACCACCCTCTGTGTGAAAAAGTTGCACCTTAGGTCCCTTTTAAATTTTTCCCCTCTCACCTTAAACCTAGGCCCTCTAGTTTTGGACTCCCCCACCTGAGGGAAAACACCTTGCCTATTTACCCTATCTATGACCCTCATGATTTTATAAACCTCTATAAGGTCACCCCTCTGCCTCCAACGCTCGAGGGAAAATAGCTCCTGCCTATTCAGCCTCTCCCTATATCTCAAACCCGACAACCCTGGCAACATCCTTGTAAATCTTTTCTGAACCCTTTCAAGTTTCACAATATCCTTCCTATAGAAGAATTGCATGCAGTATTCCAAAAGTGGCCTAACCAATTTCCTGTACAGTTGCAACATGACATCCCAACTCCTATACTAAATGCATTAACAAATAAAGGCAAGCATACCAAACGCCTTCTTCATGATCCTATCTATCTGCAACAACACTTTCAAGGAACGATGAACCTGCACTCCAAGGTCTCTTTGTTCAGCAACACTCCCCAACACCTTACCATTAAGTGTATAAGTCCTGTCCTGATTTGCCCTTCCAAAATGCAGCACCTCACATTGATCTAAATTAAACTCCATCTGCCACTGCTCGGCCCATTGGCCCATGTAATCAAGACTCTATTGTACTCTGAGGTAACCATCTTTGCTGTCCACTACAGCTTCAATTTTGATGTCATCTACAAACTTACTAACCATACCTCCTATGTTCTCATCCAAATCATTTATATAAAATGACAAAAATCAGTCGACCCAGCTCTGATCCTTCTGGCACACTGCTGGTCATAAGTCTCCAGTCTGAAAAGCAACCCCCCACCACCACCCTGCCTCTACTTTCAAGTCAGTTCTGTACCCAAATAGCCAGTTCTCCCTCAATTCCATGTGATCTAACCTTGTCAACCTGTTTACCATGCGGAATCTTGTCAAAAGCCTTACTGAAGACCATGTAGATGACATTCACTGCTCTGTCCTAATCAATTCTCTTTGTTACTTCTTCAAAAAAACTCAATCAAGTTAGTGAGACATGATTTCCTACACACAAAGCCACATTGACTATCCCAAATGAACCCATACTGGTGGAATCACTCTCCATCACAAACCAGCCAAATGACTTAACTGGCCCTGCTGGTAGTCTGTATATTTCTATTATACTAGTCCAGCACCAGCAAGAGACTTTGAAACCTACAAGGCAGTCTGGAGATCAGCCCTTCCTGTAATGTTCAAAATCACAAACACGGTACATTATCTATTTGTGGTCCATTAGTTTCATCTTAATCTGTGGTGGGATGGGTCTTAAAATGACAGCACCACATTAAGATGCTTTAATTCCACATCCCACTCGACAGCCAGCCAAAGAGAAAGCTGACCATATACAGCACAGGACATCTGCAGTAAAATACAGCATATGAAGTCCATCGGGGCTTGGTCCCAGCAATTTACAAGATTGAGGTCAGGGAAAGAGCTTTGTGAATCATGATCTCAGAGCGCAGAAGTGCCGGAGGAGGAGATGATCATAGGTATGGAGTTTTCAGAATGGAAGAGATCACTTCAAGGCAGATTATACATAAGAAATTATCGGAAGAGAGGTAGAAGGTGTGAGAGATCACAGGGTAAGGGATATTACAGGGGTGATCACAGATCATGGCAAGGTGATCATGAATATAGTGGCAGAGTTCATGGGAGAGATGGAAACTGGAGGGAGATCGTGAATTAGGACATATGGGGAACAGACAATGTGAAGTGATTGCAAGGAGAGAGGCAGCGTGCAAGGGAGGTCTGGAGGAGAGATGAGATCACAGGAGGTTTGCTTGGGTGATGGTGTGGGCGCAGAGTAAGCACTTCTCAGACCATAAATTGTGCTATATCCTAAGCTCTCGAGGAAACCTCACCTGCAGCTTTTAAAACTAAACAGCTGTCAAAACCTGAGGAACACACTTTTATTACCATATTAAACCATTGAGCCACTCTTCCAAAGCAGGTTACTCTGATGCCCCAGTTAAACTTGAAATATGTATATTTGAAGTTCTGTTTCCATGCTGTTATCAATTCAAACCACCAGCCTGTTGCTAGGGACCACAATACTTTCACACAGCTAATCTGTGTGGACCGGCAATCACCCACAAGAAATATATACAATATGTTAGATCTCCAGAACAATGAATGATTTGAGTTTATTACTCTTGACATTAGTAGCAGATTGTTGCCTTACAGACAGGCAGTTGTGGATTTTTTTCTGTTAGTTAGTTTGATTAATTACTGCTCAGACCATTAAATGGAATTGCTTATAATGATAATGTACTGAAGCTTCAAAAAATAACTTAGCCAATATTGTCTTTCTTTCTTCAGTACAGGAACACACCCTCTATTAGCTGATTGCACAAAAACAATGACAACAATATATAGAACAGTTCACCAGTCTAGTTTCACAACCTGAGAGTTTTGGAGCCACCTTATGGCTTCTGGAAGTACAACTACAGGGGAACAAACATGAGGATACAATTTTTAAAGAGGAGAGACTGTCTTCAGGGTGATAGTGGCCCAGTGATATTGTTGCTGGACTGTTAACCTAGAGACCCATAATGTTCTGGGGACCTGGGTTCACATCTCACCATGACAGATAGTCATTAATTTTTTTAAAAAACTTAAGAGTCCACAAGTCAATTATAAGGAAAAAAAACTCTATGGTTCACTAATTAATGTCTTTTAGACTGTTAGCAATGTGTTGATTCTCAACTATCCTCTGGCGATGAGGGATGGGCAATAAATGCTGGCCTGGCCGGCAACACCCTCATTCTGTGAATTAAAACAAGGACCAAGTTAGCTAAATTGTTCATCATTATTGCAGTTTCACTGTAATCCATTAAATATGTAATAATTCTGCCAGGAGAAATAAGCAAAATTTTTCCCAACATTTTTTGTCGCTGAACAAACTCAAGCTTAATTTAAGAACTGCAACAATTCCAGTGACAAGCACTTCAAATTATTTGCTGTGCCAGAGCTCTGATTTATCCTGGGTTTATTCCTCCAGCCAGCCAGTCAGTTCACGAAATCAAGGATGAGTATGTTTATTGGCATACCCTTCCATTCTTTAACAAGTAACAACATGCTAAAGATTGTGCCAATTCCTTGATTAGATCAAACTGGAACATTTAACTGAAAACAGGCTGTTTGTTACAAATGAAAATTAATCAATTTAAAACTTGTTCTCAGATCAAGGAATAGCAAGGAAAAACGAGTGAGCCTTACGTCAGTGGTGGGTGTGTTGATGGAGGGGATTCTGAGGAAAAGGATTTATATGCATTTGCAAAGGTAAGAACTGATCAGGGATAGTCAATCTGGCTTTTGCATGGTAAACTGTGTCTCACTAACTTGAATTTTTTGAAAAGGTGACAAAAAAAAGATTGAAGAAGGTAGAGCGGTAGACGTTACCTATAGGAACTTCAGCAAAGCGTTTGACAAGTTTCCGCATGGTAAATTGGTTAGTAAGATTAGATCACATGGGATCCAAGGGGAGCTAACCAATTGGATATAAAATTGGCTTGAAGTTAGAAGACCGAGGGTGGATGTAGAGGGTTGCTTTTTGGACGAGAGACCTGTGACAAGTGGTGTGCCACAAGGATTGGTGCTGGTCCACTAGTTTTCATAATTTAAATAAATTTACATTTATTTATATGTGAATATAGGAAGTATGGTTAGGCAATTTGCAGATGACACCAAAATAGGTGTTATAGTGGACAGAGAAGAAGATTATCTCAGAGTATACGGAACCTTGATTGGAATGGCCAATTGACTGAGGTATAGTAGACAGTGTTTGATTTAGATAAATGTGAGTTGTTGCATTTTGGTAAGGCAAACTAGAACAGGACTTGTACAGTGTCAAAACGTGTGGTGCTGGAAAAGCATAGCTGCTCAGAAAGCATCCAAGGAGCAGGAGAGTCGACGTTTCAAGCATAAGCTCTACATCAGGAAGAGCTTCATACATTCCTGATGAGGAGCTTACACACAAAATCAGGTTGTATCCTCTACCTATCTTCATCTGTCCCCGCTATCCCCTTATCTGCAGCTTCCCCACACCCACCTGAAGAAGGGTTACAGCTGAAACGTCGACTTCTCCACCTCTTGATGCTGCCTGGCTTGCTGTGTTCTTCCAGCTGCCTGCCTGTCTGTTTTGGATTCCAGCAACTGCAGTTTTTTGTCTCTAACCAAGCTTGTCCAAAACTAGAAAGCATAAGCTTAAGGTGAGAGAGGCAAGATTTAAAAAGGACCTAGGGAGTGACGTTTTCATGCAGAGGGTGCTGCGTGCATGGAACAAGCTGCCAGAGAAAGTGGTAGAGGTGGGTACAATTACAACATTTAAAAGGCATCCTATGGGTATATGACTAAGAAGAGTTTCGAGGGATATGGCCTAAATGCTGGCAAGTGGGACTTGGTCAGAATGGCATGTCTGGTCAGCGTGGACAAGTTGGATTGAAGGGTCTGTTTCTGTGCTGTATGACTATGACACTAAATGGCAAGGATTCAAATGTAACTTTTTGGAGAAAATATTGTGCACCAACTTGGAGTGCAGGTTCATAGCTCCTTGAAAGTAAAGTCACAGGTAGATAGGATAATGAAGGGTATGCTTTCCTTTATTGGTCAGAGTATTGAGTACAGGAGTTGGGAGGTCATAATGCAGCTGTACAGGACGTTGGTTAGGCCATTTTCGGAATATTGCATGCAATTCTGGTCTCCTTCCTATTGGAAGGATGTTATGAAACTTAAAAGGGTTCAGAAAAGATTTACAAGGATGTTGCCGGGGTGGAGGATTTGAGCTATAGGGAATGGCTGAATAGGCTGGGGCTGTTTTCTCTGGAGCGTCGGAGGCTGAGGGGTGACTTTACAGAGGTTTATAAAATCATGAGGCGCATGAATAGGATAAATAGACAAGGTCTTTTCCCTGGGGTGAGGGAGTTCAGAACTAGAGGGCATAGGTTTAGGGGACAAGATATAAAAGAGGGACAAGATATAAAAGAGACCTATGGGGCAACTTTTTCATGCAGAGGTTGGTGTGTGTATGGAATGAGCTGCTAGAGGAAGTAGTGCAGGCTGGTACAATTGCAACATTTAAAAGGCATCTAGATGGGTATTTGAATAGGAAGGGTTTAGAGAGGTATGGACCAAGTGCTGGCAAATGGGATTATATTAGATTGGGATATCTGGTCAGCATGGATGAGTTGGACCGAAAGGTCTGCTTCCATGCTGTACCTCGATATGACTCTATGGAATGGTTAGATTTGGTGGGTGTAAAATCTGGTTGAAAACAAGAGATTGGGAAAAATAGGAGAAAATAACCAAAATTAAACTATGTTAAAGTTAAAATAATGTACACACACTAATAATATAATTAGCTACAAATTATATAGGAGTACCTTTATTACTGAAATAGCTTGAATTCAACTTTATGAGATATGAGTTGAAAACATGGAAAATTTTATATTTCATGGGTGTGGTCATACACTCTATCCATTAAACAGTTTTAAAAGATAAAACAATTAGAGATGACAATGTTGATTTTGGAATCCCTGCAAAGTGAAACCAAAAATTATGACATTCATAATTAACCAAAGGTTTACTGCCTTGACTGTCTTAAATTTTGCATCAAATGTTCTTTGCTTCATATAACAGCCTCAATAAGCTAACCGGAGCAGATTTATCAGCCCAAAACTGGGTATCCACAAGCTGCTGTTGCCATCAGGAGCAGCAGAATTCTAAATCACAATGTGTAACCTTTCAATCTGGTATAATCCTTATTCCTCCATCACTATAAAGCCAGGTGGTTCACTGAGGACTGTAGAAGAGCCTGCTGAGAACAGCATTAGATACGCTTGAAAAATAGTGTACAAACCTGCTACAAACAGGACCACATACATGTTAAATTCTGCAAATCTAATAGACTAGATCAACACTCTGTACCCAAAAATGACGGGATAAAATTAAGCAACTAATGAGATGGCTGGGTGAACAGTGTCTTTGGCAATGGAGCTCTGCATGTGAGTGCAAAAGATGACGATGAAATACTTTCAGCATTTTCACCCAGAATATTTCAATTGGATGACCCTTTCCAACCTCCTCCAGAGGTACACACTATCAATGAAGTCACACTTAGAGTCATAGAGTCAAAAAGATGTACAGCATGGAAAGAGACCCTTCGGTCCAACCTGTCCATGCCAACCAGATATCCCAACCCAATCTAGTCCCACCTGCCAGCACCCGGCCCATATCCCTCCACACCCTTACTATTCACACACTCCAGATGCCTTTTAAATGTTGCAATTGTACAAGCCTCCACCACTTTCTCTGGCAGCTTGCTCCATACACGTACCACCCTCTGCGTGAAAAAGTTGCCCCTGAGGTCTCTTTTATATCTTTCCCCTCTCACCCTAAACCTATGCCCTTTAGTTCTGGACCTCTCAACTCCAGGGAAAAGACTTTGTCTATTTATCCTATCAATGCCCCTCATAATTTTGTAAACCTCTATAAGGTCACCCCTCAGCC
>NC_057740.1:25599620-25640616 GCF_004010195.1 Chiloscyllium plagiosum | reverse complement strand
AAAGAAAGAAGCGGAGTGCTTTGAGTCCTTCGTGATGGGGGATGGAGGTGTACAGGGACTGGGTGTCCATGGTGAAAATAAGGTGTTGGGGACCGGGGAAGCGAAAATCATGGAGCAGGTGGAGGGCATGGGTGGTGTCCCGAACGTAGGTGGGGAGTTCTTGGACTAAGGGGGACAGGACGGGGTCAAGGTACGCAGAGATGAGTTCGGTGGGGCAGGAGCAGGCGGAGACAATGGGTCGGCCGGGGCAGTCAGGTTTGTGGATTTTGGGCAGGATGCCTTGTCGAATGCCTTACTGAAGTCTATATAGATCACATCTACTGCTCTGCCCTCATCAATCTTCTTTGTTACTTCTTCAAAAAACTCAATCAAGTTTGTGAGACATGATTTCCCATGCACAAAGCCATGTTGACTATCCCAAATTAGTCCTTGCCTTTCCAAATACATGTACCTCCTGTCCCTCAGGATTCCCTCCAACAACTTGCCCATCACCGAGGTCAGGCTCACTGGTCTATAGTTCCCTGGCTTGTCTTTACTGCCCTTCTTAAACAATGGCACCACGTTTGCCAACCTCCAGTCTTCCAGCACCTCACCTCACAACAGCAATGGGGAAACTACTCCCTCTTCATACACCATGAATGAATATAAACAAAATGCAAAAAAGTCTGATCAGTAGTGTAGACTGAAAGGAAAATGGCTAATTACGTTACAACTGTGGTAAAAATATGGGTGTAGATTCACTTGCCACCGATGTATAAAACTGGCATTGTGGATTAACCATTCAAAATAGACACGAGAAGAGGGGTGCTGGAGCATGCAATGCTTTGTTACAGGGAATAAATGAGATAAAATATTCAAACAAGTTAACTCTTAACGGCCAGACTAGCTAATCAATCACCATAAACTTTGGGAAACCTGTGTCAAGGAGGAGGTGGCATCACCAAACAGATCTGACTTGCAGAGGTTTAGGTGAAATGAGATTGGTCAATTGCATGTTGACTAAAAAACTAAAGATGTTCCCTGGAAAATGCATTGTATACCAAGTCTGGAAGACTCTAGCTCAGTTCTATAACAAATCTGCAAACCTCGAAACAGTGGAAAAAACCTCAAATTCTATCCTTACATCTTTACCAGTTTAGTCTTGCAACTTTTTGTTTTAACCTCAGAGTAGATAATAGGAGATAAATAATTTTGTTTTCATCCTTATAATGGAAAATATGATAAAATATGCCTGACATGAAGTAAAATTCTATGTAATTCCATAGTCAAATCTAGACACACAAAGATGATTACACTGAATTTTATTTGGCTCTAAGATAATAGAGCTACTAACAAGGTATTCATGCCTCAGGAGATTACTTTCTCTACAGGAACTAATAAACAGCACTTAGAAATTAATTCCCTTGGTACAGTAAAGCTTTTTGGGATACCTACATTACATACTACCATTACACATTTATAATCCTTGACCTTTCTTCTACTTTAAGGTCTAAAACTGTCCTATTAGCATCAATAGGTCCACTTGAAACACCAAGTAAATTACATGCATTAGCAATACTATGTGAATGTGTTCCAAATTGAGCATATAATAAATGTGAACTTACATTATGAAAATGTCAAAATACATACAAAGTGAAATACTGAGGCACACTCACTTCTAGTGGGTGGGTTATGCCTTGTATCAGGAAAGCACAGTGGGAAAATTTGGATGGACAGTTTCATTTTGAAGCTTGAGCTATTGAGATAAGGATATATGATAATGTACAATGTTATCAGCTTAAATTTTATGTTGGATGTTGTTTAATGGAAAACATACTTGTTTTTATGAACAGTTGTACTAGTTCTTCTCCAACAAATATGTTGCAACCATGTTAAAGATTCAAGCTTAGAAAACCTTGTAAGACAAACAGAACAGTAAATGTGCACGTAATGTAGTTTATTTGTGAAAGTCTATTTTTAAAAGTCGTCAAGATCTAAGCAAGTTTTCAAAATTTGATGTAATCTGTCACACATTGAAAATGACAATACAGTACTATCAAGAATTGCCTGCAATTTTGTTCTGTGGAGAAAAAAAACCCTGCATCTTCATGTCCATGACTGCAATTGATATCTAAAACTGTTGAGCTAACGTTGTTTGAACAAAATGAAATTTAGAGATTAGGTCAACCTAAGCTACTTGAGCAAACTTCCTGGCCATTGGAGGTGGATTAGTTTTGGTGTAGGCTGATGAGCAAGTCACCAATCTAACTCATTCAAGTGTAACGTTTGGATGATAAGGGTAGCTAATTTGGGAGAGCAAAACACAAATATGGGGAGAGCTGAGAACATTTATAAATAATTCCGTTCAACTTTGTCTGATGTTTATATCATGTTTTTCTTAATTTTATGCTTACACTGTACAGCCCATTTTCTATGCTACTTGATTCATGGTGTTGGCCTTTACTAACCAATGCTATTCATCAACTGCAAACAAATAAAAAACATGTGTGTTCAGCCTAATGCTCTTGTCTGAAAAGCTATTTCGCTTTGTTGCATGTTATACTTCATGTCTGGTGACTTAAGCAAAACCAAGTAAACGCCCCCAATCAGAGAATCAAGCCTCAAAAATCATCTGAACTTAGGGCTTCTAAGTGCAGCTTTCGTCATTTCTGTTGCAGCTGTCAGCACAACTGGACAAATTATTTCTAAGAGGAAAATGGTTGTTAAGTGGAACAATCTATAATTGAAAACTGCCCACACCACTGAAAATGGGTTCCACAGGATGTGTTTTTGTAGCATTTAATTAACCCTTTGAATGCTGACAGTTTTAAAATAAGCATTTCTTTGCTTGTAAGATTTGCCAGCAACTGCTTTTCATAAATTAGACTCAATTAACACTTTTTTAAAAAATTGCATACTTTCTATTTTTAAATTCAATTTTCACTTTGGTTGAACCAGATCATGTACAACCTTGGTTACATTTGACCCAAGATTAGCTTCCTAACACTGCTCCACAACGTCACTAAGACTGTCCAACTATTCCAACAAGTCCCTGATTAAACTTCAGATTCTATCAATCACAAACTTGGGGTCATAATCATGCAAAATATCTTGATCTATCTACTTTATTGTTTCTTTCAAAATACTAAAATCCTCAATCAAATCGCCCCCTGATTTTGTATATTCCAGAGAATTCAGAGCAAGATTACACAATCTCTCCTCCTAACTTAATCCATGGATCCCTGTATCATTTTAGTGCATGACACTCCTTACATGGAAAATGTATCAAAATGTATCCTTTACATGGTGTGACGCAGAGAAATGCAGATACAATCCAACCAGAGCTTTGCATAGTTGTGACAAAACGTTCATGTTTTTGCATTCTAAAACTCTTGTTATAGGCATTCCGTTACCATTTCTGATCAGACTTTTGTACCTGCCCACTTCAAGTTATTGATCTGTGCATGTGTACCCTAATTTATTTCCTTGACCAAATACCTGTTCGACTCTTCAAAAGGCTGCTTATATCACTCAATGTCAGAGAAAAATATCAAGATTTAAAGAATAAATTCTGGAGCCTATGGCCCAAGGAGCTGAAAGCACAGGGTCTTAGTCTCAGATTAAAGGATCTGCCATTTAGAACAGAGGTGAAGAAGATTTCTGCACTCAGAGGGTGGTGAATATTTGGAATTTTCTAACCCAGAGCATTGTGGAATCTCATACATTGAGTATATTCAAAACAGGGGTTTCAAAGGTTTCTATCACTCATGATATAAACAGATAATGTAGAAAAATGGTGCTGAGGTAGAAAATCAGCCATGACAAAATGATAAAGGGACTGTGCAGTATTCCATCACCAAAGTTGATGTAAAATCTCAATGAAGAAAAATTTGAAATATGTATCATTGGATTACAGTAAGAATCCAGCCCTGAGCTGGTGAGGCCACAAAGTGCCATTAAGTTAGAGAGTTGGCCTATAATATTGGGCCAAAGTGATAATAGCATAGACGGGAGGTGTCAAGTATGGGGTAGTTAGAGAGAAATAATTTCCTTTAGTGGTGAAGAAAGAGAGGTGTTAAAGGAGCCCAGGACAAGAAGGAGTACCACATCACTTTGAAATGAGATCCAGGCCATTCAAAACTGATGTCATCGTGTACTTCTTCACACAAAGGGAATGAAGTAATGAGACAATGGATTATTCAATAAGTGGTAGGACACCAGGAGGCTCAGAGGAATAGAGGGACCTTGGGTTCCTTATCCATAGATCCATAGTTAAGATGGCATATGGGACACTTACTTTATCAGTTGAGGCATAGATTAAACAAACAAGGTGTTCAACCTGTACAGTATTTTAGTTAGACCACAGCTGCAGTTCTGGTCAGTGCATTATAGGAAGGATGAGATTGCATTGGATGGGGTGCAGAGGACATTTACCAGGATTTTGTCAGAAATGGAGCATCTTAGCTATGAAGAGAGGCTGGGTAATCTCAGGTTGTTTTCTTTGGAGCAGAGAAGGTTGAGAAGGGAATCTGATAGAGGTGTATAAGATTGCAAGGGGCAGGGATATGGTGGGTAAAAAATAGCTGTCACTCATAGCCTAAGGTTCAATAACAAGGGGCATATTTTTAATGTGAAAAGCAGGAGGTTTAAAAGGGACTTGAGCATTTATATTTCACCCAAACGATGGTAGGGGTCTATACTGCTTGGGAGGGGAGTTGAGGTGAGAAACCTCGCAACCTTTAAAACGAGGCTTACCTGCTTTGTGATAACACAGCCAAAAATGTGGGTTCAACTCCCATACTAGCTCAGGTTACCATGAAGGACTGTCCTGTTGCCTGAGGTATGGTGACCATCAGGTTAAACCACCACCACTCTCTCTAATGAGAGAGTAGCCCTATGATCTGTTTAGACTATGTTTAAGTTTATCTTTACCAATAATGCTTTCCTTCAGTTCGTCCATCTCACTAGACCCTATGCTCCCCAACATTATTTGTGTCCTCTGTTGTGATAACAGAACCAAAATATGTACTTAATTGATATTTAACTATGTGATCTGCCTGCATTGCTCACAAGACAAAGCTTTTCACTGTGCTTCGGTACAAGTGACAATAAATTCAATTCAACCTTTTTGTGTCCAATTATAAATTTCTGTTTCTGATTGTAAGGGACCTAAATTTGTCTTCACTAATTTTTTTCTCTTCACATTCTTTGCTTTTACAATCAATTTGTATGTACCCCGGAAGCATACTCTCATACTCCATTTTTCCACTCTTAATCAAACACTTTGTTCTCTTTTGCTGAAATCTAAACTACTCCCAATCCCCAGGTCTGCTGCTTTTTTTTAAACCAATTTGTATGTCCCTTCCCTGGATCTAATACTTTCCCTAATTTGCCTTGTCAGCCATGACTAAGCCACCTCTCCAAATTTATTTTTGTGCCAAACAGGAATGAACAATTGTTACATTCCCTCATACATTCTTTAAATGTTTGTCATTGCCTAACCACCATTATTCCTAAGGGCCCTCACACAACTAAAATGTAAATGTTTCCTTTCTCAATACACAATGCCTAGTCTAGGATCCAGAAAATCATCTCATAAACTCGCTAAGAATTCTTCCTCTACACTGTTATTGAATTTTACATCGATCTATACTGCTTACTAAGCCACAAATTTTTGTATCATCAACAAGTTTGGATGTATGATATCTATTGTGTAATCAAAGTTATTAATGACAATAGTAAAAAGTTGAGACCCCAGGACAAATCCTTGTAGGACACTTTCTAAATCTAGTACCTACTCTCTGTTTCCTTCTGCCTGGTAAATCTCTGAACCAGGTGAATAATTTGCTTTCAATTCAATGAACTTTAACTTTAGTTTAAAGTCTCCAGTGCGGAACCTTACTGAATACCTTGTGAAAATACATATTAACCACATCTGCTCCCCGTTCCAAAAAAAATCCTCCAGTTTCTCTAACTAAAGTCCCCTGCTAGTATTTGTGGTGAAAAATGTATTTATCCATTCATTATCCAGCTCACAGCAGTTCACGGTTGCAAAATTCAGAACAAGGAACAGCATAAACATGAATCAATGCCCAACTGATTCAAGGGAATGTGTTGATGCAACAATGTGTTCTTGTTCTGTATACCATCATGTATAGTAATACACTGTCAGAGTTAACAAAAACTAAATATTGCAATATTTTTGAATTTTGGAGCTGAAATATAGTTAATGCAATTGTTTTCAAAAATCTGGTCATTTTCCCTCATTATGCACAACTATGTCTTCATCATATACTATTATAGCATCAAAACAAAGCAATTATTTTGTTTAATTTAACCTTTTACACATTACAGGAAGTGGAAATAGTCTGCTCAACAATAGAAGCTGAGGATGTTCCTTTATCTTATTTACAATTTACAGTGATGTTAAACTTATTTAGCAAAATGTTTATCATTGCAAACTTAGATATGCAAGATTGGAAATGTTTTACAAGTGCACATGCTTAATAATGGCAAGCAATTTAGAATTATTAATATTTGGAGTTGCCTACAGGTTTTCTTGCTGCGGTGCTGAGGAAAACCCTGCATTTATTACCGGCACTTAAGCTAAAACTGACACTTTTATTATGGTTGATCCAGTACAAAACAAAACACTGCATACATTATTTAACACATTTTAATACAAACATTCAATTGTGATACTTCATATATTTCAGGGGCTAAATGGCTTACTTCTTCTTCGATTTTGAAATATTTTCTAATCACATAAATTTAAATTAGTCACTTGATGATGATCCCTAGTGTGATTCCTAAATCTTGATTGACATAAATCTACTAGTTTAATCCACGAAAATCAAAGTTCAGCTGAATTTTCCCCTTCCTAAGATGTGTGAATAAGTGAGCAAGGTGACTCAATTGGGTGAGAAGTTAAAAGATTTGAATTATTTTAGTCCTCAAGTCTCAGATTCGAGTTCATAATCTCACCATCAAGTGGCAAGAAGCTTTTTCCATGAATTTATATCTTATTAATATATCACAACTTGTCACATTAACATCACTTCCAACTTTCCTCAAGAGACTCAGCAGGCAAACAGAGTGGGTACCAGGTGACTTGTCTTGTCAGTGTCCATTGCAGGTCATGGAATGACTTTCCCAGATATGACAGCATCAGGAACCTGGGTTCAATTTCAGCCTTGGGGTGACTGTGCGCAGTTTGCATGTTCTGCATTGCTTTCCCCAGGTGGTCTGGTTTCCTCCTATAGTTTAAAGATGTGCAGGTCAGGTGGATTGGCCATATTAAATTATCTGTTGTGTCCAGAAATGTGCAAGTTAGGTTGCGTTAGCATGGTAAAAGTGGGCAATGGAGACAGGGTGGGGGTCTGGTGCTGGCTGTGGGTGGGATGACCTTCAGAGGGTCGGTGTGACCCAAATGGCCAATTTCCACATTGCAGGGATTTTATGATTTCTTCTGCTCAAGATGCCTCAATGCCTTTGTGAATCCTTTGTCCATACAACTCAGCATTAGTAAATCACTGACATACACATCATGCTTGCTGTTAGTCCAAATCAGACTCTACACTTCAAGCATCTGCTTTGCAGCTGAGGGAGAAGTGAGCATGTCACTTCTACACAGGACGTTCAAGAACTGACATGGAGCCAGATATCTCAAGCGTCTAAGCCTGCATTTTAGTGAGTAATGTCTTTAGTCCTTACTAAGAGGCAGGCATCCTGAGTTTAGCTTGCTTTTAGCACACAAGGTCCTTGGTACTGAGTTAGAGACTGGCAGCCTCTGTGTGAGTGTTTGCTTTTTAGTGCAGAAGGAGAGGCAAGCAGTTTGTGGCACTGCGGAAAACTAAATAATAGACAGAAAGTAGGTGGACATGTCACTATATAACACAGCAACGTTAAAGCTGCAGCATATGTGGCAAAGGCACCACATATCCTTGAAGTAGATTGTGATGTGCGAAAGTAAATGGGGTTGAGTGTTTAGCGAGGTGAGTGCATTCAAAGGCGTATGAACACAGTGAGGGTTTGTTCGATTCCAGACCATGGGGTTGACCATAATCAGTCAGGGTGCTTGGTTCAATGCAAGAATGGGGATCCAACTTCTTGCAATGTGTGGCTTTGCCTATGAACAGTCCTCAAGGTGGGGATAACATATTTGCCAAGAGATAATTGCGGGGAAAGCCATGGTCAGTTATAGTTGTCCTGCAAAGTTGCTGTTGGGGAAGATGGTGTTGGTAAATCACATGGCTCACTCAATTATAGTCAGGAGTTTATCAATAAACAGGCCATAGCATTCTGTGGAGTTTGGGCAACTAAGTCTGAGGAAGGCCTTCAGTGCACAAGGTCACTAAGGAATTAATGATAATTCTGGGGCAACTGAAGATAGTGAGAAGGAACCTCATAATTAATAGAAGGGGACTGGAAGGGAGCTCTCAAAGGGAGATGATTCAAGCAGATCAAGGTTACTTTGGTCACAACATGGGCAGACTGCAATGCCAGCATGAGCACAGAAACCACTAAAGTCATAGGCTTTGGGGATAAAGCAAACAAATTGTTAGTGATGAAGGGGATCACTGAAACACAAAGAGTCTGCAAGGTTGTTCAGACGACTGAGGACACAACATGAAACAGAACATGAGGAATATAGGGTAAAATTGATGGGTTCCCAGGTGGATCTGAAAATCCCTTATACAGAAGCAAGGTTGGAAACTCACCATATCGCACTAAAAGTTAACTGCACAATACATTAAAAAAATAGCGAGGAATACATGCAAAGTAGGAAGAGTAAGTTACTTTTTGTATGGGGTGGAGTTAGAAACATGCTGTTTTGGGACCTCCAGGGTCAAACTGTCGTAATCTTGCCTTCACTGATTAAGCAATGCCACCCATCTATCTTGAATACTCACTTCATCTGGAGGTCAGTAATTGCCAAAAATTGCAGATGAGATATTATGACCTCTCCCTCTCGTCAGGTAAGCTCAATCAAGTATAATTGTAACAAGGAACTTATAAAGTGGAACCTGATGCTTGCATTTCGCAACAACAATCCATAATAAATACGGGAACGTAATGTATAGCAACTGACATATCGTCACACAGAAAAGCAAGTCTAAAATGACGAGCTATAATGTGGAAAGGAGTTCCTTTCTTTGAGAGTTGGGGGCAAGTGGGATCTATGGAGGCTTACTGCCAGATGTCTACTCCCAAAGGAACATAGAAACTTTAATTGTCCACCATGCATTTGGTAAGGTTATATATCTAAACAGCGCCTTATCAAGATACTGGCCTCCTGGGGAAAACACCATACCACACTTAACTTTCAGGTCACTTAAGGATGCAAGTACGCAGGCAACTTTTCAATTACAATGTGTAGTCTCTCTGACTTTGCCCACAGACTATCTACGCTCGGAACTGAAATATCCAAGTCTTTCCTGGCTTTCTTGTGACCTTGTTTTTAATGAAAAAGTAACGGAGAATGAGAATTTGATTGCAAGAGATCCAACAAGCTGAGCAAGAACAACAATCCCCAATAGGTGTTACATAATCTTCAGACTAAAAAGCAGGCCATAATCCACCAAGTAGGTACAAAAAAATGGCGACAGCGATTACAGGTGCAAGCGGGCATCAGAGCCGCCCCGCATTTGCCACAGGACAATGCCTACATCAGGAAACGATAAGAATTCATTTTTGTGTTTTAAACAACAGTGGCAGCTTTAAACCCACAAAAACTCAGCAGCTGCTGGTCTGCCCACGTGACTGGGAGATAGGAGACAGAGGACAGATAGAATCCACACTAGACCAACATTACCCATGACTCATGGGCCAAAATTCCGGGATTAATTAAATATGGAAACCCATCTCCTAATCACATCAAGAGACTGACTGAAACACACACATACCCATCGATACGGAGCCATTCTGACACAAAGGACAGGCATCCACCACAGGTACGGACAGACCAATACACTCCAACACCCCAAGGGAACAAAGTGGGGTGCTAGCCCCTGCCCTCACAGAGAGAAACAAGCAGATAATACCCGGACCCGTTTTACATAAACCAATTAGCACCCTATTGTGCGTGCCCTGCAACTCTCCTGGGACGGCAGGAAACAGCCTATTCGCACCTACTCCAGTGATGATGGGGAACTTTCATCCCATTCATCCTCAAATCCCACACATCCTGACAACTAAAAGTATATAATATGAAGCTGCGCGCGGGAACAGCAGAGCAGCCGAGATTCAGACCTCGGCTGACCTCCGCCGGCTTTACTGCAGTAATAAACGTTACCGATTGTTGAACCGCACTCTGGGCTCGGACTAATATCATTTCATCCGCGCTAACACAGGTTTTGCTGCAATTATCTACTAATGCTTCAATGGCAATGCCACTGAACTGTGGCAGCTGCTGGATGTGGACTTGCACTCAAGGATTTTAATGATAATCGCATCTCATTGGTTGCCAAGCTCACAGTTACCAATGAAAAATGATGAAGGGTATGCCAAGAGGAACAGTAGGCATTTCTAAAATGAGGTATCAACCTGGTGAAGCTACACAACAGGACTGTTTGCATGCCAAACAGCATAGGAAGCAAGTGAAAGACAGAGCTGAGTGATTCCACAATTACTGGACCAGATCCAAACTCCATACCCCTGTCACAACCAAGTCATGAATGATAATGTGTGATGAAACAACTCATTAGAGGAAGAGATTCCACAAAAATAACATTCTTCAATAACAGGGAAGCCCAGGAAGCAAATCTGTACAAAATAGAAGGCTGAAGTACTTGCAACAACCTTCGGCCAGAAATACTGAGTGGAGAATCCGTCTCGCCTTCCTCCAGATGTCCCCAGCATCAAAGATGTCAGTTGTCAGCCAACTTAATTCAGTCCACATGATATCAAGAAATGGTTGGAAGCACTGGATACTGTGAAGGTTACAGGCTCAGACAACATTCCCACAATAGTATTGAAGACTGTGGTGCAGGGAGTCATTCAAGTTGGGGGAGAGAAATGTTATAATTGGGGATAGTATAGAGGCATAGACACTGGTCTTTGTGACCAGGATCAAGAGTCCCGAAGGTTGTGTTGCCTGCTTGGTGCTCGGGTTTGGGATATCTCATCTGGGCTGCAGAGGAACTTAAAGCAGGAGGATAAAGATCCAGTGATTGTAGCCCACAAAGGTACCAATGACATAGATAAAACTAGGGCAGAGGTTCTGCTAAGGGGAACTAGATTACAAAGCAGAATCAAATCATCTCTAGATTACTACCCGAACATCTGAAATTCCGGTCTCTCTCTCCACTTGTGCCCAAACAAGGGTACATCTCTTGGGCTTAACAGATGCCTGGTATCCAGCAGTTCACAGAGTATTGGAGACCTCAGGCATATTTTTCTCAATCATCCTTTATTGGTCAGAGTATTGAGTACAGGAGTTGGGAGGTCACGTTGCGGCTGTACAGGACATTGGTTAGGCCACTGTTGGAATATTGCATGCAATTCTGGTCTCCTTCCTATCGGAAAGATGTTGTGAAACTTGAAAGGGTTCAGGAAAGATTTACAAGGATGTTGCCAGGTTTGGAGGATTTGAGCTATGGGAGAGGCTGAACAGGCTGGGGCTGTTTTCCCTGGAGCGTCGGAGGCTGAGGGGTGACCTTATAGAGGTTTACAAAATTATGAAGGGCATGGTTAGGGTAAATAGGCAAAGTATTTTTCCTGGGGTCATGGAGTCCAGAACTAGAGGGCATAGGTTTAGGGTGAGAGGGGAAAGATATAAAAGAGACCTAAGGGGCAACTTTTTCACGCAGAGGGTGATATGTGTATGGAATGAACTGCCAGAGGATGTGGTGGAGGCTGGTACAATTGCAACATTTAAGAGGCATTTGGATGGGTATATGAATAAGAAGGGTTTGGAGGGATATGGGCTGGTTGCTTGCAGGTGGGACTAGATTGGGTTGGGATATCTGGTCAGCTTGGACAGGTTGGACCAAAGGGTCTGTTTCCATGCTGTACATCTCTATGGGTCAGTGATATCTTCACTAGATTGTGCCCATCTGATCTAGATATTACACCAACCTCAGTGATTCTCTCTGTGCTGTGGAGTAAGAGTCCCGTGCCAGTGTATCCTCAGAGTTTGCAAGCTTTATCTTTAGAAGTGAAGCTGAGGGGTTCCAGCTTTGACTTCTACTTTCTACAGTTTCCCTAGATGCCATCATTGTAAGCATGAGGGATTTGGAGAAGATTGATAAAAGCTTCTACAGAATGTTGCACTGAAAATATGGTGGGTGCTTGGTTTTCTTCATGTGATCAGAGGTTACCGGCAAGCATGACAATGTGAGGGATAGTTCTTGTCTTGCTTGATCTTATGTGCAGCTGGGTTTAAATATAGCACCAAAGCCTTGAGTAGAAGTTGTGGGAACCGAACCAGTAATTGGTAAACAGATTAATATAGTGGAGCTTACTCCCTGTCAACTAATGAGCAGTCTTGGCCTTTCCCAGTCAGTTTCACGGTTTTCTTCTTATCGGGTTATGTAACCTGACGTACAGTCCAATTATCCTGATTGTCTTGGATATCTTGGTTCAATTGTTGGCCAGTTTTTCCACAAAAAGTGAAGGAGGAGTATGTTGACACTGGATGCAAGAGCACTGAATGACCATGCATGAATAGGAGAGGTTGTGATGTATCCCGAAGTAGTGAGCAGGAAGTGTTAGTAGCTGTTGAGTTTGAGGTGGGTGCAAGTCTTTGAGTGGATATTACGAATGCGATGCTCAGGCTTGTCACTCATCATCTTTGGTGAAAGTGTATGTAGTGACAAAGTTAGAGCAAGTGTTAATCCTGCGTGTAAGGTAGCAAGCAGAAAATTGTGTTATATACATTTGTGAATCACAGGGTATCGTTGAACTTCTCGCAGAAGTTTGGAGAACAATAAGTTATGCTGCTATTCAGACTAAGTCTGGTGGTGTGGCTTCTCTTGCAGTCATCAGTGAAGATGTCCACCAGCACCTTGAGAAATCTTCCTCTAGAAAATGTGGGAGAGTGCTTGGCTTTCTTCTACACCATGTGATCAGAGCTTACAGGCAAGCATGACAATGTGAGGGATAGTTCCTGCCTTGCAGGAGCCAATGTGCAGCTGAGCTTTAATAAAGTGCCAGAGCCTTGTGCGTGGAAGTTGTGGGAATTGAACCAGTAATTGTGAAAAATGTTTAATTTCGAAACGTTTAGCATTATATATGTCAGTAGGTCAAACACTAAATACAATACACATCCTACATGAAAGGGAACCGAGTTGATATGAAAAAATTTGGTCTGTGTATTGCAGTGTCTCAATCCCTAAATATTCAAGATCAGACACTCTCCTTTCGGGTGACTTCATTTGTTGCTGCGTACTTTGGAACAATTCAAGTCTATGAAAGACATTACAAAAATGCAAATATTTCTTTCCTTAATTAAAGCTAATTTTATTGTGATCACTCTATTTCTCAAAAGCTTTCTCAGTGACATTTTTGTAGAACAACAACCAATGTCTTCCTTGAATCATGGACAGGATAATTCTCTTACTACTTGTGATCATCATATTATGTGAAGGAGAATGGTATTTTGTTTCTTTCAGTGTAGATTCCTATCAAAGAATTTCAGCCTCAAGCCTTTGAGAGCTTAAAAACGAAAAGTTAATTATTCTCACTCACCTCAAAAATAATGCAACATTCCCTTCTTGACCTCTCTCTCACAAGGACACATGTATACACAGAGATTGATTACGTCAAAAGGTACGAACGATTAACTTTGTCTCAGGTTTATGATTTTCAGTGTCCCACATAACAGACCTGGTTTCTTGAACTAAGTTAGTACTTAACAGTTGAAGTGAGCTTTGTAAAGCAAAGGTCCTCAGCCAGCTAAGGTGTGTTGTGATTGAATTTCCAGAAAGCTGGTTTTTTAATTGGAAGGGGTTATGTATTTGGTTACAAGTTTAGCTGTTTCCAAGTCTAATTCACAGACTGGCTGAACTAATGGCTTTGGTGGTGCTGGTCGTCAAAAGTACCTCTCTGATCTCTTAAAGAGTCTAAAAAATATGTGGTCTTGCCATGTGAATTTTCACAAGTTCAAAAGTCTTTGCAATACCTTCATGTTGATTTCACGTGTTGTTGATTTGCTACCTTTGAGGTTCCGCGAACATAGTTTAGATGAGGAAAACCAACATTATACGAATGAAGGCTGGTAGTGAGTATAGACTTCTGTTTACCCAAAATGAGTTTCCCTTTTCTCCAGCATAAAACGATATAGGCAGTCAGGAAACTCTACAGTCCTTTTGTGTTGGCCCATTCCTAAATAGAAATGTATGAATTCCCCAGATGACTGTGAGGATTCATAGTAAATTAGACATTTGGTTGAGCTGAAGTGCTAAAGGTCATTGATTGCAGCATTTTAGTCACTTTCTGGTGTTCCTTTTTTTATAAAGAGATATTGGCTGGAAGTTTATGATAACACAACTGCAAAGAAAATCCTCCCATACAAACAAAACAGGGCTGGTTACTTTTGCTCTCAATCCAAATTTGGATTTTAATAGAGGTTCCATAGTGACTCACAACACATACGAAGACCATTTTGCTGCTAAATTCAACTTAGGCTGTAAATATAGAAGGTAATATTACTACTACATTAGCACCTTTATTCAGTGATGCAGTAATGAGAATGCTAAAGGGGCCTCTCAAAACCAAAATGTCGCTCCTAAACGTCAAAAAGCAGCCTATGAGAAAATCTCAAATGCAATCCTGAAGAAATAATTTTCGCAGAGAATGCGGGAGAAACGTGGCAGGTCTAGAAACACGTGTGGAGAATGAAACAGAATTAATGTTTCGAGTCCATTACTACTTTTTCAGAAGACTGTTTGTTTCAGAGGTCCAAAATTCTGAATATATTTCAGAAATCATTTTCGCCCTTACTAATCCGTGTATCAAAACTAAAATTTAGCTGTGAACAGTGATGGCACCTTTGAACCGCACGGACGATGGAGCTCTAAACTCGAAACAAAAATGGTTGGTATGAAGTGCCATCAACATTAAATAGTAGCGCACCTCCACAGACATCACCAAGGCAACCCAGCCTCTTCCAGCACTTTCCTTCCTCCCGATACCCCTAAGCAACAAGACATTTGCCGCGTGGTATACCGGGAGTTGTAGGCCGGGGCGCGGGCTTTTCATATGGAAAGACTACATGACCCAGCATGCCGCGTGTACTGCACATGCGCCGCCGGCGGTGTCTCGTGAGCTTGCGGTGACCGGAAGGAAGTTGAAGTGCGCTCCGCTAATTTTGAACGACTAACGGTACATAAGGTAACTGAATAAAACCCAAGGACTGCAGCTTTAACCCGTAGCGTGTAAGTAAAAAGAAAATTTACGTTTGTCTTTAATGTATGTGGTTGACTTGGCAATTAAAGATCACCTGATGTGATGGAAACCTTTTCTTCGCCCACCGCTCGGAATTAAATGTAGAGCTCCGCACAGATGCGAACAAACCTGATGTGTGCTTATTACATTTTCTGTTTTTACTCCATATTAAATCGCGAGAGCTTTGGAGGGAATTGAATTGGTTTTTTTTTTAAATGGGCATCGGGATGGCTCTCTTCTGGAAACAGTTAAGAACATAGAATAGTTAAAAAGTTAAAAATAACAACACCAGGTTATAGTCCAACAGGTTTAATTGGAAACACTAACATTCGGAATGCTGCTCCTTCATCGGGTGGTTGTTAGAAGAGTATAGCACGGTCTTTCAGCACTCGATGTTGTGCCGATCTTTTATCCTACTCTAAGATCAAACTAACCAACGTCCCCTCCGTTTTACTTACATCCATATGTCTATCCGAGAGTCGCTTAAATGTTCCTAATGTATCTGACTCCACTACTACCGCTGGCAGTGCATTCCATGTATTCACCACTCTGTGTAAAGAACCTACCTCTGACATCTCCCCTAAACCTTCCTCCAATCATCTTAAAGTTATGCACCCTTGTAATAGCCATTTCCGCCCTGGGAAAAAGAAATCTCTAGCTATCCACACAATACAGAGGAAACTCAATTATCCAAACAAGATGGGCTGGCAGTATTTTGTTAGGCTAATTGATTCAATGCCTCTCCTCTGGGACTCAGAGTTTTCTGTAGTTTCCTTTTTTCTCGTTCTGCCTGCCATGCTCCCCCTCTCTGCCTCAGGGTAAGGGACTACAGCATTGCTGAAGCCCTTCCCTGCCGCTGCTTCACGTCAATGGGATTGACAGAGTGAGTACTTGCTATGCTTGCTCCCTATTCTGGAGACTAGGCACATCACACACCCCCCGCCCCGCCCCGCTGTGTGCTTTCAACTCTCCACATTTCCAGCCAGCAGATGGAGTGAAGCTGCCAGATACCTTTTATCTCTTTTCCCCAATGGGACTCCAGAACAAAATGAAGCAATGGAATGGAAATGGCAACTTGATTGGACACCAACAGCAAGACTGCTGATGCCTTGGTGGGGGTGGGGTGAGTGCGGTGAGTCTTTAAAATAGTGCATGCACAAGCGCGCAGCCACATACACAGCATTTTGACAAGTTCCCACTCTGCCCTGTACAGGACAATATTGCAGAGATTATCTGGGGAACAGGGGTTGAGAGTACACCCTTTTTAGCACTCTAGGGAAAGAGTGAGGAGAGAGACAGTGCCTGGGCCCCCATCGATGTCCGCAGTATTTCAGTAAGCTGAATTCACTTTTAATCATTGTAAACAAAAGACGTGATCAGTAATAGTGATAATGTTTTTTATCAGGACCTTGAGATCTTATTCAGATAATCTGAAATTCAGATAATGATATTTGGATAATTGAGGTTCCTCTGTATATGCCTCTCATCAACTTGTATACCTCTATCAAGTCACCTCTCACTCTTCCTCACTCCATTGAGAAAAGCTCGAGCTCCCTCAAACTTTCTTCATAAGACATGCCCTCTAGTCCACGCAGCATCTTGGCAAATCTCCGCTGCACCCCTCTAAAGCTTCGACATCCTTCCTATAATGAGGTGACCAGAACTGAACACAATATTCCAAGTGTGATATAACCACGGCTTTTCAGAGTTGCAGCATAACCTCGCAGCTCTTTACTCAGTCTCAATAATGAATACCAACACACCATATGTCTTCTTAACAACCCTATCAACTTGGGTGGCAACTTTGTGGGATCTATGGATGTGGACCCCAAGATCTTTCTGTTCCTCCACACTGCCAAGAATCCTGCTTTAACCTTGTATTCAAATTCGACCTTCCAAAATAAATCAGTTCAGGCTTTTCCAGGTTCAACTCCATGTGTCAGTAATCAGCCAGTTCTGCATCCTGTCAATGTCCAGTTGCAACCTACAACGGCCCTCCACACTATCCACAACTCCACCAGCCTTTGTATCATCGGCAAACCCACCCTTCTATTTCCTCATCCAAGTCATTTATAAAAATCACAAAGAGCAGAGGTCCCAGAACAGATCCCTGCTGAACACCACTGATCACCAAGGTCCAGGCTGAATATTTTCCATCTATTACTACCCTCTGTGTTATATGGGCCAGCCAATTCTGTATCCAGACAGCCAGATGTCCCAGTATACCATGCCTCGTTACTTTCTGAATGAGCCTACCATGGCAAACCTACAGTTGAGGCCATAAGAGCCACATATTTAGGGAATGATCAGAGATTTTTAGCTTTTGGGAAGGACTACAATACTTGCTCCTCATATTTGTGAAAGCTGATTATGCTGCTATCATCAATCTTAGGAAAACTCACTGTGAAAACTGATACTTGTAATTTAGATTTGTGGGTTAACATTATATATTCTAATGTATAAAAAAATTCTAGTTGCAACGTAATTTCTCAGTCCAGCTCTGCATCCTGTCAATGTCCCGTTGCAACCTACAACAACCCTCCACACGATCCACAACACCACCAGCCTGGGCCAGACCACACAAAAACCAAGCGAGACAGAACAACAGTGCTTCGTGGAAGTCGCACTGATGATGTTACCCAGTATGGTAATGAAATGTCTGCATGTTAGCCCAGCAGTTCAGCGAGCTAACCAACTCCCTCAAACACAACCTGAGCTACAGATCTTCATGAAAACCTTTAAAGTAACAGCTTTATTTTAAAATAAAGGGGAAGTCCAGGAATTACAGGCCAGTCAGTTTAAATTCAGTGGTGTTGTATGTTAATGATCTACATGTTGGTGTACAGGGACAAATTTCAGATTTGTTGATGATACAAAACCTGGAAGTATTGTAAGCTGTGATGAGTCATAGAGTCACACAGCACGGAAACAGACCCTTATCTGCCAACTCCATCAAAATGAGTAAACTGGTGAAATCCACATTGATCCCGTGTGTTTGGAGGGTCCCAAGGCAGAAGATGAGGCATTCTTCCTCTAGGCATCTGGTGGTTAGGGTTTGAACGCCAACCTGCAGAATGTTTCAGAACATCTCTGGGACACACGCACTAAACATCCCCACTGCCTTATGGCCAAACACTTTAACTCCCCCAAAGATGTGCAAGTCCTGGGCCTCCTTCACCACCAAAGCATAACCACCTGACACCTGGAGGAAGAATGCTTCATCTTGCGCCTTTGTGTTAGCTTCTTTTTCTTGAGATTCTTACACACTTGATGCAACTGCAATATGCCAACTTCTGTGAACTGCCAAAATTTATTAAGCAAGTACAAGGTTTGGAGGAACCCTTAACACTGTTACAATGCTTACGAAGCCGTGTCAAGAGATCTCCCTGAACAAAGAGACCAGTTCTTCCTTGATACAAGATTTCACATCAGTAATGCCCACAAGACAACCCCCTCCCCCCCCAGCCACTCCCCATAATCACATGCCACTCAAAACACAATGTGATTTGATTGTTTGTGGAAATAATGAGATATAGATCAGTCCTTAACCTGGGAAATTTATCAACTGGCATTTTATACTAAATAATCCTGTTTTTATGACCTGGGCACAATCAATGCAAAAGTTTTGGTAAATTTCTATGAATCTGCACATCTTGTAGGTAATGAGACTGAGGTAGCATGCCAAGAAATTAATATACCAACAACATGTGATGTCAGGAAAAAGTGTATCACCGCCATGTTCAGCCTAAAAGCTGGTAAATTAAAATAATTACATTTGACAAGAGGTAACTGGGTGAATTATATACGGGTGGCACAGTGGTTAGCGCTGCTGCCTCACAGCGCCAGAGACCTAGATTCAATTCCTGCCTCAGGCAACTGTCTGTGTGGAGCTTGCACATTCTCCCAGTGTCTGCGTGGGTTTCCTCCGGGTGCTCCGGTTTCCTCCCAGAGTCCAAAAAAAAATGTGCGGGCTAGGTGAATTGGCCATGCTAAATTGCCCATAGTGTTAGGTGAAGGGGTAAATGTAGGGAATGTGTCTGGGTGGGTTGCTCTTCAGAGGGTCGGTGTGGACTTGTTGGTCCGAAGGGCCTGTTTCCACACTGTAAGTAATCTAATCTAAAGTAAACTTGAATGAGTCTGTGGAAAGTAATGTAACAGCAAGTTTTATTGTGTGATGACCACAGGACAGATACTAAGTTATGTCTCAAATAATGAAGTAGGTGAATTACTAACAGTATTCTTGGTAATCTGATGCTCTGTTTACTTTCAACACTCAAATCCTCTGAGACAAAATTGTCTTGATTGTACAGATTTTTAAAAATTTCCCTAGTCTGATTGTTATAGAGTTATACAGACCCTTCAGTCCAACTCATTCACACCAACCAGACATCCCAATCAGACCAAGTCCCCTTTGCCAGCACTTTGCCCATACGCTTCTACCACTTCCTCAGGCAGGCTCTCCCTATAACTCAAACCTGGCAACATCCCTGTAAATCTTTTCTGCACCCCTCAAGTTTAAAAACATCTTTCCTTCAGAAGGGAAACTAGAATTGAACACAGTATTCTAAAAGTGGCCTCCTGTAAAGCTGTAACATGACATTCCAACTCCTATACTCAATGTTCTGACTAATGAAGGCAAGTGTGCCAAATGCCCCCCTCCGCTCATCCATCTGCATTGTATGGAGACGCTAAATAGGCTGGAGCTTTTTGCCTTCTGATTCTACTTTCAAGGAGCTATGCACCTGCACCCCTTGGTCTCTTTGCTTCACAACACTCCTAACTGTATAAGTCCTACCCTGGTTTGCTGTTTCAAAATGCATTTATCTAAATGAAACTCCATTTGCCACTCCTCCACCCATTGTCCCATCTGATCAAGGTCCCATTGTATGTTGAGATAAACATCTTCACAGTCCACCACACCACCTATTTTTGTGTCATCTGCAAACTTACTAACCAACTGTGTATATTCCCATCCAAATCCTTTACGTAAATGACAAAAAGCAGTTGACCTGTTAAAGTACAGATTTGAGATGGCCCTGGGAATCTGTTATGGACTCAGACCTGTAAGCCTCTCTCTTGGTTCATCCCGGAGATCTTTTGAAGTCTGGAATAAAAAAACCTCTTCCAGACATATTAGTTTAATTTTAGTCATCCCCTTTATTTACCAATAACATCACTGTTACAACATAACACTGATACCTATAAGCTAAACTAAATAGGTTCTAATAACCTAGGAGAAGAGGGTACTAGCTCTTCAAGTGCCCCAGCAGGCTACTCTGATGTATTGATACAAAAGTTTACAAAAACATTGCATGTTCTTAATTATACAGGTAACAGTGAAAGACAATAATTCATAAGGAAGAAAAGTTAATTGACAGGTCTGTGTTCGCTTGACTAATCACTCTTACAGGCCCTAAGTCATTCATCAGGTGGGAAAAACATACCCAGACGAGTTAGGCGCCTGCTAGCGAGATAAACTCCTATCATAAAGAGGTATCAGTCTGAGCTAATTGGTAACCTTGCACAGCTCATATGTCAGATACAATTGTTTTACAAAATGGCTTCATAGCAAGGAGGGCAAACTTTTGACCATAAAATGGTTTCCCGACACATTGTGCCAGAATCTCTTCAATGTTAGACCGAGAATAATTTCTAAGCTAGGAGCAGACTCCTGCTTTTTAAACATTGAACCATTCTGTACCTGAGGCTGAGATGTTACTGTAAGGTTGATTCATTAGTCTTCAAATTAAACATGCTTTTTTTTCAGGGTTGTGATTCAAATTCAAATAAGACATAAGATCTGATTAGTTATAATTGACAGTGGGGCAGTCTGTAAAGTCTGTAGAGTGGTGTGCAAGAACAGCGAGTAAGTTAAAGCTTCGTTAATATTACCTTTTACAGTATTTGTATTTAACAACCGTTAGTGGCTACTCAGTGAAATCATAAAGTCTCAAAAATGCAATTAAGTTCAATCCATAGCAGGTAAGCACTAAGAGTTGATTTTCTACTGGCTTCAGCAACCTCAGCGCTAAAATGGTCTCTCTCTCTTTAGTGTCTTTTTGAACTCTCAAGTCAGGGTCTTGTAACAGCAAAGATGTTTATCTCTCTGTGTCTGTCAAGCTTGCAAGGGTAATAAGAATCCATTAAAATTGACAGGACCTGACGGTCAATTACAAGGCTTTTGATAGTACTGAGTTTCGTTTCAGGGTCAGAATCAAACACTTTTATTAATCTCACAAGGAACAGCCGTGAATGTTATCACTTGGTGTCTTGTTTACACAGATTCACTGAAGTTAAGGCAAATGTTCTTAATTGCCTTAGAGCACCTTGTTATCACTCGGTGAGCACAGATGTTTTTATCTTCTGCATTCCTTGAGTTCCCCCTTTTTCTGAGCCTTCCTGTCTGTCTATTTTCTAATTGCAGCAAGTGTGTTCTATAAATCAGCATTACATTTTAGACTAAATGTTTAAAGACAAGTTTTAAGGCTATGGACCCTTCTCAGGCCTAGCACTGAGCCTTGTGGCACACTGGTCACAGGCCTCCTGTCTGAAAAGCAACCTTCCACCACCACCCTCTGTTTTCCACCTTCGAGCCAGTTCTGTGTCCTAGTTCTCCCTGTATTCCATGTGGCCTAACCTTGCTAACTAGCCTATCAAGAGGAACTTTTGTCGATCGCTTTGTTGGAGTCTATATAGACAATGTCTACTACTCTTCCTCATTTATCTTCTTCGTCACCTCATCAAAAAAACTCAGTTCAGTTAGTGAGGCACAATTTCCCATGCACAAAGTTATGTTGACTATCCCTAATCAGTCCTTGCCTTTCCAACTGCATGTAAATCTTGTTCCTCAGAATCCCCTCCAGCAACTTATCCACCTCTGTTGTAGGGCTCACTGGTCTATAGTTCCCTGAATTTTCCTTACAGTCCTTCTTAAATGTTGGCACCACGTTAGCTAACTTCCAATCTTCTAACACTTTGCCCACGGCTGTTGAGGATATAAGTATCTTAGCAAGGAGCCTTGTAATTTCTTCCCTGTTTCCCACAAAGTTCTGGGAAACACCTGATTAGGTGCTGAAAATTAAACTACCTTTTATTTGTTTTAAGACTTCCTGCCCCTCCTCTTCTGTAATATGAACTCTATTCAAATCCATTATTTCCTCAGCTTCCCTCGTTTCCATGTGCTTCTCCACAGTAAATACTGATGCAAAATATTTGTTCAGTGTCTCACCCATCTCCTGTGGTTCCACACATTGATGACCACATTGATCTTTAAGGGATCCTATTCTCTCCGTTGTTACCCTTAATGTATTTGTATACTTTAAAATTTATACCCAAAATGCTAATTTCCTTCAAAGACAAAGGACCAGGTTAATATAGATTAAATAACCTGTTTACAGTTTCTTCTGTCTCTTTTAAAACATTTTCGCGAAGGACAGCATTCCCCTTGATTCTAGTCATTTTTAAAGCTTATTTAGCCATATATTTATAAGTCCCTTAAAATGTTATATCTTTAACATTATCCTTCCGTAAAGGTCTGTCCATTGTACAGGCCATGTGTTGAATTAGGCAACAAAAGTCTTGTGGAGGTCTCGAAGGGTTTTATTGTAAATATATAGTTTAGCCCAAACACCTTTCTCTGTAGCAAAGCCAACTTCTACTGGGGAATAAGGTAGCTTGTTTTCTTTTAGTCAACATGTTCAAACATTTCATAGAACCCCTAATGGGCTATCAGGTCTGCACCAACCTGTGTGTGTGTGGCGCAAAGGGGTGGTGGGGAGGTGTGTGTGTGTGTGTGTGTGTGTGTATAAAGGGGTTTAAGTCTGTGAGAGGATGTGTGGGAGAGAGGGTCTGAGTGTGTGTGAGGTGTGTGTGTGTATAGTGCAATGGGATCACCTGTAGTGCGGTTCATCTGAGGTTTGGTGGTGCCTGCAGCACTTTATCAATGAGGATGAGCACCTTGCTAAGACCTTTCCCACGCCTCCAGATCTTGCCTTTAAACAGCCACTAAACCCCAAACAGATTATTGTTCATAGCAAACTGCCCGGCTTTCAGGACAATACCGTACAACCTTGTCATGGTAGGCGCTGCAAGACGTGTCAGAGTGTCGATGTGGATACCACCATTACGCATGGGTACATCTCCTACAATGTACGTGGCAGGTACCCATGCGATTCAGCCAAAGTTGTCTATTTCATATGCTGTAGGCAAGGATGCTCTGAGGCATGGTACATTGGCGAGACCAAACAGAAGCTACGTCAATGGATGAACGGCCACCGCAGAACAAACAACAGGACTGTTTCCTCCCAGTCGGAGAACACTTCAGCGGTTTAGGACATTTGACCTCAGACCTTTGGGTGACCATCCTCCAAGGCGGACTTCAGGACAGACAGCAACAAAAAGTGGCCGGGCAGAGGCCGATAGCAAAGTTCCATACCCATGGGGGTGACCTGAACCGGGACCTTGGGTTCATGTCACACTACAGGTGACCCCATTGCACTATACACTCACACATACAGATTGGTATGACTGGTCAGCGCAACATCAAGGGCCGAAGGGCCTGTACTGCTCTGTAATAATCTATGTTCATTCTCACACTCACCCTCTCACAGACAAAAACCCCTTTAAACTCACACACACCCTCTCACACACTCATACCTCCCCCCCCCCCCCCCCCCCCCACACACACACACACACACGTTTGTGGGTGAATTTGTACTTGCAGAATTAGATTTTACTTTGCTCAAAAACTGCATGAATCCATGATTTGGAGATGCCGGTGTTGGACTGGGGTGTACAAAGTTAAAAATCACACAACACTAGATTATAGTCCAACAGGTTTAACTGGAAGCACACTAGCTTTCAGAGCGACGCTTCTTCATCAGGTGAAAAATTGATTGTCTGTTTCAATGTATAATTTCAGTTATATTGCACTGTAAATTTTTGCTATAAATTCTGTGTTAGGATCAAGCCCTCCACTATCACCTGATGAAGGAGTGTCGCTCTGAAAGCTAGTGTGCTTCCAGTTAAACCTGTTGGACTATAATCTAGTGTTGTGTGATTTTTAACTTTGTACACCCCAGTCCAACACCGGCATCTCCAAATCAGGTTTAATTGGAAGCACACTAACTTTCGGAGCATCGCTCTTTCATCAGCTGGTAGCGGAGGGCTCAATCCTAACATACAGAATTTATAGCAAAAATTTACAGTGTGATATAACTGAAATTATACATTGAAAAATAGATTGTCTGTTAAGCCTTTCACCTGTTAGAATACCGTGATAGTTTCACCTCTTTCATGTGTAAATCACAAAACCTTTTTTTAAAAAGTTGCATTCTCGAATTAGCTGTTAACAATGTGTGTTAGCTAGACAATATGTTGAAGATGTTAGCCCCCTGTGTTCTCTGTCTATGCCATGATGTTTAGATTGATTCTAATCTAAAAAGTGAGATAATGGAGTTTTACATGAATTCATGCAGTTTTTGAGCAAAGTACAACGTAACCCTGCAAGTACAAATTCACCCCACAAAATATATGTGTGCATGTGGTTCTTTGTCAGTCTGTGTATCTGTCTGGGTTGGGGGTTGAGTGTGAGGAAGTGTATGTGTGTGTGTGTAGTGAGTGCAGAGTGTCTTAAGTCTGTGAGGGGGTGCATGTGGGAGTGTGTGTCTGTGTGTGCACACCTGTATGTGTCTGTGTGTAGGAGTATCTGTGTGTGTATAGTGCAATGGTGGTCACCTGTAATGTGACATGAACCCAAGGTCCCGGTTGAGGCCCTCCCTATGGGTACCACAGCTAGCTATCAGCCTCTGCTCGGCCACTTTTCGCTGCTGTCTGGCCCGGAGTCTGCCTTGGAGGATGGTCACCCGAAGGTCCGAGGTCGAATGTCCTGGACCACTGAAGTGTTCCCCAACTGGGAGGAACACTCCTGTCTGTTGATTGTTGTGCTGTGCCCATTCATCCGTTGTCGTAGCCTTTGCTCGGTTTCCCCAATGTACCATGCCTCCGGGCATCCTTGCCTGCAACATATAAGATATAAACGTTGGCTGAGTCACATGAGTACCTGCCACGTACAAGGTGGGAGCTGTCCCCACGCACAATGATGGTATCTATGTCCGCACTGACACATCTTGCAGCGCCTACCATGACAGGGTTGTATGGAGTTGTCCAAAGAGCCAGGCAGCTTGCTACGAACAATGATCTGTTTGAGGTTTGGCGGTTGTTTAAAGGCAAGTAGTGGAGGTGTGGGGAAGGTCTTGGTGAGGTGCTCATCCTCATTGATAATGTGTTGCAGGTCACGGAGAACATGGCGTAATTTTTCAGCTCCTGAGAAATACTGAACAATGAAGGGTACCCTGTCGGTTGCAGCACGTGTCTGTCTCCTGAGGAGGTCATTACGGTTCCTTGCTGTGGCACGTTGGAACTGGCAGTCGATGAGTTGGGCATTGTACCCTGTTCTTGTGAGGGCATCCCTGAGTACTTCCAGGTGCCCGTCACATTCCTCCTCACCTGAACAGATCCGGTGTACGCGTAAGGCTTGTCCATAGGGGATGGCTGTTTTAATATGTTTTGGGTGGAAGCTGGAGATGTGTAGCATTGTGAGGTTGTCTGTGGGTTTGCGGTAGAGTGTGTTGCTGACGTGTCCATCCTTGATGGAGATGCATGTGTCCAAGAATGAGACAGATAGTCGAGAGTGGTCCATGGTGAGTTTGATGGTGGGATGAAACTTGATGTCACTGTGTAGTTTTATCAGTGACTCCTCGCCATGGGTCCAGAGGAAGAAAATGTCATCAATGTACCTGGTGTATAATGTTGGTTGGAGATCCTGCATAGAGAAGAAGTCTTGTTCGAACCTGTGCATAAAAATGTTGGCATATTGGGGTGCAAATCTGGTCCCCATGGCTATTCCGTGTGTCTGGATAAAGAACTGGTTGTCAAAGGTGAAGATATTGTGATCAAGGATAAAGGGGATGATGTTTGGAGATTGCAGTTGTTGGTGTTGAGTACTGAGGCTGTTGCCGCGATGCCATCATTGTGGGGGATGCTGGTGTAGAGTGCGGAAATGTCCATTGTGACGAGGAATGTTCCCGGTTCGACTAGTCCGTGGGTGTTGAGTTTCTGTAAGAAATCCGTAGTGTCACGACAGAAGCTGGAGATCCCATGTACAATAGGTTTCAAGATGCCTTCAACATAGCCGGAGAGATTCTCATATAGGGTCCCATTGCCTGACGCGATGGGACGTCCTGGTGTGTTGGCTTTGTGTACCTTTGGAAGGCAGTAGAAGTTGCTTACACGAGAAGTACATGGGATGAGGGCGCGTAGGAACTCTGAAGGACTGGATCCAAAGTTCTGATCAATGTGTTTAATTCACGGGTGTGTCCTTTGGTCGGATCAGGTGGTAGTTGCCTGTAGTGTTCCTGGTTGTTCAGTTGTCGGTACACTTCCTTGCAGTAATCTGTTCTATTCTGAATGACAATGGCTCCTCCTTTATCTGCTGGTTTGATGACAATGTTGTGATTGGTTTTGAGAGCCTAGATGGCATTGCATTGTGAACGGGTGATGTTTTGCTCTACCTTGTGGGTATGGCTGATGAATATGGCATTTATGTATTTCCTGACGGTTTGAGCATATATGTCAATCCCAGGGCAGCAGCCCTTCGGTGGGGTCCAAGTTGACACCTTTGGTCACTTCACTACAGATCCCTGTGATGACTGTTCGAGTTCATCAGTGGGCTCATTGGGATCACTCCTGGCAACTTGAAAGAATTTCCGGAGACTCATTTGTCTGATGAACTCCTTTGTGTCTGCTGCCAGAACCAACGGGTCCATTTTGGCGGTGGGGCAGAAGATCCCCTACTCAGGACTTCAATCTCTTCCAGTCGAAGGTTGATAATAGACTTCCCCTCAGTGATAATGTTGTCTACTGTGGTTCCAGAGGGGCTTTGCTATTACTAATGAGAATGCCAAGTTTTTCCAGTTTTTTTGTTCTTGGCGTGCATGTACGTGGTGTAGTTTTGTTGCCTTGTCTGTTTGGCAATGTCGTGTAATTGTACTGATGTATCCTGAGTGTAGGCTGAGAGTGTGGACTCCATCTGAATTTCAAGGTTGTGGCGCCTGCTGTAGAGTTGGATGCATGAGATGATTGAGGAGTTTGCGAGAGGTGCGGTGGCAAAGTCTCTCTGCGTAGTCTGTGTTGTAGGTCGACTTAAGTGGGTTCGTGATCCGTAATCCTTTTGGGATCTTTCCTGCTTGCCTGCATTCCTGTAGAAACTTGATGTCTGTGTCGATGGGTTCATGTCACATTTACAGGTGACCACCATTGCACTATATACACACAGATACTTCTACACACACGGACGGACACATACAGACACCCACACACACCCTTACAGACACATGCACCCCCTCACAGACTTAAGACACTCTGCACTCACTACACACACACATACACTTTCTCACACTCACAACCCCCAACCCAGACAGACAGAGACACACACACACACACATGCAAAGGCCCACATATATTTTGTGGGGTGAATTTGTAATTGCAAGGTTACGTTGTACTTTGCTCAAAAACTGTATGAATTCATGTAAAACTCCGTTATCTCACTTTTTAGATTAGAATCAATCTAAACATCATGGCATAGACAGAGAACACAGGGGGCTAACACCTTCAACATCTTGTCTAGCTATCACCATTGTTAACAGCTAACCCGAGAATGCAACTTTTTAAAAAAAAAGGTTTTGTGATTTACACATGAAAGAAGTGAAACTATCACAGTATTTTAACAGATGAAAGGCTTAATAGACAATCAATTTTTCAATGTATAATTTCAGTTATATCACACTGTAAAGTTTTGCTATAAATTCTGTGTGTTAGGATTGAGCCCTCCACTATCAGCTGATGAAAGAGCGATGCTCCAAAAGCTAGTGTGCTTCCAGTTAAACCTGTTGGACTATAACCTGGTGTTGTGTGATTTTTAACTTGATACCAACATGGTCATTCTAAAAGATGAGAGACTTAACAAACCATTCGGGTCTTTTTCAATATATAATTTCAGTTACATCATACTGGGAACTTTTGCTATAAATTCTGTGTCTTACAATCTTACTCTCCACACTCACCTGATGAAGGAGCAGGGCTCCGAAAGCTAGCGCTTCCAAATAAACCTGTTGGACTATAACCTGGTGTTGTGTGATTTCTAACTTTGTACATCCCAGTCCAACACTAGCGTCTCCAAATCAGAGCATACATGTCTACAGGAAGAGGGACTTGAACCTGGGTTTCCTGACTCAAAAGCGGGGACATTACCATTTCATTACGAAAGCCCCCCAGAGCCCAGCTTGTAAATACAAAGTCCCCTGAACATCATTTGCTGTCAATCAACTTGAGCTGTTCTGGTTGGCATTAAAACAACCTGTAGCACTGTCAGATTCCCATAGTGTCAGTATCTACTTGTATAATTTTAAGTTTACAGTACATTTCTTTCAATCTACTGTAATCTGTCTGCCAATAAGTCATCAAAAGACAAACAAATATCATTCAATTAAGTTCACTATTAGCTAACGTTTTTCTGTGTCTTTCTAGAGTAGTGACAGTTGCAAGAAGTAGATTGTTCCATTTCTCAGTCACAGTCTACAATGTTGTGGACTTGATTATTAGATGCTCTAAAACTAAATCACAATACATATTTTGCTTTTGGTTTGTATTTGGGTTGAGCGCATTGAATATTAACTACCAACTCCAAAAAGTTATTTGTTGATTTAGATATTGTGCACGCTAAATGTCCATTAGAATATTCAAAATATTGTAAAACAACCTGTTTTCAAGGTAGTGTGAAAAGTAAATATTAAGTAGCTACCAAATGAGCAGTAATATAGAGCAGTAGCAAGATTATCTTCTACTTGAAGTCTTGTTAATTGTTGTCTGTTTGGGTGGTTTTATCATGTAAATTTGGTACCTTCCAAAATACTATTAATAATTAATGTTCTTATTTACTCTGCCCCTTTCCCTGTTGTTTTAACACTTAGATTCAGGTTAAAGTATAAAGGGCATTTGAAAAAATTACAGAACAAAGCCTTGATTTTACTGAGAGATAGTGGTTTTGAACTGTTTCTTCCTCATTGTTTTGTTGGGAGGAATTTGTAAAAGTGTCATATTTGGCATTATAATATTTCAGCTGTAAAAAAAAATAAAATTGTTTTACACTAAACAAGCTTTTGGGACAGATTGCACTTGAGGATAATAAATGTTTAAATTCGCCATGTATTTATTTCCAAATTGGTTATTATACATCATTGTGGTAAAAACAATGACTGCAGATGCTGGAAACCAGATTCTGGATTAGTGGTGCTGGAAGAGCACAGCAGTTCAGGCAGCATCCAAGGAGCTTCAAAATCGACGTTTCAGGCAAAAGCCCTTCATCAGGAATAAAGGTGTCCTACCTGCCTATCTCCTTTTCCACCTATCCACTCCACCCTTTCCTCCCTGACCTATCACCTTCATCTCCTCCCCCACTCACCCATTGTACTCTATGCTACTTTCTCCCCACCCCCACCCTCCTCTAGCTTATCTCTCCACGCTTCAGGTTCACTGCCTTTATTCCTGATGAAGGGCTTTTGCCCGAAACGTCGATTTCAAAGCTCCTTGGATGCTGCCTGAACTGCTGTGTTCTTCCAGCACCACTAATCCAGAATATTATACATCATTGGCAAGGCAAAAGATAGGAACCAGTTCTTGTTAAAATCTTTGGCTTGATTTTTTTTCAAAAAAATTGGCACTGATGTCGGATTACTTAAAACACAACCAACACAAACAGATGATGTAGCAAAGTCTGAAATAAATCTGTTTTGCTAGGACACCTACATCAATTTTCAGGCTCTGAATTTACATAGAGGCAGTGTCAGTAACTTGCATTTATATAGCAACATTTATCAAAATATTGCAAAATATCTCAATGTACTTCAGAGGCAAAACCTGATAAAAATGGGTAGCAACTCAAAGAGGATGACATGAATCTAGATTTTGTGGTTAGCATGCAGCACCATAATGAACAGCAATTCTGGCATCTACATTTTTAAATTCACTGTTGGGATGTGGTCTTGGCAGACTGACCAGTATTTATTCCCTTCCCTAGTTGCCCTGAAAAGATGATCATGAACTGCCTTCTTGAACCACTGCAGTCAATTGTGGTAGGTAGACCCACAATTCCATTAGGAAGGCAATTCCAGGATTTTGATCTAATGACACTGAAGGAATGGCAGTATGCTTCCAATCAGGATGATGATGGCTTGAAGGGAAACTGGCAGGTGGGTGTTCTTTTATATCTGCTACCTTTGGCTTTCAAGATGGAATTAGTCAAGGATTTGGAAAGTGCTATCTTGAGGATCTTTGGTGAATTTCTGCATTGTACCTTGTAGATCATACACACTGTTTCTGAGCATTGGTGGTGGATGGAGTGAATGTTTGTGAATTTGGTGCCAGTTAAGCAGGCTGCTTTGTCCTGGATGGTGCCCAGCTTCTTGAGTTAAACCTGCACTCATCCAGGCAAGTGGGGAGTATTCCATCACACTCCTGACATGTTTCTTGTAGATTGATAGATTTTGTGGAGTCAGGAAGCGAATTATTCACTAATCTTTCAGGTTCTTGTAGCCATTAGTTATATGGCTAGTCCAATTCAATTTCTGGTCAATGGTAACCCCAAAGATATTGACAGTGCAGTATTCAGTGATGGTAATGCCATTGAATGTCAAGGGGCAATGGTTAGAATGTCTATTATTGGAAATTGTCATTGCCTGCCATTTGTGTGGTTTAATGGTTACTTGTCACATTTAACTGCAGAGAAAATGAGGTCTGCAGATGCTGGAGATCAGAGCTGAAAATGTGTTGCTGGAAAAGCGCAGCAGGTCAGGCAGCATCCAGGGAACAGGAGAATCGACGTTTCGGGCATAAGCCCGAAAGAAGGGCTTTCGGAAAGAAGGGGTTTCCTGAAGAAGGGCTTATGCCCGAAACGTCGATTCTCCTGTTCCCTGGATGCTGCCTGACCTGCTGCGCTTTTCCAGCAACACATTTTCAGCACATTTAACTGCATTCCCAGTATTGTCCAGGTCTTGCTGTACTTGGACACGGACTTGGATCTGAAGAGTTGTAAATGAAGCTGAACATTGTGAAATAATTGATGAACATCCCACTTTGGGGCTTATGAAGGAAGGAGGTCATTGATAAAGCAGCTAAAAATGCTTGGGCTTAGAACACAACCCTGAGGAACTCTTGCAGAGATGTCCAGGAGCTGAGATGATAGACCTCCCACAACCATACTTCTGGCACAAAAGAAGATGGTTAACTCCAAATAGTGGTGGATTTTCCCGATTCTGATTGACTCCAATTTTGCAAGGGCTCTTTGATGTCAAATTTGTCCTTGATGTCAAGAGCATGTCACCTCTGGAATTCACCTCTTTCGTCCCATGTTTGGACCAATTTAATAATGAGAGCTTAGGAGCTGAGTGGCAGAACCCAAACTGATGTTAGTGAGCCGGTGCTGTCTGATAACAGTATTGATACCTTCCATCACTTTACTGATGATCAAGAGTAGACTGATGGGACGGTAATTGGCCAGGTTGGATATGAATGTGGAAATCTAGAGGTTGCTTCCATTGATCACCCTTTTCTGCAGTGTGTGCTGTTCAATTCCACGTAAGTGAAATTCTTCAGAAATCACTTGAATTTAAGTGAAAATCCAATTTTATGCCATTAGCCTTATTATAAAGACTTTGAAATTATGCCTCATAAAGTCTAAATTCTCAATTAATACGAAGCAAACTCACTAATGCAATTTATTTTTGTAGAGGTTTCTGTAAAATGTTTGGAAATTGAAGGACAACCATTTGTTTAACATGAGATTTGAACACGGGGCTAGTCCAAAGATTGAGAGGCAAGGACTTTTTATTACACTAACACCAGGCCATCACAAACAAGAAGGGAAATTAAGGATAAAAAAGTACCTACAGAATTACTAAATTGATTACATTGTGCTGAGGAATTCCTTTTGTCTAACTACTCTCCCTTTCGATTAGCTGTCTCTGCCAAAAGGTATACTATCTTTGTCCAGCAAAAGTCTGTTCAACTGTCATGTGAATTCATGTGTGAGTTTATCCACTTTTTGTTTGCAAAAATAGGAAGGCAAATGATTGTTTGAATGGCTGTAAACTGGGAGAAGGGAATGTGCACCTGTTCGCTGGAAGGAAGCATGCAGGGTGCATCATATGGTAAAGAGGACAAAACTGTATGTTGCTCTTCTCGGCGAGAGATTTGAGTATATGAATAAGGATGTCTTGCTGCAATTATACAGAACATTGTTGAGACCAGACCTGGAATATTGTATGTAGTCTTGATTTCCTAATCTGAGATTGGATGGTCTTACTATAGAGAAAGTTCAGCTATGGAGTGGCACGGTGGCTCAGTGGTTAGTGTTGCTGCCTCACGATGCCAGGGAACCAGATTCGATTCCAGCATCGGGTGACTGTGTGGAGTTTGCATATTGTTCCCATGTCTGAGAGAGTTTCCTCCAGGTGCTCCAGTTTCTTCCCACAGTCCAAAGCTGTGCAGGTTAGGTAGATTGTCTATGCTAAATTGTCCAGAGATGTACAGGCCAGGTGGATTAGCCAAGCAAAATGCAGGGTTACAGGAAGAGTGTAAGGGGTGGATGGGTGGTATGCTCTTTGAAGGGTTAGTGTGGACTCAATGGGGTGAATAGCCTGCTTCCACACTGTAGGGATTCTGTGAAAAGTTTACCAAATCGATCCCTAGGGTGACCGGACTGACCGAAGAGAAGAGTTTGAGTTGGTTAGGATTGTATTCACAGGAGTTTAGAATAATGAGGGGATCTCATAGAGTCATAGAGATGCACAGCACAGAAACATACCCTTCGGTCCAACTTGTCCGTGCTGACCATATATCCTAACCTAATCTAATCCCATTTGCTAGCACTTGGCCCATTTCCCCTAATCCCTTCCTATTCATATGTCTATCCAGATGCCTTTTAAATGCTGCAATTGTACTGGTCTCCACCACTTCCTCTGGCAGCTCATTCCATACATGCACCCTCTGCATGAAAAAGTTGCCCCTTAGGTCCCTGTTATATCTTTCCCCTCTCACCCTAAACCTATGCCATCTAGTTCACCGCAGGGAGGAGATTTTGTCTATTTATCCTATCAATGCCCCTCTTGATCTTATAAACCTGTATAAAGCCACCTCCTCAGCCTCCGACGCTCCAGGGAAAACAGCCCCAGCCTATTCAGCCATTCACTATAACTTAAATCCTCCAACCCTCACAACATCCTTATAATTCTTCTGTGATCCCTTTCAAGTTTCACAACATCCTCCTGATAGGAAGGAGACCAGAATTGCACACACTATTCTAAAAGTGGCCTAACCCACATCCCGTACAGCCACAACATGACCTCCCAACTCCTGTACTCAATACTCTGACCAATAAAGGAAAGCATACCAAACGTCACCTTCACTATCCTATCTACCTGCAACTCTACTTTCAAAGAACTATGAACCTGCACTCCAAGGTCTCTTTGTTCAGGGAAATCCCTAGACCTTATTATTAAGTGTGTAAGTTCTGCACTAATTTGCTTTTCCAAAATGCAGCATCTCCTATTTAGCTAAATTAAACTCCATCTGCCATTCCTCAGCCCATTGCCCCATTAGATCAAGATCGCATTGTACTCTGAGGTAACCTTCTTCACTGTCAACTACACCTCCGATTTTGGTGTCAACTGCAAACTTACTAACTATACCTCCTATGGTCACATCCAAATCATTTATATGAATGACGAAAAGTAATGGACTCAGCGCCAATCTTTGTGGCACAGGCCTCCAGTCTGAAAAGCAACCCTCCACCACCACCCTCTGTCTTCTACCTTCGAGCCAGTTCTGTATCCAAATGGCTAGTTCTCTATGTATTCCATGAGATCCAATCTTGCTAACCAGTCTTATAGAACCTTATAAAATTGTAACGGGACTGGACTGGTTAGATGCACATCGATTGTTTCTGATGGTTCTGGACTTCCTCACCAGCAGTCATAATTTAAGGATGAGTGGTACACCATTAAGAATTGAGGTGAGAAGGACTTTGTACACACAGAATGTGAGTCTGTGGAATTCACTACCACAAAGTGAGGTCGAAGCCAAAACATTGTGTATTCAAGACAGGGGTAGATATAGCTCTTTTGGCAAAGGGATCTAAGGGTAAAGTGGGGAGAGTGGGATTAGGTCATTGAGCACGATGACCAGCCATGATATATTAAATGGTGGAAAAGGCTCAAGTTGTTAACTGGCCTATTCTTGCTCTTCTGTGTTTGAACTGACTACTCTCACTGTCGCGAATTGGTGAAAGTTCCAGATAACTGCTCTGTTCTTGATCAGTGTCACCACCTACTGCTGAAGATTTTGTTCTACAAATCCCTGCTTGAAACTTGTTATCCTGGCAACAATCCAACGGACAGTGACTATGTGATACAGAGGTGTGTGATGTAACATGTTTAATTGCGCCATCATGCCATAACATTGTGTCATGTTAATGGCAATGTTCTTTCTTGCAAATTGTAAGGGTTGGTATGACATCCAGCATTTGCTCAAAGACCTCCTCCGCCTCTTATCACCTGTGATCCGTCAAATTCTGTGCCAGACCACCCATTGTAGTCAGATGGGCACCAGGAGTCATGTCCACTAGTACTTGTTTCAGTTTCTGTTTCTTGGCAGATCCTCCCTTTGCCATTTTCTAGCACTGGAGCAGGCTTCCCCAACTGGATACAACCAATGGATGTAACCCATGATTCAGTCTCCGGAAGCAAGGTATACAGACAGTTGTGCAGCATATGTTTGAATTGTTTGCCCTGTCCATTACTAAAAATGGTAAGAGGTGATGTAGCTCTAAGCAATGCCATAGAACTTGCAAAGCTTTTTAGGATCTTGCTCTTGAATTTGCATTCCTGATCACTGAGAATCAGATATAAGACACTGAAATGGACAAATCTATCATACTCTAAGGCCTTCTAGGCATGATTAGGACTAGCCTGCTTGAACTTGGTGAAGACATCCATGAATACGAGCTTGGCCCGATATCTCCTGGGGTCAAGGAGTGTAAACTCCATTGCAAGTACTTCGAGAAATCTCTTGGCAACAAGGATCTCATACTTGGATGAATTTGCTACCCACTTTGGCCAAGTACAATTTTCACTATTTCAACAGTAGTTGTTAATATCAGCAGCCATCTCAGACCAGTTACACCACTCTGTGGTCAAGGCACTCATGGCTTGGTGTCCTTCTTGATCACAAACTGATATCAAAACTTGAGGCTCTCTGGAAGAATGAGTTGTTTCACCGCTTCTTGTCATGAATCGGCCAAACGATCCTCTTCCAGCACTTCAGCAATTTCAATGATGGTTTTGACTCATCATATAGCGCTGGGTTAGTGGATGTTGGGCATTCCAGTCATGGTTCAGTCTACTGTTGTCCATATTAATCTATTGAAGCTGTCTGAAATCCTCTTGCGTTGAATGCCAAAAGTGAAACTATGTCAAGTTCTAATAGTTTGGAAATGGCTCTGATCTCTCTCAAATATATTGGAGATTCCCTGCTAAAGGATAGCTGCACTTGCATTACTTTTGCCTGACCTTAGCAGATCTGGAATCTGAACTGCACACATTCAATGGTCCATTTAAGGCTGTCTTCATCCCAGTTTTCTGGACATTTGAAAATAGCTGAGTGGCTTGTTGTCAGTAAACACTTGAAAGTCTGCACTAATTAGAATGCTTGTGCCCTTCTGGAAAATTACTGACCTCAAAGTTAGCAGTTAGAGTTCTATACAAGAATAATTTTCATATTCCTGTCATTTAGCTTGCGACTGACTGGCACAAGAAATAGTCTGGGAGAAAGTGAAGACTGCAGATGCTGGAGCTCAGAGTGGAGAGTGTAGTGCTGGAAAAATGCAGCAGGTCAGGCAGCATCCAAGGAGCAGGAGAATCAACATTTTGGGATAAGCCCTTTCTGATGAAGTGCTTATGCCTAAAACGTCGATTCTCCTGCTCCTTGGATGCTGTCTGACCTGCTGTGCTTTTCCAGCGCTACACTCTCGTCAAGAAATAGTCTCTTTTTTTGCCATTGAACCTGTGACAGCATGCTCCTTGGCACTGGTGTCTGTTTTCAGTATGAGAGGGAGTTTGAAATCTGGATAGCCAAGAACAGATGATGAGACAAGCAGAAAGCTTCTGCATGAGGGAGCAGAAGCAGTCCTCACACACTGGGGTCCAACTCCATGTTGTACTCTGTGAAGTAAGTCACCTCATGCATTCTTTCCTAACCACTCATGTGACAGTCTCAGATTTCTTCAGTAAATCATGAAGTCGGGCAGCCAACTGTGCATAGTCTTGCACAAACCTCCAATAGTTAACTAGCTAGATCAAGGAACCCATTTTGTTTCCTCTCCATCATAGGCCAGGCCAACTGCTTTAGCACTTGAATTTGTTATCATCAGAAATAATGACTTCCTTGATAACGGGTCAGAAGTCACGCAACACCAGGTTCTAGTCCAACCTGATGAAGGAGCAGTGCTCTGAAAGCTGGTGATTTCATATAAACCTGTTGGACTATAACCTGGTGTCATGTGACTTCTGACTTTATCCACCCCAATCCAACACCAGCGTGTCCACAGCATCCCTTGGTAACAAATTTGGAGTCATACCTGACTCATAGGAAAATGGTTGTGTTTGTTGACGGTCAGTCATGTCATCTCCAGGACATCGACAGGAATTTCTCAGGGTATAGTCCTAGGCCAAAACATCTCCAGCTGTTTCTTCAGTCTTTCCTGCTATCAATGGGTCAGACGTGGGGATGTTCGCCGATGATTGTACAATGTTCAGCAATATTCACGACTCTTCTGATAATGAAAGCAATCTTTGAGCAAATGCAACAAGACCAGGACAATATGCAAGTATGACAAGTGGCAAGTACTATTTGTGCCAGCCGTATGGCTGGCAATGACCATCTCCAACAAGAGACAATCTAATCATCACCTTTTTGAGATTCAATAGCATTACCATTGCTGTATTCCTTTGCTATCAACATCCTTGGGGTTACCATTGAGCAAAAATTTATCTGGACTCTCCAATAAATAGTGACTACAAGAGCAGGTCAGAGGTAGGAAAATTGTAATGAGTAACTCACCTCCTGACTCCCCAAAGCCTTTCCACTATCTACAAGTCAGAAGTCAGGAATATTATGGAACACTCCCTACTTGTCTGGATGAGTGCACCTCCTAACAACACTCAAGAAGTTTGACACCATCCAGGGCAAAACAGCCTGCTTGATTTCCACTGCATCTGCAAGCATCCTCTCCTTCATCGCTCAGTAGCAGCCGTGTGTACAATCTATGAGATGAGATGCATTGCAGAAATCCACCCAAGCTTATTAGACATCACATTGCAAATGCATGATTACTTCCATTTAGAAGGACAAGGGCAGCAGATATAAGAGAACACCACCATCTGCAAGTTCGCCTCCAAGCAACTTAGCATTTTGAGTTGGAAATAGATCTCTGTTCTTTCTGTGTCACTGGTTCAAAATCCTTGAATTACCTTCCGATCAGCATTGAGGGTCTACCTATAGTACAAGGACAGCAATGGTTCAAGAAGACAGCTCACCACCATCTTCTCAAGAGCAACTAGGGATGGACAGTAAATGCTGGCCAGCCAGCAAAGGCCACATACCATGAGATTTTTTTTTTTCAAACACAAAGCGCCCCAATTACGAATACATTTTTCAGGAAAGTTGGTATTTCTGTGGTTTGATTTCAAGTTAAACTGGGACAAGCAGGCTTAGACAATAGCTAGTCTTGCAAAGGTCTCTTCAAATGTCCAGTTGATGGTGAGTATCTCATCTAGATGCATCAGGAGGGACTGGAAATTAAGGTTGCCAAAAGCTTTATCCATCACACCTGTACAGGCAGAAGGGACAATACAGAGCCCAAATGGAATTCTCATGTACTCATAAAGTTCCCTGTTGCCTATTCAGAATACCAAATTTTCAATGTCTTGGACAGTAATAGTAAACTAATTATAATCATGGGCTAAAGAGAGACTCCAGCAATAATGTGCTCCTTTTGAGAACTTGCAAACTTCCACAATGCTAGCTCGAGGGGAAGCATTCTTGGAGTCTTTGCATTAAGTGCTCAGTAACTGACATAAATTCTTAGCTTTCTGTCCATCTTTCTTATGATGACTATAGGGGATATATATGAACTTAATGAGGATGACACCTCACTCCAATTGCAGCCTGTCCTGGACTTCCTGCCAGTGATGGATGAGACAATGGCATAGGAAATCCTCACTGGATGATCATCTATAGTCATAATCCTGTTGCTAACCATGCCACAAAACTCATAGTCATCATCATCACTGAATGTCATCCTGTATTCAGTGAAAATAGAAAAAGGTAGCCTCCTTCAACTCACCAATGTCTATTTTTGAAATTAGGTTAGAAATATCTCCTCCAGTGGCAGGTTTAGGTATATCTACAGGAATCTTTGTTTGGAAGTAAACTTTTTTTTGCAGAAATTAGCAGTCTGTATGGGAATCCTACCCTTTTCTCCCACAGTGATGGAGGTGGCTCCAGAGCTGCACTAAATGAAAGCTCTGTTATTTGTGACACATGACACTCTAACAAGACCCAATGTTTACTAGTTGACAATGGCTTGCATGAGTCTTCAGGAACTGTACAGGTAAAAGAACAACCTGATTCATTACTACTCGAATAGTACTTGGCTTTTTTGTAACTAAGATATAAGAAATAAGACATAGGTCATTTTGCCTCTTGAGGCTACTGCAACATTCATTAAGATCATGGTCAATCTGACTGTGACTTTAACTTTCCTACCTGCCATCGCCTAAAACCTGACGACCTTGTTAATCAAAAAGACGAAGTCACTCAGTCTTGAATATATTCAATGATCCAACCCCGTTACTATCTGTAGAAGAGAATTCCGAGATTAATAACTCCGAGAACTTCCTTCTCGCCTCTGTCTTAAAAAGGAAGCCATTTATTTTTATATTTTAGTTTTAGATTCTCCCCTGAGGGAAATATCCGGTCAGATCCAACTATAAATGTTCTACTTTTCAGTAAAAATTTGAAATAAACTTATCAGGCTTCTCAATTGTCTCCATCCTCAACTTCATCTGCAGTGTTAGAAGTGACAGAATAATGATGAAGGTTCAAGTTTTTAATGTTTTCTGTCTCCAAGATAGCCTAATTAAAATCAGAAACTTGTCCGTGTCTGACCCCTGTAGTGTGATATGTTAAATGTCAATGCACTGTCACTGAGCTAACAATATAAATGTATCTGTACACTTAAATGATTTGTGAATGCGTATGTTCCAAATTTGTAAATAAAACTCCGAATTTGTTTTATTCTTTTCAAATATTTTTGATCTTTAGAACTGAAAGTCGTCAAGACATCCAACTGAAGACATGACTGGTAAGTTCTGTCGACTTCTGAAAATACAATATCAAAATATTTGTGTTGTCTTTTGCAACAAATGTGAAGGTCAAAGTCAGCTTTGACAAAGGGTCAATTAAACTCGAAACATCAGCTCTTTTCTCTCCTTACAGATGCTGCCAGACCTAGAGTCATAGTCATAGAGATGTACAGCATGGAAACAAACCCTTCGGTCCAACCCGTCCATGCCGACCAGATATCCCAAGCCAATCTAGTCCCATCTGCCAGCACCTGGCCCATATCCCTCCAAACTCTTCCTATTCATATACCCATCCAAATGCTGCAATTGGACCAGCCTCCACCACATCCTCTGGCAGCTCATTCCATACACGTACCACCCTCTGCGTGAAAAAGTTGCCTCGAGGTCTCTTTTAGATCTTTCCCCTCTCACCCTAAGCCTGTGCCCTCTAGTTCTGGACTCCCCAACCCCAGGGAAAAGACTTGTCTATTTATCCTATCCATGCCCCTTATAATTTTGTAAACCTCTATAAGGTCACCCCTCAGTCTCTGACGCTCCAGGGAAACAGCCCCAGCCTGTTCAGCCTCTCCCTGTAGCTCAGATCCTCCAACCCTGGCAACATCCTTGTAAATCTTTTCTGAACCCTTTCAAGTTTCGCAACTCCTTTCTGATAGGAAGGAGACCAGAATTGCATGCAATATTCCAACAGTGGCCTAACCAATGTCCTGTAGGTCGCAACATGACCTCCCAACTCCTGTACTCAATACTCTGACCAATAAAGGAAAGCATACCAAACGCCTCCTTCACTATCCTATCTACCTGCGACTCCACTTTCAAGGAGTTGTGAACCTGCACTTCAAGGTCTCTTTGTTCAGCAACACTCCCTGGGCCTTACCATTAAGTGTATAAGTCCTGCTAAGATTTGCTTTCTCAAAATGCAGCACCTTGCATTTATCTGAATTAAACTCCACCTGCCACTTCTCAGCCCGTTGGCCCATCTGGTCCAGATCCTGTTGTAATCTGAGGTAAACCTCTTCGCTGTCCACTACACCTCCAATTTTGATGTCATCTGCAAACTTACTAACTGTGCCTCTTATGCTCGCATCCAAATCATTTAT